>NC_141693.1:40922075-41238635 GCF_964263255.1 Lissotriton vulgaris | reverse complement strand
ATTCCAGCAGCTCAGTCTGGCCTAATGGAACAGGTAGCCTTCAATAGTGAAATACGGTTTTGGTTGTAAGTCACTACTAGGACATGCCACACACATCAGGGCTTGTCCTACCTTACACCTACAATGCACCCTGCCCGCAGGCCTACCATAGGGGTGACTAATATGTAGTCAAGGGAAGGTTCAGGGGCTGGCAAGTGGGTGCACTTGCTCAGCTAGCGTGACAGTACGAGACCGCACGCGGGTTCTGCGGTCGCAGTTCCCAGACGCATCTTTACGGCTGCTTCGGTGGGTGGCGCAACCAGCGCTGCAGGCCCACCAGCAGTATTGGCATCTACAAGCCCCGGCACTCTCTAGTGCGCGTTACTAGGGACTAACAGTAAATCCAATGCACCAATCATGGATACCAATCGCATGTACAATTTACAGTAGGGAGCACTTGCACTGCGGCACGGGTCAGCCGTGGCGCAGTGCCCTGAGTATCGGGAAACCAGCAAAACATCGGAGGCACATCAGCAAAAAGTGGAAGGGAGACTCACGCCAAGGTGCCATGTCTAACATGTGTCCCCTCCAGCTGAAATGTGGGGGGAACTACCCTTCCCCAGGGAGTTCCACATCACTAAGGCGGAAAAATCTGGACAGACCATCAGCGTTGGCGTGATCGGTGCCAGGGCGGTGTTCCACCGTAAAGTCCATACTCTGTAGAGAAATGGACCACCTCAACAGTTTCGGGTTCTCACCCCTCATCTGCATCAACCATCTGAGGGGCCTGTGGTCCGTCTCAACTCGGAAGTGAGACCCAAACAAGTAGGGTCTTAGCTTCTTCAGCGCCCAGACCACAGCAAATGCTTCACGCTTTATCGCACTCCACCTACTTTCCCGTGGAAGTAACCTCCTACTTATGAAGGCTACGGGTTGGTCAAAGCCCTCCTCAGTCATCTGTGAAAGAACAGCCCCTACACCATGCTCTGAAGCGTCTGTTTGCACGATGAATTCCTTGGAGAAATCAGGAGCCAGGAGCACGGGCGCCGTGCACATGGCAGTCTTCAGGGTGTCAAAAGCCTTCTGACAGGTGTCCGTCCAAATCACATTCCTGGGCTGCTTTTTCGAAGTCAGCTCTGTCAAGGGGGTCACGATCGTGCCATAGCCCTTGACAAACCTCCTGTAATACCCAGTGAGCCCCAGGAAGGCTCTCACTGCAGTCTGGGGCTTGGGGGGGCTCCCAAGCCAGGATGGTCTCAATTTTGGGTTGCAAGGGTGCTACCTTGCCACTCCCAACTTGGTGTCCCAAGTACACCACTGAACCCTGCCCAATCTGGCACTTGCTTGCCTTGATTGTGAGGCCTGCTCTGCGCAGGGCCATCAACACTTCCCAGAGGTGTCGCAGGTGTTCTGGCCAGGTGCCACTGAACACCGCGATGTCATCCAGGTAGGCGGCACTGAACTCGTCCAGCCCAGCCAACACCTGGTTGACCAATCTCTGAAAGGTGGCAGGGGCATTCTTCATCCCAAATGGCATAACCCGGAACTGGAAATGCCCATCTGGGGTCGAGAATGCCGACCTCTCCTTTGCCCCATCGGTCAAGGCGATCTGCCAGTACCCAGACGTTAAATCAAACGTACTGAGGAACCGGGCAGCCCCTAGCCGATCGATGAGCTCATCAGCTCGGGGGATGGGGTGCGCGTCAGTCTTCGTGACTGAATTGAGTCCTCTGTAGTCCACACAGAACCGTAGTTTGGGTGTGGCTCCAGGCGCAGCAGCCTTTGGGACCAAGACCACGGGGCTGGACCAAGGACTGCTGGAAGACTCAACCACCCCGAGGGCAAGCATCTTGGAGACCTCCTCCTTGATGCAGGCCCGGACCCTGTCAGTCACCCTGTAAGCCTTATGCTTCACAGGTAAGCTGTCTCCAGTGTCCACATCATGGACGCACCAATCCGTGACACTCGGAACCAGGGAGAGCAGGTCTGGAAACTGCCCCAGCAACTGGCGGCAGTCCTCCTGTTGTTCGGGGGTCAGGGTGGGTGAGAGGTTAACTCCATCCACTGACCCGTCCTTCTCACAGGCTACTAAGAGGTCAGGAAGAGGCTCTGACTCCTCCTCCATTCCGTCATCAGTTGCCAACAACATGCCCACTTCGGACCTTCGTAAGTGGGGCTTGAGGCGGTTGACATGTAGGACCCTCAAAGGGTTCCTGGGCGTCTTCATGTCCACCAAGTATGTCACGGGGCTCTTGCGCTCCACAACCTCAAATGGGCCTGTCCACTTATCTTGAAGGGCACAGGGCTCCACTGGGGCCAGGACATACACCTCTTGTCCAGGCTGAAGCTCGACCAGAGTGGCATTCTGATCGTACCACCGCTTCATTTCCTCCTGGCTCGCTTCCAGATTTGCCTCGGCAAGTTGTCTGAAGCGTCTGGTCTGGTTTCTGAAGGCCAGCATGTAGCTATATACATTCTGGGGAGGTTTCCTGCGAGATTGCTCCCAGCCTTCCTTTACCAAACTCAGCGGTCCTCTCACGGGGTGACCGTACAGCAGTTCAAAGGGACTGAACCCTAGGGACTTCTGTGGTACCTCGCGATATGCAAAGAGCAGGCATGGTAAGAGGACGTCCCACTTACATCTCATCGGACCTTCCAGGCCCATGATCATGCCTTTCAGGGTTCGGTTGAATCTCTCAACCAACCCGTTACCTTGGGGGTGGTAAGGCGTGGTGAACTTATACGTTACGCCACACTCTTGCCAAAGGGACTTCATATACTTGGATATGAAATTGGTCCCCCTGTCGCTCACCACCTCTAGAGGGAATCCTACTCGTGAGAAAATTCCCATCAGTGCACGTCCCACCACGGGGGCCGTCACTGTCCTCAGAGGGATGGCTTCAGGGTACCGGGTGGCATGGTCCACCAAGACCAGGATGAACCTGTTGCCCATGGCTGTCTTGGGGTCCAGAGGCCCAACGATGTCAATACCCACTCGCTGGAATGGCGTACCGACCACAGGGAAGGGTTGGAGGGGAGCCTTCTTCTTCCCTCCGGTCTTCCCACTTGCCTGGCAAGTCGGACAAGTTCTACAATGAGCGTCTGAGCTCTTGTGCATTTGGGTCCAGTAAAAGTGGGTGACAAGCCTGTCATAGGTCTTGTCCATCCCCAAATGTCCTGCTAAAGGCACATCGTGAGCCAGACCCAGTAGGAAGGCTCTGAACTTCTGGGGTACCACCAGCACACGGGCTGACCCAGGTTCAGCAGCCTTAGGCTCTGAATACAGGAGATCGTTCTCCCAGTACACATAATGTGTTTTGGCCGGAACACCATTGGCCTGGTCTGCAGCCTGCTGCCGCATACCCACGAGGGAAGGGCATTCTTTCTGCTCCTTGCAGAATTCCTCCCTGGAGGGTCCTCCTTCTTGCTGCCAATGGGTCAGCTCAGGCAGGTCCCCCAGTTCGGCGATCTGTTCCCCTGTAGGCTCCAGGGCATCCCCCTCAAGGTCTGCCTCCTCCTGGACCGTGGGAACTTCAGGGACCGGTTTCCCGCGCCCCCTGCGCCTTCTCCCTAAGGCCGGTTCCTGGGCCTCTCCTTCAGGCCCCAGGACCTCTTGATCACCCTTACTGGCTGCCATTGACCGGGTGGTCACGCACGCCCAGTCAGGCAGGCCCACCATCCGTAGGTGAGTCGTTTTCTCCACCTTTTCCCAAGGGGAGTGCTCCAAGTCATTCCCTAGCAAACAGTCAACAGGCATGGTTTTTCTTACACAGACCTGCAGAGTACCAGAGACCCCCCCCCACTCGAAGGGAACTTGAGCCATCGGACACTGACTCTCAGAATTATCAGCGTTGATAACCCTACAGTAGGCATGGGGTACAACCTGCTCTTGAGACACCAGGTGCTGCCTCACTGCAGTCACGCTGGCTCCTGTGTCTCTAAGAGCCTCAGCTTCCTTGCCATTGATGATCACCACCTGCCCATACTTCTTAGTGTTAGAGGGCAGGTAGTTCGTAGGGATCATCTCACTGTCTCCTAGCGAGACCAGGGTCATGTGAACGGGATCTCCACCCCCCGGGACCATCATTTCTTCTCCCAAGTGAACGCTAGTCACTTGACGGGGCGGAGCACCAGTGGGTGCGGGTTTTCCAAACAGGCGACACTTGGGGTCACTGGATATGTGCCCAGGCTCGCCACATTTGAAACAATTGAAGGGCCCCTTCGGAACAGGTTTACCTGTCGGGGCCCCACTCTGCTTTGGGGGTGGGGAGGCTGAGAACCTTGCTGCTGGTTCCCCTGGGAACTACTTTGGGGGCCTTTTTGGAACCCTTTCTGTTTTCCCCCCTTGTCCCCCCCACTCTTCTGCTGGGGACCCTGCCCACTCTTGGCGGAGTCTCCCACGGGACCCTTGTGGACCCTGGTGCTGAGCCAGCGGTCCGCCTCCTCAGCAAGCTTCCTCGATTTGGAAAGCTTGCTATCGATCAGGTGTTGGCGTAACTCAGGAAAACAGTGATCAGACAAGTGCTCCCATGCAATCAAATCAAAGAGACCTTGAAAATCATTCACTTTGCTACCCTTCACCCAACCATCCAGTGCTCTGCAAAAGTAAGTCACATACTCCACATACGTATTCCCAGGCCGCTTAGTACATCCCCTAAACTTCTGTCTATACATTTCAGGGGTAAGCCCGTACCTGTTCATTAAAGCTTCTTTCATGTGGGAATAGGATCTCTGATTTTCAACGGGCAAATCTAGCAAGGTATCTCGCCCTTCGCTAAGGAACCTTCCCCACAACCCCGCTCCCCAATCCTTGTCAGGGACCCGGTGGGAGGACATGGCTACCTCGTATGCCCTAAACCACTGTCCTATGTCATCTCCCTTAAATAACTCCTTAACTACGTCCTTCGGGATGTGCACTCTTGACTCTACCTGCACTGGCGATGTGCTGCCACCAGAGGGAGGACGATCCAAGCCTCTTTCTTTCAGGCTCATCTCCCTCATTTTTACTTCGTAATCCATTTGGTGCTTTCGCTCTTCCAGCGCCATTCTTTTCGTTTCAAGCTCCAGCTGGATTTTTAATTCTGCCAGCTTTCTCTCGTGATTCCTCGTTTCTTTCCTATCTGCCAGCTCCTCTGGCGACAGGCCTTTACCAAAGCTGTGCACGCTGTCTTGCCTTTCGAGATCCACCAGATCTAAAGGTGCATTCTGCTCCTCGGTTGCCTCTTGCTCCACGAGGGCGTCTTGATCCTCCGGGGCCTTTCTGGACTCTATCCAGGCTTTCATGGCCTTGTAGAGTTCTGGCTTATTCTTGCAACCAGCGTGCGGAACCTTGAGTTTTCTGCAAAAAAACTTCAGCTCATCCTTGGTGTATTTATCCAGCTTCGCGGCGTCCCACTCGACCTCCAATACCTCCGAGGTCGTGGACTCCGCTCCATCCAGGCTCTTCGCGCCCGGCATGGTTCTCACACTCGGAATCTTCTTTTCGGCAGAATTCAAAAGCAAAGTCTGTGGCTAAGTAACCGGTCTGTAATCACTGTGCAGCGGTCAGAAGCTTAGGTATAGATATCGCAAGTGTAAATTCGAAAAATCCCACCTCTGCGTCCAATGTAGGAAGGGGGAGTCTCTAGTTGGCGCAGTGCAACACTAGCGACAAGCAGGGACTCTCCTCTTCCTCGTCAGGGCTGAGGGTTACCTTCCAGACAACCTCTGCTTACCCTCGAGGTAGTGTGGCTTAAGCAGTCGTAGGCTAATCTTTGGGGCACATAGGGTTAAACACTTGCAATATTACACCTTCACAACCAACCCACCACACAATGAGACCAGACTGTATTCTGTAAAAATATATGTCTTTATATAGATTTTAAGCAGGCTTGTGAATACAGTTAACGCACTTTCAAATATCGGTTCCAAGTTACTTAGTTCAGGTTGCCACAGTTCTCTCTAGCAATAAGCATTTCTTTAGGCCCCTCAGGCCGGTTTAACAAAGTTCTTGTGGAGCGAGGGCTTCCAGGGGAGCTGCCCCGGTCACGGTGGTCAGGTGGATGTCGTTGCCTTGGAGGAGATTCCTCCGTCGATACTGTGGTGATAAGCAGCACCCACAGTCACGTTCCTTCAGGATGTAGCGCCCACTGGTCCTGGGGCGCTGGTCAGGGGGCAAGTTCAGAGCAAGCCCTTGGAGATCGTTTCAGCAAAGTTTGGCACAAAGTCTTGTAAAGCAAAAAGTCTTCTCGGAGATTTTCCTTCTTCCTCTCCTTCGGCAGCAAGGCACCTAGACACAGGCAAGAGCCAGCACTCTTCCTTGTCCTTCACGGTCCTTCTCGTCGGGCAGAGTTCCTTCTGTAGCCCAAACTGGATCTAACTTTCAAGGAGCAGGGCTCCTTCTTTTATACGGCCTTTCTTTTGTTCTCGCAGGCCAGGGGGGCCTGTGCATAGCCACTTTCAGTCCTTGAGTACTCCGACGGGTGTAATCCGGCTTCTGCTTTCAGTGTGAGGGGCAGGCGCATCAGACGCCCCACAGGAGGTGGAGCCAGCATTGTGCGGACAGGGGTAGCCAGAGTACCTTGTTGATGGGGCTTCGCCCTTCCTGGGCCAGATGTCGGCTGAGTCATCAGTCGCTCCCCAGGAGGGTGGAGCCAGCATTGTGGTGGCAGAGCACAGCAAGATCCAGAGTCAAGAGCCACTCCTACCTCCCACTAAGGTGTAATCTGCGCATTCACCACCTGTCATCCCCCAGCCCTGTCACTCACACATCCCAGACAGTCAGATACACATACCAGCAGAGGCGGACTGAAATGGTTAGGCAAGCAAATGCTAACTTTCTAAAAGTAGCATTTGCAAACCCAGGATACCAAAATAAACTTGACTACAAGAAATATTTTATCATCCTGAGTTCAGGCATACTAAACACGACTCGCTACCATGCTCCTTGAGCCTACTGGGATTATAGGGTGTAATAATTCCAGCAGCTCAGTCTGGCCTAATGGAACAGGTAGCCTTCAATAGTGAAATACGGTTTTGGTTGTAAGTCACTACTAGGACATGCCACACACATCAGGGCTTGTCCTACCTTACACCTACAATGCACCCTGCCCGCAGGCCTACCATAGGGGTGACTAATATGTAGTCAAGGGAAGGTTCAGGGGCTGGCAAGTGGGTGCACTTGCTCAGCTAGCGTGACAGTACGAGACCGCACGCGGGTTCTGCGGTCGCAGTTCCCAGACGCATCTTTACGGCTGCTTGGTGGGTGGCGCAACCAGCGCTGCAGGCCCACCAGCAGTATTGGCATCTACAAGCCCCGGCACTCTCTAGTGCGCGTTACTAGGGACTAACAGTAAATCCAATGCACCAATCATGGATACCAATCGCATGTACAATTTACAGTAGGGAGCACTTGCACTGCGGCACGGGTCAGCCGTGGCGCAGTGCCCTGAGTATCGGGAAACCAGCAAAACATCGGAGGCACATCAGCAAAAAGTGGAAGGGAGACTCACGCCAAGGTGCCATGTCTAACAGCATGCGATGCACTTTAGGTTTAACTGAAAACACTGCGCGTATCCTTATCTTCTGCCCAGCATATGCTCGGGCAAGGAGGAAATGGATCCACCTGTTGTGCAATACACTGGAATTTAGGAAGCACCAAGATGCCTTAAGGGACTGATAGTAAGGATTGCTTGATAGAGTGACGGGCGCATAGCGCTCTTATATCGTAGCAGCTTTTAAAATAGAAATTTTAGAATTGGTTATTTTTAGCTTTGTAAATATCTACTTGTTTTGAAAATTCTTGAATACCTACTTGTTTTAAAATTCTTAACAAACAGTAATTATGGATCTGAGATATTGAATTTAGATTGCATCAAATTACCAGACTGCATTGATTGTTTTTGGGGGTTTGGGGGCGGACTTATCCGCAAACGAGGATCTGATAGTGGCCAGAGTAGCATGTGCGACAGCGGCAGCCATAAAAACGGGGCCACAGCGTGGCCGCACGCAGCTGTCGTGCCAAAGGCACGCCTCTCTGCATCCAGCCGGGATCAGGGGTCAGCCCCCCTGCATCATCCTTTATCTGTTTGAAAGACAAGTACAGGTATTCTAGGGAGAATATGCTAGACAATGCTGACTGTCTTCTCCCTATTTCTGCTTGATGTGTCCAAGCCTCGCCAGGGACCACACAGGGTCCTTTTTCTATCTTGTAGTCTGGCGCTCGAAATTCCTACTGACAATGAGCCCCACATTAAATGCATTTACTTCAATGTCAGGTCTGTGCCAAAGCACTCAATAGAAATTTGGGATTTATTGAAGAAAACACAGCCAGACTTTGCATTTATCACAGAAGCGTGGCTGGATGCGAATAATACTCCTGACATTGCCACTGCCCTGCCTATGGGTTACAAAATCCTGAAACTGGACGGAATGGCCAGGAGAGGAGGAGGCGTAGCCATACTTTTTAGGGATTGCTATTCCTGCCTACATGAATCTGTGACTAGGCTAGGGAAACATGAGATTTATGCGTTTGAAATACAGAAGGGCTCTCACACCCTATTTGGAGATGAGATCATCTACAACCCTCCTGGTTATAAGGCAGATTTTAGCACCCAGCTTCTTACCCAGCTGTTCCTCGCATGTTTAAAATATAAGAGTTACCTGGTAATAGGCAACTTTAATGTGCACTGTGAGAACATAAACGGTTATGCAACTAAGTACCTTAGCAGTGCTTTAGAGAACCTGCAGTTAAAACCACGGATAGGTGAACCCACTCATATTGCCGGACACATCTTGGACCTTGTTTTCTCCAATATAGAGTCTTTCGACATAAAAAAAATTAGACCTGTACTATGGACAGACCACTTTCTGATCACCTTTATCCTTAGTCTCCCCAAGAAGTTTTTCCGTACCCAAATCTCTGTAGCAGGGGCAAAGAGGGCTTGGAGACAGGTCACTGCGGACAAATTTGAGCAGCACTTTAACGCCAGAGACCGTGATGATCCCGAATCAATAAGAGGAAGGATGAGGGCATAAATCTTCATGCTAAAATTCTGAATACCCTTTATGTCTGCCCCCCTCATATAGGAATGAAGCATCAGGCCAGAATCAAATCGGACAAATTGTACCCTATGGACCTTAAGATACTGAAAAGGAAATGTAAAACTCTCAAGCATAAATGGAGGATGTCTAAAACAGACATAGACAGACAGTCGTATAAGGCTGAAATGAAAAGCTACAACATTGCAAAAAAGACCTATTTTTCCGATCATGCGGCTATGAATAGAGGCTCATCCAAAGAACTATATAAGACAGTTAATGAGCTTTGTAACCCATCTGGTTTGTCACAAACCTAAATTCCGTCGCGTGAGGGCTGTGAGGCGATTAGTTGTTTTTTTATGGACAAGATTGAAGGGATCTATGCCTCCTTTCATGTACAGCAGCCACCTGATGATTTTAGACAGGAATTCTTTAATCCTAATCCAGATGCACTAGTCCATCTTGACAGCTTCATCCCATTCATCGAACAAGAGGTGGAAAAAACCATGATGGAAGTCAAATGAGGATCACAGCTAGACCCCTGCCCCCACTATATCTTCTCTCAGATTGCCTCAATTATTTGCCCCCATGTTACCCACGTTTTTAATCAATCATTATGCACAGCAGTATTCCCGGAGATCTGGAAGAAGGCCACAGTTGTTTCTCTGTTAAAGACTGCAGGTGCAGATGCTCTCAACCTAGTCAACTACGTCCCATATCCCAACTACCTTATTTATCCAAAGTGATGGAGAAATTAGTGAATAAGCAGTTGACTCATTATCCTTTAGCCAATGAACTTCTGGATATATCCTAGACGGGCTTCAAAACTAACAACATTACTGCGACAACATTTTTAGCAGTACTGAATAACATCAGATGTGTGGTAGATACCAGAGGTCCCCATGTTCGCCTTCAAGAGGGCAAAGAATGATAAGGAGCACGTTGTGTCTTCATTCTTAGACCCAATACCACCGCCTGACATAAGGCCACAACTAGGCCTTCCGCCCATCACTGGACATCAAAGATGTGGCAGCTGTAAAGCATGCAAATACGCAATAACAGGCAACAAAATCATCCATCGGGGGAAGACATATTCCCTCCACCACTTCACAAATTGCAACAGCCAAAACGTCATATATGCCATAAGATGCCCATGCCAATTAATCTACATTGGCCAGACCACTCAGAAGATTAAGAACAGAATCTTACAGCACCAAAGCAGAATCAAATGCAAGGTACAGGGAGCGCCATTGGTAGACCACTACTCTACACTGGGTCACACATCGGAACAGATGGAATGGACAGTGCTGGAAAAGGTGACCCTTCACCAAAGAGCGGTACAAAAGGGGGTGGTGATGGCAGTTCGGGCTGGACTGTTCCCATGAGGCACAGGGTCAGACTGATTTGCATATAGCCGTGTCTGAACTGGGGTGGCAGAGTGGGCTAAAGAACGGTGATGGATTAAACCCAGATCTTTTGACTGGGTGTGAGTGTTTGATTGGTTCAGATGCTCCGTCCATTACCACCCCCTTTTGTACCCCCTTCACCAAAGAGGCAGTAATATCACAAACCAACTCAACTTTAAGGAATGCTGTTGGATACATACCACTGAAGCCACAACCTATGGCCTGAACGAAAAGGAGGAAACCTATATAATGTATGACATTACAACGCATGCTTTTACCACGCATGCTTTTACATCGTAAGTATTACAACGCAAAGCTTTACAATGCATAGCGCTTTGGGGTGCTGGATAGTGAATAGTTTAATTTACTATTCCAACTCCAGTCCCCGTGGACACTAGGGAAGGTGTTGGATAGTAAATTAAATGTATTCCCTATCCTAGAGCGCCCCCCCTGCGCAATGCGTTGTAATGGTTTGCGTTGTAAAAGTTGCGATGTAAAAGCACTGCGTGGTAAAAGTTGCATTGTAAAGGATGTTTCCCAAACCTATATCCAAATGAGTAAACTGTAACCATTTACCATCACCTGGTCCTGCTAAATTACACCACTCAGCAACCTGACACAAATATGGGCATCATATAAATGCACTAAGAGGTCAGTCTAGCTAGGCTATATAGCTTAAACACGAATCAGATCGGATACAAATCAAATGACTCAACCCCAGAGTACTTACTTGCTGTATGACCACGTACTTATTGACAATACATATCTACAGTATGACCATCTAAATAACTGCAATACTACCACTCATGTATGTAACACACTACTATATATGCCCTCTGTAAATATGTATGTAGATCACTGTTCACATGAATGCGATTTTATTATTTATACATGTCAATATGTACAGGACTGATACATACCATGTGTCCCCAAAAACTGATCTATATATGATTGTTTAATGCCAAAATCCACATACATGTAGAAACAGGAATTCATCATGTGTCAACATATGTAATAACATATGGCCGCAAGAGCCCAAACCAGCCTGGGTTAGACCTCTACCATGTTGCATACTAACCGCCCGCACATTGAGGTCCTTATTCAATTTCACTTAGAAGTACAATGTAGTTAAATAGTTTTGAAGCCACACATATCTCAATGCCTCCATGGCCATTGCCTTTTCAATTTCACTTAAAAGCACAATGCGGTTAAATATTTTTGAAGTCACACATATCTCAATGCCTCCATTCCTAGTCACTGTGCACAGACTGAATGCGTAATTGAATCCCGGTCAAATCCCGAGCAATAGATCTGTCCCGACACTCACGTTTCACACGCACAACTTTCTCAACTCATGTCAAATAGGACGCGTTTGAGAGCCCGGGTCGGCATTCAGCACAACGATCCGACGGAGACAGACGTTCCTTGCCTGCACGCCCGAGTAAGTAAAAAATCCTGAACCTCGTCCCTCACTTTGACTTATCTGCTATGACAGGATTGAATGCGCGTTATAATCCGCCGCTTTTAACAAACTATATCTCCCTTTGGCACGATTACCACCACACGATAAGCTCTGCCAATACTAACCCGGACACCAAGCGTTGACCCTCATGCATATATTGATAGCCCACTTACGTGGATTTGAAATAATTTCCATCGTTTTGTATAGGATCACACAAGTTCCCTGCATAGGTATAACGATATAGCCCTTTCTATTTAGATCAAATCGCGAAGCACTCGCGTCACATTGGCATTCTTTTAATTAAAACAGCAGCAGTGAGCACATCATTCCAGAAGTACTCGCGTCAGAATGGCCTTCTTTAAACAAAACGGTATTAAGTGAGTACACCATTCACGATTTAATAACCATTGGGGAGTTTGTGAGTTACATAACCCACCAATCCACAGCACCCTGAATGGGGGAATCAAGATGGACACGTCCAAATACGCGGGTTGTTTTTTAACTAAAATATACAACCTCAGTACTGAATTGCATGATACTCCACAGAATGATTATGTCCTTAGTTGCAATTAACAACATGTACCAGGGTGTCTAAAGGGCACTGGAATTTTCATAAGAATTCATGTGTTAGTATCACCTAATGCACCACCAGTCACCTAATAATAACTCATAGCCACACAATGCTAATACGTGTACATATGAACTGATATATGAACCATCAATTCTGCAGGCAATTGCTAAGGCGGCCCAGATCCTTACATTCTTCCACCGGCTGGTGTAGAAGAATCAGCATCAAGTATAAGGTACGATGAGACCCAAATATTGTGGGCTCAATAACCAGTAAACCACTGCTTATTATATATGCACTAAGGTTTCTATCATACATTGATTATAGAACCAGTGAGTCACACATTGCTTTAAGTGCTTGTCGGCTGACATGCACCATCTACAGTAGAAGACCAGATGAATCACATACCCAATAATAAGGTGAGCTTAGTAAGGGTGTCCCCCTTTTTCGTTTTTTAACAATGACACACAGTAGGCCCTGACCTTATGTTATTTACATTAATAGGCTGTCCAACCATAATCCAGTCCTGATGAAGACCAGCTTTAGATGCACATAAATCAGCACATCGCCCCCAGGGTCGAAACGTCGATGTTCTATGCTATGTATGCATCTGCACAAAGTCCTATTGAACAAAAGAAACAATTTAAATCTCCTGAGACTATTGTGATTTACAGTGGATATTTTGGAAAAGTTTTTCTTTTATGTATGTATGTTTTATCACCTGTAATACTCAGTCACCAGTCAAGACCTATACTCCTTATGTATTCACAGTCCATGTGTTTTGTATATATTAGACAGCATACCTGAATCCTTACAGGATTCAAATCTTTGAAAAAAATGATTACTAAAGATTTCCTTTTTCCTTTTTGTGGTCAGTGTTTATTATTGTTGTATATCCTTCATGGGCTATAAAGCTACATCCATGTATTTAGTACTATGTACAAATTGAAATATTTTTTTCCGACAGAACCATTGTTGTTTGTTTAATCATCCGCCCAGGTTCTGAGGGTTACAGGGTTACCCCATTACACTTAATGGTGTGGTATATCAGGGCAAAGCTATTGCCCTGATCCTATTAGATACGTCGGCAGCGTTCAACACTGTTTCACACAATTTCCTGCTGAAAACTCTATCCACCAAGGGCATACATTCCAAAGCCCTGCATTGGCTCCATTCCTTTTTTACCAATCGAACGCAAAATATACAGCTAGGTACTTTTTCCACCACTTCATCTCCCATTAAACACGGTGCATCATTAAGCCCCATGCTTTTCAATATGTATGTGTCCTCCCTGGCGAAATTATGTGGGAAATGGGGAATCAACATAGGCTCCTAAGCTGATGATACCCAATTGATGGTTACTTTAGACGGACAAGATGATACTAGGACCAGATTGACTAGCTGTCTCACAGAAATGGCAGCCTTGATGACTGACCATTGTCGGAAACTTAATGCAGACAAGTCCGAAATCCTACTGTTTGGAGGGGCTCACCAAATCTGGATTACAACATGGTGGCCCTCTACTCTGAGGAAACCCCCAGCCCCTAAACAGGTGGCAAAAAACTTGGGGAGTCTTGTGGATAATACACTTCATGCACTCTGCGGGAAAAGTTTTGCTATCCTAAAAATGCTAATGAGAACATTCCAGTGGATTCCGCTGGAGTGTAGAAAAACCCTGGTCCAAGCATTGCTTATTAGCAGGCTCGATTATGGGAAGGCTCTTTTCGCTGGTATGGCAGATGATCTCTTCTCTTGAGTTCAGCCTCAGAATGCATGACGACTTCGCGCTGGCTCCCAATGAGACCAAGGGCCTTGTTCAAACTGTGGCGTCATGCACATAAGGTCCTGCATTATACTGGACCTAAAATTCTCCAAGGCAGAATTAAGTTCTATCGTTCCAACAGGAATCTGCGATCATTCCACCAGGCTAGGGCAAGCACCAACAGCACTAAAAAGTCCAGAGTAGGGGATTGTTTCTTTTCACATCTGGAGTAAAAACTCTGGAACAAAGTTGCAACTGAACTTCGACTCATAGATTGCCATTAATCATTTAGAAAGAAATTGAAAACGCATTTATTTCCCAAAGCTTGATTAGCTACCAAACTCCCTTCCCCACTGAATTTTCTCACTCGAAAAGGCTGTCCCTCAGCGCCGTGATATCCATACGGATGAACGTTGCGCTCTATAAATACATAAATAAACAAATAAATAGTTAGCACTGTACCATATATGATATGCGCCATATTCAAATATATGTTTGTGGTAGGGATCACAAAAGACAAGATGGGCCTAAAGTTGTGATGTGGCAAGGAATAATGCCCTTCTCTGTCTGAAATATGCACTTTGAAATGTATTAATCTTGTTTGTAACTTTTTAAATTTTGCTATACACAGTTTTAGTTGATTTTATATATAGATACAATAGAGGGATGTATTGGAGTACTTAGTGACCAATATATACTGTCCCTATCGCAAATAGTGCACTGAGATCGATGATTATTCTATTGAGAACATCATATATAGTGCTCGATTAAATTTGAGATCATATTAATTGGTTGTTCAATATGAAATGAAATGACGGTTTTGTAGAGCACATGTATGCCTTGGCGTCTTAGTGCTAGCTGTCATAAATCTTTTAAAGGACCGTAAGATTGGCTATGGTAAGGGAGCGAATAGCCATGTTTTCAAAGCTTTCCTAAAAATCCATGTTTACAGTAGAGTTGAATATGGACAGTTGAATATTTTGTTTTCATTGTGTAATATTTTATGGCCTTTGGCCAAAATTAAGTATTTATGAATAAAACTATTAAACAGTCATCCTTGTAATTATGAATAAATAAAAACTCAGATTTTAAAAATAGATAAAATGCTTAGGGGATATAAAATTCATATGTTACATAATAAAATGACAAGTGCAATTGCTACATTTTACTCATAAGGCATTTGTTCAAGTAAATATCTCTTCATGTCTTACCTTGATTACAAAAGCCAGGTTGAGAAAGTTCAATACAGGGTAACATGTTTCCACTGTAAGGAGTCTTTGCAACACCTCTATCCACAGCTGGTACTTTCTGATCTTGGATAAGCACAACACAGGGACCAGGAAAGATTGTGTGGGTCTTGATATAAGGGACAACGCATGGTGAAATGACTTGAGTGTTATTCTGTAATATTATTACATCTGCCTGGGGTAAGTCCTGGGCCAATGTTTTTTGCATACCTTAAAATGTATAACATTCATTCTAAAAAAGGTTTAGGAGAAGCCGCTGTGTTGGATTTTCCAACTCAAGTATGGCTCTAAACACTTCTCTGTTGAGATCGGTGCATATCCAACAACTATTTGTAGTTTAAATGCCCCTTCTATTCTGATTCCCATGCACCTCTATAAGTATCTGTGTTTTATAATTTCTTTGTAATTCATTTCATACTCTTGCGGGTTTGTAAAAATATCTGCCAAATCCAGTTTATTACAAGCATTCCTAACAAAACCCAATTTTATTGACACCATCCAATGCCAGGCAATGAGCCAGACAAAATCTAACCAGACTTGCTTCGGGATTTCCCCGACACTAGATCCAAAGTAAAAGTGGGGCTAAACCTATTTGGTCCTCAATGAAATGAAGGCCTAGTTTTTTACTTCTGTACAAATTGAGCATCTCTTTAATGGGTATATTTTTCAGTTTGATGGCAAATCTAAAGAATGCCTCCACGTTCCTCCCCAGTGGATCACAATTTCTATGTACGTTTATGACACATGTTGAACGACAGTGACTCTTTTCATATCCAAACCTCAATTTTTCATATTTTTATCTGCCTTGCTATATACTGACTATTATCACGAAGTTAATGATGCATTTCAATAAAGATGGTTGTTTTATGTTCATGAATGAAAAACCCAATGAAGAAATGTTCATACAACAAAATGACTAGAATGAATTAAAATGAATGTAACTATAAAAAATGAGGTTACATTATGCTTTAAAAATAGGTTATTAAACATTTTGTAGTTAAGAAAAGTGACTCATGGTATCTTGATGTCCCTTCAAGTACAATTTTATGGCAAGAATTAAATTCAAATTATTGACAAAATGATTGCAAGTCAATTGCAATTATTTCTCAAAAGAATTGCTATACTCTCCCTTCCGTGCTTCCTCCTGGAGGGGTTGCCGCACAGCTTAAATCAAAGTGCCCTTCCAGCACAAAATTGTTAGTTAACCAGATTTCAGGGATGTATATCAGCAGGCAGACTGTTTAGAAATACAATTTTATTACCATCAGTTAGAAGTCCACAAAACCTCTTTTAGACCATTACTAGGTGAGTTTGTTACTATTGAATCCCATGGCACCCTTAGAATTAAGAACACCAACTACCCAGAGACGACTCCCTAACTCATCTTCTGTATCCGGAGCGTTCTGCGCCCCTTCTTTCCTGGCAGATATACACTCCTTCCCTCTTTGCCAGGGGTGTGGATACATTTTGCTCTGCCGGGGGATTTGGCCACTCCTCATTACACTTGTAACGTGGAGGTCCCGACAAATTCTTCCACCCAAGTAGTTTTTTCTTACATGCTGCTCGCTAATGGTAAGTTGGTGAGTGTGAGCTAGATTCTGCATCCCCTGGTGTGATTTCCGGTTCCTAGGAGGACACCCAGCAACATTTCTCCAACTTGGGGACTCGCAGGAGATCTTGACCTTTTGCGGTCAGAAAGATGCCACTCAAGTGTGCTGCCAACCACGCTGATGTTTTCAGCATGTAACAGGTTTCTGGTGCTAAATCACAGCGCGAGCAGCCCAACATGTCTATTTCTGCCCGCTGCGTTTTTTTCTGTAGCTCCACGGATTTCATAGAGTTAAACCCTATGCGTTCTAACCAGGCCATCTCATTACCAGAGATACCAACAGATTCTCATTTGACATAGGTTTCAGTGACAGTGATACATAGGGTATGAAGGCCAAATTGTGTCACCCAGGGATTTTGGAGAGGAGACTCGCCGAATGACATCAATGCCTGGACTAACGTGGCATGCCACAATTTAGCAGGATTACATTTTATACCACTTTTGAATCGAAAAATACTCTGGCTCTGCTACACGTCCATAAGTTCTCGATTTGCACAAGGCAAATATCACTACTTTGAACCATCCACAATTCATCAATATCAGTAAGGCAACCCAAGATTTCTTGGTCAAGATGGCATTACATTCCAGTGAAAGAGTCACATGCTAAACATTAGTTCCAATATACATTTCAATTGTCCCCCAAATTAAATGAAAATATCCAAGCCTGTGGATTTTGGGTGGAGGATCTCCTTTTGTAGAGGCCAGGATATTTCCAGCCTGTAACCATGATAAATGCTCGGTAGCCTATTGTGGGGAGCAAACAGTCACCCTTTCCAACATTGGAAATTTGGACCAATGTCTTATTTATCCACTTCCACAACAGGAATGGCCTTCAAATTGAAGCAAAGTTGTTTGCACCTTTTATGCGGATACTCAATTCCTCTATGGTGTTTTTATTCCTCTTGTGTTTTTATTTGTTGCCAACTTTACTCTTCGGATTTATGTTCTTACCCCAGGGTTTTGGAGGAAATATTGGGGAGAGTTTACTCATTTTTCCATTACTAGGGAGGGAGGAGGGCACAGTTGCTGGTTCCATTGATGATGACTCAAAGACATTTTTCAGGGAGAAGATCTGCTTATTCTCTTTTGAAATGGCAGGGGTGTTGTTTCTTTTCTGACAATGTGGGGAACCCATGGGTGGCCCAAGCTCCCTAATCCGTGAATTAGACAGATGTATCCTATTTGAATCACCATGTTAGACAACCAGCAGTGGAGCGACTTCTAAAAATCCCCTCCTTCATTCTATATTTGGGAATGAGCGGACAAGGTATAATTATCCGATGATACCATTTTGTCCTGGGTCAAAGAATTTAATGTATTGAAGAAGGTTATGCATTTTCTAAGGGTAAAAAGACATACAAGGTCAGAGGTGTACTAGGCTCTATGGGCTAAATGTAGGTAATTCCCATTTACAGACTCTTAAATACCGAATTTTACAGATTCGGTACTCAAGAGTCTGTAAATGGGAAGGGGGCGGATGTAGGTAATTCCGTTTCTGTATTTACCGATTTGGTAAATACAGAAACGGTATTGCCCATTGATTCCTATGGGCCTTGAAGCCCATAGGAATCAATGGGCAATATCGATTCGGTATTTACCGAATCGGTAAATACCGACTCCTGCAAGGGTGCAGGGGTGTCACTTTGACACCCTCTAGCACCTCAAGTACAGACTTGTGTGACATGTGGCACACATACATGCCCTAAAGGCATGTCTGTGTGTCACATTGCACAGGTGTGCATGCACAGATGTGCATGCACACCTGAATTCGGTATTTTGCCACCCAATAGGATTGTGTGGTAAAATACCGACTCTTAAGGGCCTGTGGCACTGTAAACTGTGCCACCTACATTTGGAATTACAGAATCGGTATATTTACCGATTTGGTAATTTACCGAATCGGTAATTTCACCGAATCGGAAAATATACCGATTCTGTAATTTTCAGCCCCCTACATCTGAAAAACCCTAATACCGGTCGGAAACGGCCGAAATCGGCCGTTTCCGACCGGTATTAGGGCTCCTACATCTGGCCCTATATGTAGGATCACTATGTGAGTCCTGTGATTCAAGGTGAGAGGGGGAGACCCTTCTTCAGAATTGAAGCCCTTACACACCCAGCAAGCTAGGTGTCATGCTTCATCATATGGGCTTGCTCCTCGTCCGGCCGGAGCTGCATTGCCCGACGGGCTCTCATCAATGGGGTTTTTTATCGGAGATCTTTTGTCCCTGCCGTTTGGTGCAGTGGGGGTGAGTTAAAACAGGTCAGTTATTCTTTGAATTAACTTTTATTCTGGAAGGTAAACTGCCTGATTAAAAATAATAAATGGAGTGGCGTAAAACTAGGAGCTATTTTTTTTTGCAGAGTTTTATATAGCACAAACTTGACCCGAATCAGGTATCAGAGTGCTTTACATAGCACCAGTTACGTTACATGAGGACACACATTCATTTTGGTTAGGCACGGGGAGATTAAGTGATTTGCCCAGAATCACAGGATGTTTAGCGTCATTACAGAGACTCAAACACTGTTCCCTAGGTCCGAGGTGGAGCGCCTTAGCCGTTAGGCCAACTCCTCTCCCTAAGTACCTAGAAGTATACGTCCTACTCTCACTTAGTTCCGAAGAGGGTTCTCCCCCTTTCACCTTGAATCACAGGACTCACATAGTGATCCTACATATAGAACCTAGTACACCTCTGACCTTGTATGTCTTTTTACCCTTAGGAACTGCATACCCTTCTTCAATGCATTGTCTTGGGCACGTGTGCTGGACCTCGAGAAAAAAAATCCCCTCTGTCCCTCCTCTTGTTGATTACAAGGAATTTAATATAATGAGAAGAGAGTCTAAGAAAAAATCTGAATGGTTGACGGATTTCTTCGATAGAGCTGAAATAGAGGGCACCATTCTCCCTAAACACTGCAGTTAATTCGGAGTTCTGTACGAATAAATGTATATTTAACTCCAATGTTAGAGTAGCAGACCTTCGAGAAGTGGTAAATAGAGCTGCATCCTAGGTTGTGGGATGTGGTCAAAGAATTGCCTGTCCCCGCATGAGCTGTAATTGATATTTGATAATGCAGCTCATGGCCAATATCTTTGTCCAGGCGAGTAAAGACTTCTATAGGAGGCGCTTTTTCACAACCTCAACGGTCCAGAGTGCATGCACACGCCCTCCCCAGAGGATAGCTCTTTAGTAGAAATCATTTCTGGAGCTACACCGGGAGTTACCTCCATTGGAACTATTGTCTACAGCATTCAGTTTAGGAAAGAAAGTTGCAATTGAGTTAAAACCTTTAAAAACATTTACATGCAAGGATTTATTTCTCAATAATACATTTTCTTACATGCTCGTACATAGACTAACCTACCAGGACAGAGTTTCCCAGCCACCATTACTTGTTTTTTGGACCTGAACAGGCAGGTAGACCAGTCAAAAAAAGCAGACAGATGGAAGGTGCACAGGACTGACACGGATTAATGATCCAAAGGGTTGAAAATGTCCAGGTGACCAAGTTCTCTTAATGCAAGGTTTCCAACCAGGTCAAACTGGAGCGAACCAGATATGCCAAGAGGGCTTAACTGCTTTGACATCCTTACAAAAGAAGAGCTTTAATGAGATGTCTAGCTGTTGGTTCTCCAAAGGCACTGTGGAGATGGAAGTGAGCTGGGTCTCCAGAATTTGAATATGCATCCTTAGCCCCAAAGAATGTTGACTCTGGGTCAAAGAGGAGCCAAAGAGGAGCCAGGAAATCAGCAGTCAGGTTGCAACAGAGCACACAAAGACACTGTAAATGCTTGAGAACAGTGAGTTTTCTACAAGCAGAGCCACAAGCCCACTCGGGCCCCCAGCCAAAACTCCTCCATTCAGTAAGCACACACCGCTACACCTCTCCTAAATCTGTGCCCACCTCCACCGATACCAAAACCCACCCCGACCCTCTACACCTACCCAGACCCACCAGTTGCCTCCACTGCTGTGTCACTGGGCTGAGCAGCACAATGGTGGGGATATGGTGGGGGGATCTGCTCTTATCTTCATAAGGAGTTGGATGCTCCAAACAGGACCAGTTAGGCACAGGCACCCAGGCTGCTTCCACTGTCCCTGCAAAGACTTGTAAAGGAGTGGGCCTCTTGCATGCTCTACATGTACAGCGTGCACCAGGGCCAAAACTTAACACTGCTAAATTGGAGGTGACTAGAAACACAGAGCAGTGGTTGCAGCAAGGCCCTGCCTTGCCCTCCTTTGTCAGCAAGGATGAGACTAAGTCACCGATGACCCTTACGGCCCCCTCGCCTCACATCTTCTGCAGCCTCTCCGCACCGCATGACTGTCTCTGCTTCCCAATCTTGGCGCCTGCTCAAGTGATCATCAGATATTGCCTAAACAGTAAAAAGTGATGTTAAAATGCTAAAATAAAATAATAAAAATACAGATAATTTGCCTTACAATACAACACAATAAATTGCACAAAGCTGGCAGCTGATTTCAAGGAAGGGCCCCGGTGATGACAGCAGAAAAACCCTAAAGAACAAAACTCTAGAGAATCAGAGCACCTGGAGCCAAGCAGCTGAGAAGAAAGTCTTCAAATGTTTACAATCAATTGAGTCAGAGGGGACCGAGTGTAGCACAGTGGGAGGGGAGTTCCAGAGTTTAGTAGTCAACAATGCCAATGATCTTCCTCCCCTTCTTGCACCCTTGAAACTTCTAATGGCATCAGATCATTGGAATGCAAGGCTCTGCCCAGACAGTAGACTTTCAGCCTTCTCCTCAGGACTATAGGCCTGTCAAGTGAAAGGCTCTGTATGCATGAATGTATGCTTTAAATTTGATGCAACAACTGATGGGCAGCCAGTGCGGTTGGCGTAGGGAGGCAGAACTGAAAGGCGTGCCGGCACCTTCAGTATGAGACATGCTACAGCATTTGGATGATCTGCAGATGATGCAGCAGGTAAGATGGCAAGCCTAGGTACCGATAGCTCACATAGCACAGTTTGAATGTCACCAAGGCATGTACAATGGTTTCTTAATTAGTTTCCGGCACTAGATGAAGCATTTTCCTGAGTGTTTTCACAGTGAGGAAGCAATTGTCAGACACACCAGAGCACGTGATTTAAAGGACAGATTGGAATCAAAATAAAAACCAAGGTCTCTTACACATGAAGAGGGTGGGGGGAGGAGTCCAATCTCTGAAGACCATCAGTTATGAGACTCTGCGTGCACATAGTGCCAAGAAAAAGGATTTAATTTTTTTCATAATTCAGTTTAAGGCAATTATCATTGACCCAGCCCCAGACTGCCCTCAAACAGTGCTTTAAGGCATACAAAGCCTCCACCTCAGTATTCTAGATCAGCATCAGCTGAGTATCGGCAGCATAAGAAATGACACCAAGCTTCCACCAGGCTAGCAAGAGGTGTCGGATAGACATTGAAATGGGTTGGACTTAATGCCAAGCCCTGGGGCACCCCACAGTCAAGTGGTTTGAAGGTTGTTGTAAAAGGGACACCTGTGACCAGATTTCCAAGTAGGATTTAAGCAAGACCCATGCCTGGCCTTGGAATTGTCTGAACTGGGGTGGCAGAGTGGGCTAAAGAACGGTGATGGATTAAACCCAGATCAGTCGGCTGGGGGTGAGTGCTTGTATTGTCAACGCTCCGTCCATCATTTACTTTGGTTTTTCTTTGGCCTTGGAATTCCACATTCCACTACTTGTTTAGGATGATTGAATGCAATACAGTGTTGAACGCTGGCAATGGATCCAGCAAAACTACCACAGCCTTGACATTCTGATCAGGTTGTCTTTAATAAATTCTGTAACTTCCAGGAAAGCTGATTCTGTGCTGTAGCCCGCTCGAAAGCCTTATTGTGTATCGTGAAGGAGGTGGTTGAATTCCAAATACTGGGAGGGGTGATGGTTGACCATCTTCTCTAACATTTTGGCTATAGCAGGAAAAAGCAAAACAGGCCTAAAGTTGCTCAGCACCTTAGAATCCCCATTAGGCTTCTTCAGGAGAGGAAGAAATAGGGCCTGATTCCAAAAATGTGGCATAACCTCAGACTGTAGGGAGTAGTTCACTAGCTTGTGCAAGAAGGGAGTAACAAGAGGGGTGTCTAAATTCAGAATGCCTGGCAGATATTGAGCAAGAGGCAAGCCAGGCTTGGAGTTGGCTAGTATAGAAAGAGATTGGAGATAGTTTCAAACTTACAAAGTAATGTTATGTTATAGGAGCTTTTTAAGAGCACTTATATCCAAAGGTGTCCTGGCGCTGAGCACTGACTCACAGAATCCAAAGCTAAAATGTCTATACAGAGAATAGCCAAGTCTTCAGCCACTTTCTAAAAGAGAGGAGCTCCGGGGCATTCCTAAGATGCAGCGGCAGACGGTTCCAGGCTTTCGCAGCACAAAAGGAAAAGCTGCTGCCACCCCAGCTAACTATTTTCACTCGGGGTACTGTTACTAGCTTTCCTTTGGAGGAGCGCAGCGCTCTACCAGGAACATACCATTCAAAGCATCCTCTCAGAAATACCGGACCACAACCCATCAGTGACTTGAAAACCGTGCACAATGCTTTGAATTGTGCTCGTTTTAATACTGGCAGCCAATGCAGTTGCCAAAGTCCATCTTGAGCTGAGACAAACCTTGGTATGCCTGTAAGCAGTATATGCCGCCGCAGTTTGCAGTAGCTGGAGTCTGTACAGATGTTTTGTTTTTCAGATTCAGGTACAGACAATTGCAATAATTCAGCAGTGACACAATGAGGGCTGAGACTGCTGTCCTAAAACCCTCATCTGGAAGGAAAAATTTAATTTTCCTCAGTATTCTAAGGAGATAAAAGCACGTCGATACAACTCCGCTGACCTGGTCTCCAAAGTCAAGTGTGTGATCCATGTAATAGGCTGGAAGATGGCATATTCTCCAGAATCCTAGGGGCAGGGAATCGATTATAAATCATTTTGATTTTGTTAAAAAAGAAGTTAGAAAGTCCTTTACATAGTCTAGCTGACAGGGTCAAGCCACATTGGGAAGCCCTGGGAAATATACAAAAATAACCACATTAAAAGGGTCTCAAGATTTATTAGAAGTAGATGAAATCAAAGAGGAGATAAACTCCTCATAAGCCCTACAAGAAGCTGCACGGAAATTGGCCAAGGCTCTCTTGTTTGTAGTTTTCACCCCCTGACCCAACTCTGCTCAAAGCACTTACAGAGTGACCTTTTCTCTCTTAGGGCAGGTGAGAACAAAGGTGGCAAAGACCTTGATCTTCATCAATGTTACCTTTATTTGTGGAGCATGGAGGTCAAGGGCAGAGGAAAGCCAGTTGTTAATCTCAGCAAGATCAGAACCCACCGAACCCGTCACTGAAGTGGAATAGATAGGAGAGCCTCAGATAACTGCAGCTCTGAAATCTGGCACCAAGGATGAGCAACGTTCTACAGAGTAGGCTGCTGGCACATGGACTGATTGATAATAATCTTAAAAGGAATCAAAAAGTTAACAGACCGTGCAAGCTTGAGTTCAGGACTAGGGTGGACAATCAAGGAATGCAAGGAAATTAGATCTAAAATGTGGCCTGCACTATGTGTGGGCTCATGCACATGTTGCTCAAGGTTGAATCCCTCTGAAGTGTTCATAATTTGTTTGGCCGGCACACAGCTAAAGTCAACAATGTGCAGGACAAAGTCTTCAAGTAGCAGGAAATTTGAATGAGGTATGGAGAATTGACATACCAAGTCGACAAATATGCTGAGGGACTCATTTGTTATTCTCGGAAGTCTGTAAATCGCAGCACAGCCAGCATGAAAGACAGATCTATAACAATAGAGACGGAAAGACCTTCTATTTTCTCAATATTTGCCAATTTAGAAATTGTGCAACAAAAAGTATCTTGGAACAATACCGCCAGTTTTCTCAGTACTAATAATAGCCTGAATAAGAGACTCCTCTGGAATGGCTAAGCAGTGTCAGGCACCGATGCTTGCTGTAAAATATTGTTAACACTGTCACATTATTTAGTCAGACACTACTACATAATTCTAGTGGCACTGGATGTGCTCCGACAAATACCATTTCAGCATAAACTCTCAATTGTTTGAGGTTCTTATTTACTGGGGGTGGATTCAAAGATATATTCCTGTAAACTGAATTTCAGTCTATACTTTGTATCATCTCTGGGTCTCATTCATTGGCTGTGGGTAGCGTGAGGTAAAACTGCTCTCATGTGAATAGTGAGTAAGACCGCCGACCCTCGGTCTAGGTCCACTCTCTTTCCACAGTTCTGCTGTGCCGTCTTTTGCCTCCAGACCTGGACCTCCTTGGGAGGTTTGAGGCTGCTGCCCGATCCTGCGCCTGCTGTCCACTCCAACTGGGACCAGACTACCTGAAACCACATAACCTTCCACTGTTTTTATTTTCCAGTGCCTGCCTGTTCCTTTTGCATTTCACTGCTGCTGCCTCTGCTGCCCCTCCCCCTGGAAATCCCCCTGGAATTACCCCACTCCCACCTCCAAGCCACTCCTTCCTCCCACCACCACTACTTAATGGCAGCTGCTGCGCGGTCGGCGCAGTGGCCGCACCAAAGTCAGGCCCTTCTGTGCCCTTCCGCGACCTTATGGCGGCCAGCTCCAGGAACCCAGGACCTCCCACTACCCATTGCTATTAAACCACCACCCTCCTCGCACTCAGCCCTGGTAGACTTAGAAAATGCCAACCGGCCTCCCCGAACACAACCCACGGCCAGTCCTGCCTCCACTGCCGCCAGACCCTCACTGCCACCCCGGCCTCCAACACTGCCAATGCCAGCACCCGCGACACCCTAAAATGCATCCTTCTCAAAGTACACAAACATGCCATGGAAATCTGGAACCTACTCGACTCTCTCTCGCCCACATCGCCTTCTTCACAGAGACCTGGACCAACACATCCTTCTCCCCCGATTCATCACCAGACGGATACAATATCCAGAGGAAAGACCACCCCAACCAACCAAGAGGGCGCCTCGCCATCGCCCACAAGAGCACCTTCTGCCTCACCACCTCCAGCAAAACCTTCCCCACAACCGAACACCTGCACTTCCAGATCCAGACCACCCCTAAAGCCAAACTCTGTGAACTCTCATCTACAGACCCCCCCGGACCGCGAACACCCTTCCCGACCACCATCACTGACTTCATCGCACCCCACGCCATCACCTCAACAAACTACATACTCACTGGTGACCTGAACTTCAACCTGGACAACCCCAGCGACCCCAACTCCACTATCCTTTATGACAACCTTGCCAGCATTGGACTTAAACAACTCATCAACATACCGACCCACAGAGCAGGACACACCCTCGACCCCATCTTCGCAGCAGGAAACAGCGTCCAATTCAGCCACACAACGCAGCAGCCATGGACCGACCACCACTGTGTACACTTCGCCGTCAACAAACCCAAGGCACCCAAACCAGTCTCACACCCACCACAAAGGAACTGGAACAATGTTACTGATGAGCAACTTAACTCCACCGTCATCCGAGACAACCACACCTGGGCACCCGATGCAAACAACGCAGCCAGAGATCTCCACACCTGGATCTCCAACTGCTGTATCTCCAACTGCGCAGATGAGCTCGCCCACTATGCAACCCCGACAGACAACGCCCCAGGAAAGTCACCTGGTTGAACACCGCTCTCCAAGGAGCCAGACACACCTGCAGATGCCTGGAGAAGAACTGGAGAAACACCGAGACAACAGAAAACCATGCCACCTACAAGGACGCCATGACAGACTACCACAACCAGATCAGAGCCACCAAAAGGAACTTCATCCACAACAAAATCCTGGCCAACAACACCAACACCAATGACATTTTCTGTGTCATTCAAGAATTGACCAACCCACGCAGCAAAGCCACAGACATCACCCCATCCCAAGAACCCTGCGACAATCTTGGAACCTATTTCCACCTCAAGATCAAAAACCTCTATGACAACTTCATTTACTTCATTGACCATCCACCAGGTGATACAGATGGCCACCACCCCCCAGAAACACCAGCCAGCACACCATCTCCAACTGGACACCGATCACGGCCAAAGACACTGCCTCGAAAATCAAAAGCATCCACTTCGGGGGTCCCACCGACTCCTGCCCCCCTTACATCTACCACAGAGCTGTGGCCACCATTGCACCCGAACTACAACGCACCATCAGCACCACCTTCAAAACAGGCACCTTCACAGATGACTGGAAGCACACAGAAGTCAGACCCCTGCTCAAGAAACCCACAGCTGACCCCACCGACCTCAAGAACTATCAGCCCATCTCACTCCTCCCCTTTGCAGCCAAAGTTGCAGAAAAAACAGTCAACAGGAAACTGACACGATTCATTGAAGAGAACGCTATCCTTGGCCTGTCACAATCCGGATTCTGAATCAACCACAGCACAGAGACTGCCCTACTCGCCACCAAGGATGTCATCCGCACCCTCTTTGACCAAGGCCACTCCGCAGCCCTCATCCTACTTGACCTATCAGCAGCCTTCGACACAGACTCCCACTGCACACTAGTCACCAGACTACATGACGTAGGCATACAAGGAACAGCCCTGGACTGGATCTGATCATTCCTCACCGGAAGAACGCAAAGGATCAGACTCCCACCTTTTCTCTCTGACCCCATGAAAATCACCAGCGGAGTCTCACAGGGTTCATCACTAAGTCCAAACCTCTTCAACATCTACAGGGCCCCCTTCAAGCCATCATCCGACAACACAGACTCAACATCGTATCCTACCCCGATGACACCCAGCTCATCTTTCCCCTCACCAAAGACCCCACCACTGCCAAACTCAACTTCCAGAAAAGAATGCAAGATGATTCAGTTTGGATGACCAACAGCTGGCTGAAGCTGAACGCCGAGAAGACAAAAGTCCTCATCATCAGTACCACCCCTTCTGCATGGGACAGCGCCAGGAGGTCAACCGCCCTCGGAAGTCGGAAGCCCACCTAACCCTTCAGGCCACACCAAGAACTTCAGCATCGTACTCGATTCATCACTCACCATGAACCGACAGGTCAACGTGGTCACCTCCAGATTCTTCAACACCCTCCGCATCCAACGCAAGACCTTCATGTGGATCCTCCCTGAGTCAAGGAAAACAGACACCCACACATTCATCACCAGCAGACTGGACTATGGAAACTCACTCTACACTGGCATCAACAAGTCCCTACTCCGCAAGACCTGTCTCTTTGGCTAAACAGATCTGCGAACCCCCCTCCCCCAGCACCTTGAGGCCCTCACGGGTGAGTAGCGCACTTACAATTCCCTGATTGATTGATTGATTGATTGAACAACATTTCAATGTAAATGAAAACATTTTACAGAGTGCTATAAGGTCTGTGTAGGCAGAGAAAATCCCATGGTACTCCTAACTATTTTGAAAGGCATGAAACAAATGTTGATGTCAATGACAAAAATACAAGCTATTGAATGGAAATTGCTACTGACAATTGCTCTTGGCAGCCTTTTATGTGATCACTTGGTGTTCATTATTGCATTATAGATAGCAACCAAGTGCATACAAATCATTCTTAACGCTTAAATAGCACCATCAATCTCCAGCAGACACACTTTGACTTTGATTGATCTATCTATTGTGGTACAGCATGAGTCTGGGACAAAGCAACATTGGGAATATCTACTACAACAGTACCACTTGGAATTATCTCAGGTGATACTTTCAATAGCTCATTGTTTGATTTTCTGTTAGGGAGGCTGTGATCGATACTCCTGTGAATTACATTTCAGTGTATAGTGTCTCTTGTACATGGCTCTCTTTTACCTATTGATGATGGAGGAGGGTGCTAACTTATATAAGTGTGACTTCAGTGTATGCTCTTAGTGTTCATACCCAAAAGAGGACAGTGGGAGTGCTACTAATGTGAATGTTATGTTTGATATGTTTGAGTGTACTCACACCTTCATCATGAGCTAGATAAATTCCAACACACACTTATTCTGATGTTTCTCTTCTTCCCTCAGGAGCATCAGCCTGTGACCTGGAGAAGGAAAGAGGTGAGTAAATAATGGTGAATTAGAAACTATTTGGGCCAAGATCGAGGCATGATTATATAATTTAAAAGTATATGGTTCATGCACTTCTTAGTTTATCAATTTTAAAGAAAAGTATTGAAGTTGTAGCGGGCAGCAGGGCATTGCTCTCTAAACTCTGAAGTGTTGAGTAGAAAATAGAACATGTAGAGTTCCGCTCACTGGGGAACGTCCCCTTGTTGCACTGCCAATGTTCACAAAAGAGGGAGTATTCATGTGGATCACCAGTTCAACACTGCTGATAAACGTGAATACTCCCTCTTTTAGGAACATTGGCAGTGCAACAAGGGGTCGTTCCCCAGTGAGCGGAGCGCTACATATTATAATTATATAATTGTCAAGTCAGAAGTTCTAATATGCTTTCACATCGAAGGAAGGAGTATCTTTTAGAGGTGTCAGAAATTCATGTAATTTGCTTTTGTGTATGTATGTGAGATTTTAGAAGATTTTTGCAATATTTTGCATAATTACACAAAATGCAAATCTGTCAATTTGCGCAAAATGTTAGCACAAAATGTGTCATTGTGTCAATTTTTAACGTGGGGGCGCAATTCGATCAAAGAAATAGGTAAAAAAAAGCACTATAAACAACACTGATTGTGTTCGGTTGTTATTGTGAACATTTTTGGCACGAACTGCAAGACAATGTACATGAAATGGCATCAAATAATAATGTGATGGATGGAATCCTTGGAGTAATGCCAGCCACTGCCGAGCGCTCTGGGTCGTGTCCCAATCCATCATTTTTACCTTCCTTGCCACCTGAGTTTGGACCTAATCCATTGCAAATCCGTCTTGACCCTGCTCAAGTCAGAACAGTCCAGCCTAAACTGCCAAGCCAGGACTTCCATGAGCCTGAAAACAAGTAACCCAGGACCAATTTTGCCATTAATATGGGCTCATCAGTCAGGTATCACTTGCTTTTAGTGGCATAATGAGCACAGGACCCATGTTGGTGCATGGCTGTCAAATTTAGGGTGGCAACAACACCTAGGTGGTGGATGGCATGCTTGAATTAATCTCTGCCATTGGCAGTTGCTGGGTTGCATGTGTTCCTGTTCAAGGAGGACCTACCTTTTCAGTTTGTGCTGGACTGTTCTGAATTAAGCAGGGTCAATATTGATTTGCATATGATTGTATCCAAACTGAGGTGACAAGGTGGGCAAATAACAATGGATTGGGATGCAACCCTGAGTAATTACCGAGGAATTAATTCATGCTTTCCATCCATCACTTTTTTGTATACTTTAGTTTGTCACCCTAAGTGGGATGGGTTCGCCCAGACATGGGTCCCGTGAGCACGGTTGTACTGGAAACAAGCTGTACCCAACTTCTGAGACCATAACTAGGACAAAACTAGCTCTGCGTTGCTTCTGTTCTGGTTCTGAGAGGTCCGTGCTGGTCAGTTCAGGACAGATTCTTCCGACTGAAGCAGGATCAAGACTGATTTGCATATGGCGGGGTCCAAACTGGGGTGACCTGGTGTGCAAAAACCTGATGGTTTGGGATGCTGACCCATGTTAAATGTTAACAGTGGCTGAGATTATTGCAAGAATTCCATCCATCTTTTTATTGTATACATTAGTGTGCCAAATATAACTCGTACACTAAGAGCTGTAAGGAGCATCTGCCCACAATCAGTGAAGACATTAGATTTTAATGATTTCCTTTTGGGTGCTCTTCTTGAGATAACAAAATGCTTTGTGCTGTTGTTAGGTTATACCTTATATAAAGAAGTGCAGGTTTATTCAGAGTAGAAGCGGCTGTAAACATTTGAGAAAATGATGGAGCAATAATGCAAACCACATTTAAAGGTATTGAAAATGTCTTTCAAACACTCAAAATGAGTGTCCACAATAAGCACTAAAAAGCCATTAGTCCTTAATCTCCTAAAATTAGACTTAAGTCTTTTGCAACATGGATAGGCTCATATGCAAGATCACTTAATACTGGCACCAAAGTGAGCAGCTGTTAACCTCATTATCTCAACCATCATTTCATCATAGAAGTAAATGCAATAATGACATATAAGCACAACTGAGGGCACCTAATATGGGCAACAAAGCATGCAAACGTTGATCATGAGTGTCTGTCAGTCTCATTATATAGGTAAAGCATTAGCAAGAGTAAATTTCTAAGCATGATTGGGAGCACTGTGTACTGATTATGACTGTTGGATGATAACCCAATTTAATTACAACCCCTAATCATTCACCCCTAGAGGCTGTTTGCAGCATACACTTTTATATTACCCCACTTTTAACATATGCCCTTAAGTTCATCACATTTGCAATAACTGGACATGAAATTATAGCTCTTCACCCCTAGAGAATGCTTACCAACATTAAACCTTATGTTGACCTCTTTTAGGCCACAAGGGTTGCAGCCCTGGTCTTGGCCTCTAGAGGAAGCAGCACTTCCATCAGTCGACCTGGGGATGGTTTAGCTTAAAAATCCATAGAAATTCAAGGGTGGGGGATTATAAATGTTAGGTTCGGGACTATGGACTCCTTTTGGGGGCAGTTGCACAGCTCCCCCCACACTTTTGCCACATTTTGATGATGACTCCGGTCTCCTGGGGCCACCAGAAAGCCAAAACAAGTGATTTTTATCCCCAAATGTGGGTGAAACTGAGAGGGCATTATGGGGCACACCTCGTACATGGTTTATGCATTTCTGAGCGGCAGCTCTCCTGCTGCTTCAGGGAGAGCAACGCTGCAGTTTTCCTTTATGTGGCCTTGTGCTCCAGCTTGTTTTCGTCGTGGTGCCTGGTCCCACTCGGGCACCCTGCTTCTATCTTCCAACATTGGTGAGCAGCTCAGGGAGCCCTCCCCCGGCTGCTCCCGGCTCTCCTGCATGGCTTGCACTTCTCTGTGTGGCCGCAGGAGCCATTGCCTGCTTTTCCCCGCATCCCTGCCTGCTCCTGCGGGCAGCAGGCATAATTCCGCATGCTGCGGGGAGGGAGTGCGGCTGCACTCTCCTTGCCCTCCTTGATCTTCTCAGGGCCCAGGGATGGGGTCCTGTGCCCCTTCCCTCTTCAAATGGGAGAGCTCGATGGTGCTCTTTGTAGCACTGGTCTTCTCGGGGCCCAAGGATGGTGTCTTAGGCCCCTTCCTGCTCTGGCGGGGAAAGCACAGCAGTGCTTTCTGCTTATCTTTACTCTGGGGGCAACCTCTAAGAGCCTGCCCCCTCCCGGAGAACAACCATCAACTGGCAGTGAAGCTCCACTTGCTCACACTGGTCGATAGGGGTCAAAGGTCACCAAAATTCACAAGGTCATATCTCTGGCCCTGGCCCAATTTGGATGGTCTTTGGCTCGTTTTGCTCCTTTTGGCAAGCCCTAATGACCTGGTCTCCTGGCCTCAAAGTGGATGAACTTTGCAGGGAGCTGGCTTCAATGGCTTCCTGTGCCAGCATTTCATTTTGCTTCTCCTTTGGGCTTCCCTCCTTCTGTGTGCAGCTGACCAATCATTCTCCCAACTGGCCCTCAAGGAGTCTAAGGGGACCAGCCTCCTGGTCCAGGGGAGTGCCCCACTGGTCCTGCAGTCAATCTGAGTCAGAGCACTGAGGCCATATGGCAGTCAGTGCGTTCTTCCTTCCAATTGTCCATGGCGTCAGCTTCCAGGTCCAGTGTTTTGCAGAAAAGCACAATCAACCAAGATCTCTCTTCCCTGTGCAGGACCTTTTAAGTGGGGGCAGGAGGTACCAGCAGGGAAGCACCTCTGGCCTATCCTGAGGTGCCACATCACCTCTCCGCCTCTGTTTCAACCTTCCTGAACAGCCTTCTGGGATACTTCAAGAAGATGTCAATCAAGAGTCAATTGCCACATGTACTGCTGGGTTCTCAGCTCCAACCCTCGCTGATATCACTGCTAGGGCCTGCCCCATCTAAACTTCAAAAGTGCCCAACCCCTGATTGGGCTCCAGACTCTGGGCACCTTCCCTTTCGTTAGTGGGCCTGGTCTGGCTCTCTTCATCGCACAGGTTGACAGCTGGCTGAATGATGCAGAGCAATCCACCCCACCATGTCCTTCTGAGGAGCTGACCTAATATAGGTTAATTGCTCCCTTTGTGGGGACGCCTTTGTTCCTACTGCTGAAGAGAAGAGTAATTAACCCCACCCAGCATGGTGACAACGGGCCTGGGCTCTGATCCTGAGAAACATTACATTTCTGGATGACCCATAAGCCGTACAGTTATGATTTTGGACTTTACAGTATTGTTTTTTTCAGACAGGTTACACTGTACATTGGTATTTGGTGATTGGTATGACCCGGGTGTCTGAAGCCCACGGGGAAGCAGAGCTGCTATCTAGGGAAGCCTTCCCATAGCGGACAATGGAGTGTTTATGCAGACAAGCAGTAAAGCACAATGACTTTCCTATCTGGCTGATTATTCCAAGGTAGAATTGGCCAGTGTAAACAGGTATTCTTTACATACTGAGCTATTACAAGTGGCAAGGGGTTCTGAAAGGACACCCAACTCGCTAGTTGTCCACAACCCCAGATACCTTATGCTGGTCTTCGGCTGCTAAGACCACCAACCTCCCCCAGCCTTGAGGCCTCCTCTCCCTACAGTGATCCAAGACTGGACTTTAAACCATCTTGGTTCTAGGTTCATTGGTGCTAAATCACTACTTGTCTACATAAAATGAGCAGCTCTAGGCCTACCCTTGCTCTGGGTCATGCAACACTATGCCTCCTGCTCTTTTGGACATGGGTAACATGCCTCAGATCTGATACCTTCACACTGGATATGTCTAGGAAATATCACCTGCGTCACTGGCTGGTCCCCTTCTGGAAATTATTCCACCCGGTACCTTCTTTCTGGGTCCCCACATTCTGAAGATGAAGCCTCTTTTGACCCTCACCTACAGCATGCTGCTGGGGTCTATAGCTTCCACCATCCATTTGGGATGACTGTCTTCTCTATAGAAAGAACAGCTCATGCATTCCTTTTGGTAACTCTCCATCGTAGAGACACACTCTTACCCACCAGGTAAAAGGGTGAGATCATCCTGTCGGGGGTTTCTTGGCAGAAAGCACATTGATAACCTAGACCTGCTGGTTCGGGTTTGCATCGTAGGAGTATGCTAGATTGTTATAATATTGTGTATGTATGCATATATAAGTTGCCTCAACAAGATGGTGTTTTATTCACAATTTTGGCACTTATAACTTTTGTCTGCTTCTATTGATCATTACAGCACATATTTTCTATACAAGAATCACTTTGGTTCAATAAATATTGAAAATGTCCCTTTGTGTATTCTTTGTATATTTCACTTGGAGAGAGAGAGAAAGCACAAGTGTCTGAGCTAAAGGTTCTACGTCTAGAAAGGTTCCTGAGGGAACAGAGTTTTCATGTTCAGTAGTTGCCAGAACTGTTTGCTCCCTGTCTAGGTTAGGGGGGCTCATGGTGGCACTGTGACCTAGCTGGTGTAAGGGACAACATATCCAGTGGGGATGAAATCAGTCTGGCACCATCCTAGGTTTATGTCATCCACAAACACGCACTTCCTGCAGATCAGTGGAAACTACACGGCATGGCGCCACTAACGTTGGTTGGATTCTTATTTTGTATGGATCAATTGAGTATATCTATCATGCTTCCTCACAGACCCCTACACGTCTTTTAAAACCAGATATATCCATGGTGGTAGTGAAAATAATCCTCAGCTGAGTAGGTGTGAGAGGTTGGCTCCGTATATAATGTACACTGGTGTAAGTGGACACCTTGCACTGATCCAGACAACCCTTATGGGGATTTTAGTGGTCTTAGACAACCTTAGAAAGCTCTGTAAGTGGAAGCTATGGAGAGCAGCCTTCAGGCTTTGTCCAGAAGGAGTGTGAAGCAACTTGTTTTACCAGAACATAATCTTATAGGTATAGGTTAAGTGAAAAAAAACAGTTTAATTATAAAAATATGTATTTATTATAAGACACTCACAAACACATACAGGTATCCCCTAGCCAAAGATATTCACAATGCACACAATACTTTATGATAGAAACAGGTAAGTGGCACAGCATACACAGTGGTCATCATGGAGAGACCAAACCATAAACTAAAATATTGGTATGCAAACCATGACTCATGTCAAGACTATACCCAGAGGACATAGAAGTGCTGGGGACTCAAGTAAACCACCCAAGGTAAGTAACCAGGAGCCCCACTGAGGTGGGTGCAGAGCGACATCATGACCGCGGGATCAATGCAAGTCAACAGGTAAGTCACGGTTGCAATTTTAAAAAAGAGTACCCTTCCCAGTGGACCCTGAAGAAACCCAGTGGAAGACAAGAGGTTGGAGAGCCACCCCACCCGTGGATACCTTAGGAACCGGGATACCTGCAGGAGGGAAGCCAGGAGCGTAGGTGTGAAGTGACATCAAAAACCGTTGTTGAACTCAATAGGAGACTTCAGTAAGATGCTGCTGCTGGAGAAGGTGAAAGTGTCTGGTGGAACCCAAAGGAGGATTAAAGAAGAGAAAAACCGGCAAGCAGAGGGGACACAGTCTATGCCACTCATGAGTGACCAGGACGCATAGAAGACGAAGGCGAACCAATGTTGATGTTGTAGGAGAGCTGACGATGACCTTAAAACTGCATCTGTGTGGACCAGGCAATGCTGTGGAAGACCCTCAGCTGTACACGAGCTATCCCACATTGGATGTCATGAGTTGAGCGGTCGGTGTTCAGCAGGAGCACCAATAAGCTTTGGCAACTGCAACCTCCTAAGGCGTAGAAGAAGGTGCAATGTTGGGACCAGCAAGGACCAAGAGACTCACCACAAGCAGAAGAGCCAGGACAGGCTCCAAACAAGCAGGGGAGCCCACAGAATACAAAATGTGAACCTCGACAGGACCCGGAGGCACTGGAGTTGCAAGAGGACCTCGAGCACCTACCATTGAAGTAGGCCCACAGTGCAAGCAATGCGGTGTGGTGTAGAATTCTGGTAACTGGAAATGCTTGATGCTGGGGTACTTGGAGCCCGATGATCTTGGAGGAGGGAAGCCTAAAAGCCTTTGCAATTGCAGGTAAATGCAGTGTACAAGGGTTCAATTCCTGCGGCTCTGGCCTCCAAATTAGTGAGAGGGCAGGGCAGGCATTGAGGGATGTGAAGAGCTATTACCTGTGTTACTGAGCCTTTCGGAGTCCGTAGGAGCACATGATCAGCAGACCAATTAGCTTAGTTGCTGTGCCTGCAGATGCAGGGAGGTGACTCCTTCACTTCAAGGGAGATTACTTCAAGTATCCTGGATTTCCACAGGTCCTGAAGTTGTTGCTGCTTTAATATCACAATGGACATGTTGTCTAGCTGTCATCCAAACGTGTGGGAAAATGTAGTAGGCCCGAGCCTGTGGCATGATAAATCTTTCCTATTTGTATTTTATTTCTGACCAGACACGAGGTGATGAAACCAATAGCATTGAGCCTATGTAAGAAAACACCCCGAAGACAGGAAATCCAATACACTTCTTGGAGATGCAGGGAAGACCCTGATAACAATAATGTTGCAAAACCTCTAATCATTTATTAACTAGGAAAGTGAAAGAAGAACCAAAACATTGTAGTCTAATAGTTCCCAGGAGAAAGAAACTTGTAAGGGAGATAAAAACTCGTAGTGATCGAACTGCAAAATATATGCAACCACCTCGAAAGTCTGCAACTCTACTTGTAAAAGACCTCTTTAAATCCAGGCATTTCTATTCCGACAATATTGCAATACTGAGCATTGCTTACTCCATGCATACGTCCTTTAACATTGAAATCTACTTTATATCTGCATGTATTATTTATTCTTTTGTATTTTCCTAGCACTGGGGCATGTGTGAAGTAATATTGGTGTGGTGTCCACCAGTAGTAATCTATGCGTACGAATCTATTGAAGGCTGCACATAGCTGTGCGTATCCAAAAACGTATTCCTTACCGCCTCTCACCCATCTGCACATAAACACGTACATATTCCTTCACTATCTGCACAACGTGAAACCTGAAACACTGTATTCAATCTCGGCTTCCCCCGTTACCAGATTGTGTGATCTTAGGCAACTCATTTCTCTTCCACACACCAACGTATTTTTACAAAAACATATTTTATTTTTTCTCAATCTCATGTTCACTGCCAACCACTGGAACTCCCTTTCCTGTCTGGCTCTACGCCCAGAATCTGTGGTCGGCTAGGAATGCTACTTCTGAAGGCAGCCCAAGAAAAAGATCTGTTAACTTTTCAGCACCACTTAATATCTAAAAACATATGTTGTCTCTAATTGTAATATGCAAAATATATATAGCTTGTTTTAAAATAACATGGCTTTCTTTTAAAGCGCACGCTCACTCAGAATGGTATTTTGACGATAAACAGCAGATCTTCATTGTTCCTCAACTCAATGGTACTCATTTCATCCACCTCAGAAGGATGAAATGCTCAATAGACATAGTAGCATATGAACCTGTGACTATCAAGTCAATCAAAGGCTCCCACAAACCCAACCCACGCTGTTTATCCTAGTCTTTTGCTCCTAAGGGCCTATAGTGATGTATTGGACCTATATTTATCCAAAACGAAATGTGATGTAACTAGCATGCATTCCATTCTATCGTTGTATGTCTTGTTTGTGCGTGCCTCGGCTGCTGCTGAATTCGGACGCAGGTAGGAGTAAATCATTTTGTACTTAGTTGCTCAGTACTGCAATATTTGGTGTAATCTTCAGTGTGAATTATAATTGGCCATCCAAATAGACAGATATTCATATGCATTTGAAACTGAAAGTATCTTCTTTTCTGCCAGAAAACTATATTACTTATATTGATGGCATTTTTAGTCTTGTAACATTGTGGGCCACAGGAAATTGTATGTACTATGTTAAGCCTATGACCCAAAAATATCAAAAGGAACAGCTCCATTTTACCTGGTGTTACATCTCTATCATTGTGCTCTTGGCGGTAAGGGACGGCAGTCCTTGACCTCACCTGATAATGTCACTTTTTCTTTTGTGTGGCTTGTCTATCATTTGACACTGGGCCAAGTCTAGGGTGTAATAGCAACCAGAAAACGTAAAAAGGTGGCTGTGTGTTGTGGCGAGAAATGCATGCAAAAGCCTTCCTCCCCATCTTTCTACCACTTGACTGAATATTCAAGTGGGAGAATGTCATTACTAATAGTCCAAGCATGCCAGAAAGGCGAGTTGTGAGGTGTGAGGTGTGACAGCCAAGGAACTGAATGTACATAATTTGGGGTACACAGAGTTAAAATAGGGGAGTCTATTTAAAACCGTGATAAAAAAGGCGTAATTAAGAGCTGTGAAGGCAGCTACTTGGAAGCTAGACAAAGTATTCACTGGATGCACCGCGCACCAGCTGTGTGGTCTCCAATTGAACCTGTCTCAGTTAAAGTGGGTGTGCATGGCACATACCCATATGTTCCTGCTGATTACCTCTCCCTGCAGTGCACAAGAGACGTACACCTATATATAACATCTCCAGTGGTACCACTGTGAGAGAAAGAGTTAAGCCAAATAAGAGAAGAATGGTAAGTATTTCCCTTCTGTTGTGGTCACTGGCCACACAAACACTGCTTATCTGAAAATAATAAACACGGAAGTGAGACAAAGGTCTTGCGTTGAAGTGGCTCTTTTATTCATTAAATCATCATCAAGTTAGGAGGAACAACCATTATTGCTCTGCAATAATGTTTTAGAATAAGGGCAATGCAGAGGGGAGAGAAAGAGACCATTTCAAAGCACAATAAGAAATTAGAGCTTCAGCCATAGATTCTTAGATAGAGGGCTGAAGGAGACAACACAGGCGTCAGCGACCCAGGGGGTCACTGCAATGGGGTAGTCCGTCAAATGGCTCTTTATATTCTTTTAATGATGAACTATTGACCACAAAAGGACAACATTATCAGGTGCCTCTGACCTATAGGACATGATGCATTTTGGTCACTTCTGTGAAATATTTTTAAGAAAATAGAAGTGCCACCCAAGCTGCAAAAAGTTTCTCAAAAAGGTCACAGGATGTTTGACCATGAAACATAATCAAATTGAACATCTATTGAACAGGATTTGCGGCACTTTAGTGAGAATTACAATCCTAGATATTAAAGATCGGTGTGTCAGGCACAAATGCTTAAAAAGACAACCACAACGCATGCTAAAAAGGCCACAATAAAAAAGATATTTGACCGTAAAATATTCGCACTGAAATTGCACAAAATGTGAAGCATATTATGTACACGTCTATATATATATATATCTATATCTATATTCACTGAAAAAACCATAGGTTTCACACCAGTTATAGTTAGCTGGAAATTTTACTGACATAAAACCATTGAAATTCCACGTTATATTTAGTTGGACTCACTATAACTTGCGCGTGTAATGCACTGCTGATGACGTCACATATTACATCACTCATGACATGGTCAGTGACGTCACTCATGACATCACTATATATATATAGATATATAGATATATATATATATAGATATATATTTAAACCCACAGAACTATTTGCACATTCTCCTCTGTTGGCCTAAATGCGTACACAGCAAAAAAATAATTGTGTTTACGTTTCATTTGAACGCAAGAAGAGAACAGAAAATCACATTGGCGTTTTGTTCACAAACCATAACCACACAATACTCATGTTGACTGTCTTTGGAAATACAAATATATACTGACAGTCTTTCGCAGAAGCCAAGGAAGTCTGATAACTGTTCATAAATCATAAATCCTCATGTGACAGTCACAAGACGTAGAGTGGCACATTTTATCCGGGATTCGGAACTGCTCGTGAGCCCGCAAATAGCTGAGATTTGCACCATGCTAAACTCCTTGCCTTCCTGTGCAGGCGTAAACTCTATCTCCATTGTACAAAATATATTTATATATTGTTAAAAAAAACATAATGTAAGCTCTAAAAACAAATCACTTCTTATCTACTCTCAACAGGAGATAACCATAAGCCCGTTAGCTAGGCTGGTTCGGAAATCGACCTCTTTCCTATTAGTATTGAAATAGGGGTCCTCTCTGAATCTACAGAGAAGCACCAAAATGACTGCTAGAAAACTCAAGACGCAGTTCACTCTTCCCTATGTAATTGCAATAGGGGTATTCTCAGAAAAGCACTTAGTGAACCACTGAAAGACGCCAAACGCAATCTTCCCTGGCTCTCAGAAAGGCACGGTAACAAGTTATAACAACAATGAAGCAAAATGAGCACTGAAAGATGCCAGACGCAGTCTTCCCTCTGGCTCTATGAGAGGCACAGTAATAACGTATATCTATTTATAGAAAGATAAACACATCATTCACAGAACTTCCTAACATCACTTTCTGGCTCAGAATTCTACTCTGAACACAATATCACTCAGCTTGCGAGACCAGCAAGATAGAGAAGAAAACTGAAAGGAACGAAACACAGATGCCTCACAAGCGCTCCTCTCAAAAACTGTTACCAAAGGACACAAGCACATCAGGCAGCAATCGTATATTTACCCGAGCGTTGTTCTCAGTGGTTCAGTCAGAAAGGAGGCACAAGTGTTTAGTCTGCGTCCTCCCGGTCCCAGCTGTCTCCTGTCTGCCGGTGCTGCTAATCCGAGTCATGGCACCAAATGTACAAGGGAGGTTTTAAGGAGCGTTTTCCTAGGGGGCGGGGGACACGGGGGTACTTCACTAAGTAATCGAAGGAGTGATTTAGGGACAAAAGGGGCACTTTAATTAGAGGTGGGGTGTCTGGGAACGCTCTCACTAAAAATGAAGGATACAGAAGTGTGAGTCCTGGAAAGCAAGCCAAAAGGTTAACAGATTTATTTAAGAGGCACAGTGTTGAGAAAAAGGCATTATTTAATGCAAAATACAGAATATAGTGACAAATGCATTTCTGCTTGAACGCATTGAACTGTTTGAGAGAGAGCGAGACTAAACCTCAAAGACACATTACTTATTTTCTATGAAAACAATATAATTCAAGGAGAACGTTTCAAAAAGGTAAATCACATTTGATCTAAAATCCTGAGAATACTCACGTACCTACGTAAAAGAGAACAGCCTTGCAAGTGTAATATAAGCTTTAAATTCTCAATAAGAAAACACCAATTTAGAGACAAAATAGCATACATAGTATCGACAGCAAATATATTGGCAAGTTAAATTGTATCTTAAAACAAGAGCTCTTGGGGAGCACCCACACCCGCCTGCCATCTACCAACTGACGGGTGGCGTAGTCCGACGAGAAGCCTGTGGGCCTCCCTTATATACTCTTTAAGGCTATGAGAAGCGCCCACAGTAACATCATCTCACGGCACTTCTACCTACATCACTCATAGTATGGTTCGCACATTTATCAGCACGTAGACTAGGTGAAAGGTTATATTCTCAGGCCAAGCGCTTGTCGTAAATTGCATAGGGCAAACAGAAATATATACATATATGTATATATATGTCCTGGTTATTCATCACCCCAGCTTGACGCTGCTGTGGTGGGAACTTCCCTATTTTAATGTACAGACCCAGGATGTGAAGTGCCATATTTCAACTGAAAAGAGAGACAGTGAACTCTGTGCTAGTGAACTTCGCACACGGGTAGGGTTGGGGCTCTTTAGTTTGGTGCAGGAGGCCTCGCAGAGAGAGGTTCTGGATGAGATTTTAAGTCAGACATGCATAGAGTCTGCTATACAGAAAAGTGGCAGAACTATGGTCAATTTAACAAAAGGCCTACAAATTAGGCTGGCAGGGCTTACGTAGGGGCTCATACTTCCGGTTGTTGGCAGGACTGACCTGGAGTACCTCAGGATTAAAATTAGACCCTCTCTCAAAAGCAATAGGTTTGTTTTTAAATTAAGCAATGATAAATGGATATTATATTAAACAAAATCAAATCGTTTTTTTGTGCATGCAGACAATCTCTGAAAAGAAAAATGTGAGTGCTATGGCTTACCTTTTCATATAGAAGCATTGGATGCATCATGATATTTGTGAGAAGTTGGCCTGGTATATAATGCTCACTAGTTCTAGTGATCACTTTGTACCATGCCAAGCAACCCTTATGATGATGGTTGTAATTCAACCTTGTAGACCAGTTATCCTAGTGGTAACGTGGACAAAGCAGTCTTAGGCTAAACTCTGAAAGGCATGTGAAGCCAGCTGTTATACCATACACAACCCCCTTGAATACCAAATGAAAGGGACACCACACAGATATATATTGAAAATATATATTGATTTATTAACTATAAAATCCCCTGGACTCTTTATGAGCACAGAAGCACAAGCGTTAAATCACAAGACAGTTTAAAATACACAAAAGTTGCACAATATGGATGAGCCCTAGGGGCCACCTAAACCATATACTAAGAAAGTGGTATAAGAGATACCAGGAGGAAAGTGAAGAGGCCTAGGGCCTTGGGAATCGCTGGAGCTATTCGAGACTAGCAAGGACTAAGTCGGGAGAGGCCCACGGGACTCGGGTGCAGTGTTCAAAGTGTACGCACTTTCCAATGCAAAGTCTATGGTGCGTAAAAAGTACAAAGTTAGAAAGTTAGGAACCTTCCGAGTGACCTACGGAGTTAAAACTTTAGACACAGGCCCATGAGATGTGTACCAGTGCAGGAGCACCGGCGGAGCTGAGTTACCGCACCCACAGGAAGCGGGTGCACAGGGTCGAAGTAGTGTCGGGTTTCGTCACGCTGGTCGATGGTGCTTGGAGCTGAAGTTGCTGCAGGCGGCTCGATGAGAAGAGTTCCGGTGGATCCAAGGGTGGATCTGAAGATGTGAAGGCCTGAAAGCAGAGGGGACAGTGTTCAAAGTCACTAGCCAGTGACTACCGTGGAACCAGATTGGAACCAGGCGATGTCGGGTGCAAACAGGCGTTGTCGGGTAGCTTCTTTCTGCAGCCACGTGGATACCCGGGGTCGAGGACGTCCAGGAGTCGGTCATGAGCTGTCCCACGTAGGCTTCTCGCTGTTGGCGGTGTCGGCGACCTGATCGGAGCAAACAGGCCTTGGCAAATGCAAGCCACGCAGAAGTTGAAAGATGCTGTTCACTCGGACCAGCAAGGTCAGAGCGGGTGCTCCTTTTCACAGGAGCTTAGGTAGGTCTGGAGCAACCAGACCTGCTGTGTAAATCTTCGGGTCCGTCGCCAAGATGGCCGCTGACCACGTGGCTAGTGGCCGGGATGGCGCGTCGAGTGGCACAATGCAAAAGGGCCCCACGCAGATCATGGAGATGCTGGAGGGCTGATCTTCGGTGCAAGGGCTGCTCGGTGGTGGGGGTTCTCAGTCCCCAAAGCACAACGTCGAGGATGCCTCAGAAGCTGCGCAGTCAGCTTTTCGAGTGTCTTCCAAGAGGTCCGGTCCCACGTCACTCGGTGCCTCCATGGGTCCCTTCTTTGCAGGGACTGTGGATCGGGCTCTGATAGGTCTGGGAGTCTGGTTCTTGTCGGGCTCTGGGCTCGGTCTCCGGCGGGAGGCGGCGGCAAAGCAGACGTCGAGTTGCTGGTTGGTACCTGTGTTCACAGGGTGGCCACTCCTAGGCCACAAGGGAGATTCTTCTTCAGTCTTCTGTGCAGCAGAATGTCGAAGTCCAGTCGTCTTCTTAGTTCTAAGTTGATTCAGGATGATCTGCTGTGCAATGGCACTGCTCCCGCTCTTATTCCCAATCTGAGGGGTGGATCACCTACTAGGTCCCTCCTTTGGGAGGAACCAGGAAGGGGGGCGGTTACACCCCCTTTCCTTTGTCCAGTTCCGCGCCAGGCCTGGGTCTGGAAAGTCCCAGGACCGGTTTGGACTGGCCTATGCACGGGGACACCTTGTGTGCCCCGGGCATGTCTGTTTCTATTCAGCCCTGTCCTACCCAATACACAAAATCCTGTCTGGGGTGGTGCTCGCACCTCCCAAGGCAGGAAACCCTTTGTCCAGGCCACCATCTGCCGAGTTTCGGTCAGCAGCAGGAGGCCAGACTTGTGTCTGTGGTGGCAGCGTCCATTTTGTGATGCTGAGGCTCTGTTTAACTTTAACCGGGGTTAAGGCTACACACATGTCGTGTCCCTCTAGAAGGGTGGAATGCTATCCCCGTCGCCAGAATTGGCGAGGGGATAGAATTCCAATTCGTATGACACCTTACTCGACATGTTTTGATAAAGCCAAACCAAAGATAGCATTTAACCGCGAGGATTATAATGCACTTAAGAGTATATGGTATGGCAATATCCCGGAACAGCTTAGGGAGTGGTTCCCGACAGCTGCAGACAGGCTCAGCTCATGCCAGAGCACCATCTCACATATTTCCAAGCACTCTGCCTCCAGGATTGATGAGACCTTCCATAGGAGTGGCTGATAGGAACATATGTGTCCAGTTTAGGGTTAGGCACAGACATACTGTACCTAAGTAAGAGGTGGTTACACCGACTTACCCCAGCTGAGTGATCAGCCAGTTGTGTCAATTATGGAGGCCAGGCCAGGGGTGGCACAATACATGCTGCAGCCCCTGGTAGGCCTTGGATACACCTATGCCCTGGGCACCTATGGTGCACTTATACAGGGGCTCATAAGGTGAACCAGTTCCAATTCGTAATGCACCTAGAGTGCATTGGCAGTAATTTAGAGAGAGAACAGCAGGCTGGGGGTCTGATTAGCAGGCCCACAGCCACATTAAGTCAGAAACCACTGAAGCAAAAAGCAAAAATTTGGGGTGACCATAGGATAGCAGACCCTACACTCCTACATAACCCCCCCCCCCCCCAAACGCAGGGACATTAGACTAACCTTGACCAGTTGTGTCTTCATGTTCTAAGTGGAAGTACCTGGAGAGACCATCTGCGTTGCCATGGTCAGTCCCTGGGCGGTGCTCCACTGTAAAGTCCATCCCCTGTAGGGAAATGGACCACCTGAGTAGTTTGGGGTTTTCACCCTTCATCTGATTAAGCCATAGGAGGGGCTTATGGTCGGTCTGAATCTTGAAGTGAGTACCAAATAAGTATGGCCTCAACTTCTTCAGGGCCCACACCACAGCAAAGGCCTCCCTCTCTATAGCTGACCAACGTTTCTCTCTGGGGGTCAGCCTTCTGCTAATGAAAGCAATGGGCTGGTCCTGGCCATCTACATTAAGCTGTGAAAGCACTGCTCCCACTCCCAACTCAGAAGCATCTGTTTGGACAATGAACTCTCTTGAGTAGTCAGGACTCTTCAGGATAGGTGCAGAGCACATGGCCTTCTTCAGGTCATCAAATGCCTTTTGACAGATTTCTGTCCACTGAACCTTTTTGGGCATCTTCTTAGATGTCAGATCATTAAGAGGAGTCACAATGGACCCATAGTTCTTAACAAACCTCCTGTAGTACCCAGTCAGGCCCAAGAAAGCTCTGACCTGAGTCTGGGTAGTTGGAGGGGACCAGTCCTTGATGGTCTGGATCTTACTCTCCAGTGGTTGAACTTGGCCTCCACCTACAAGGTGGCCCAGGTATACAACCTTGCTCTGCCCTATCTGGCACTTTGTTGCCTTGATAGTGAGGCCTGCCTTCTGCAGAGCCTCAAGCACTTCCTTCAGGTGGACCAGGTGATCCTCCCAGGTGGAGCTAAAGACAGGAATATCGTCCAGATAAGCTGCACAAAAGTCATCCAACCCAGTGAGGACTTGATTCACCAACCTTTGGAAGGTGGCAGGTGCATTTTTCAAACCAAAGGGCATCACCACAAACTGATAATGCCCACTAGGGGTAGAAAATGCTGTCTTGGCTTTAGACTCCTCAGCTAACCTGATTTGCCAGTAGCCAGCTGTCAAGTCAAATGTGCTCAAATATTTGGCAGAAGCCAACTTGTCAATGAGCTCATCTGCCCTTGGGATAGGGTGTGCATCTGTCCTGGTGACAGCATTGAGTCCTCTGTAATCCACACAGAACCTCATCTCTCTCTTGCCATCTTTGGTGTGAGGTTTGGGGACCAGAACCACTGGGCTAGCCCAGGGGCTCTCTGAAGGCTCAATGACACCTAATTCCAGCATCTTTTGCACCTCAGTCTTTATACAGTCCCTGACGTGGTCAGGTTGCCTGTAAATTTTGCTCTTTACAGGAAGACTGTCACCAGTGTCCACCACATGTGTACACCAATTAGTCTGACTGGGTGTCAATGAGAACATATGCCTGTATGCCTGTAGAGCTTGTCTGCAGTCATGTTGCTGATGTTCAGTGAGGCTGCCACCTAAGGCCACACCATCAACTGAGCCATCCTCAGGGTTCTGAGTGAGCAGGTCTGGGAGAGGGTCACTCTCTTCCTCCTGTCCCTCATCTGTAGCCATGAGCAAGCCCATGTCTGCCCTGCTGACATATGCCTTCAATCTGTTTACATGGAGCACCCTGTGGGGGCTCCTGGGAGTTCCTAGGTCCACCAAGTAGGTAACCTCTCCCTTCTTCTCCAGAATTGTATGGGGTCCAGACCATTTGTCTTGGAGTGCTGCTGGGGCCACTGGCTCCAACACCCATACCTTCTGTCCAGGCTGAAATTCAACAAGGACAGCCTTTTGGTCATGCCAAGCTTTTTGTAATTCTTGGCTAGCCTCAAGGTTTTTGGATGCCTTTTCCATGTACTCTGCCATCCTGGAGCGGAGACCAAGTACATAGTCCACTATGTCTTGCTTAGGCTTTTTGAGAGGTAACTCCCATCCTTCCTTCACTAGACATAGGGGTCCTCTTACAGGGTGCCCAAACAACAATTCAAAGGGGCTGAAGCCAACCCCCTTTTGAGGGACCTCTCTGTAAGCGAACAAAAGGCAGGGCAGAAGGATGTCCCATCTTCGCCTGAGCTTTTCAGGTAATCCTTTAATCATGCCCTTTAGGGTCTTGTTAAATCTCTCAACAAGCCCATTGCATTGTGGGTGATAAGGAGTGGTGAACTTGTAGTTGACACCACATTCCTTCCACATAGCTGTCAAATATCCAGACATGAAGTTGTCATCTCTATCTGATATTACCTCCTTAGGAAACCCCACTCTGGAGAAAACTCCAAGTAAGGCCCTGGCCACAACAGGAGCTGTTGTGGTCCTAAGTGGAATTGCCTCTGGGTACCTGGTGGCATGATCCACTACCACCAGTATGAATCTGTGCCCAGATGCTGTAGGGGGATCCATTGGACCAACAATATCAATCCCCACTCTTTCAAAGGGAACCCCCACCACAGGTAGAGGTATCAGGGGGGCCTTTGTTGTTCCACCTGCTTTACCACTGGCTTGGCAGGTTTCACAGGAGCGACAAAACTCCTTGGTGTCTTCTGACATGTGAGGCCAGTGAAAATGAGGGACAAGCCTGTCCCAGGTCTTGTTCTGGCCTAGGTGTCCTGCTAAAGGAATATCATGGGCCAAGGTGAGTAGGAAGCCCCTAAATTGCAGAGGTATAACCAACCTCCTGGTAGCACCAGGCTTGGGGTCTCTAGCCTCTGAATAAAGGAGTCCATCGTCCCAATATACTTTATGGGCACCTTGAGCATTCCCAGCAGCCTCAGTAGCAGCCTGCTGTCTGAGGGGTTCAAGAGAAGGACAGGTTAACTGAGCCTGCCCCAAGTCTGCCCTAGAAGGTCCCCCTGTCCCCAGAAACTCAACCTGATCAGGTTCAAGTTCTTCAGAGACAGTTCCTTCAGGGGTCTCAAGATCAGGTTCCTGTGAAGCCTGATCCTCACTTGTAGGCAGTTGGGAAGGCACAGCCTTAACCCTCCTGTTCTTTCTCTTGGGAGGTGCTTGGTCCATTGTTCCAGGATCCAAGACCTGAGGTTCAGAGAGGCACTTTTTGACCTGTGACCTGGTCACAGCAAGGTCATGTGATGATATCCCTAACATCTCTGCATGAGTCCTGTACTCAACTTCTGACCATAGAGAGTTCTCCAGGTCATTGCCCAACAAACATTCTACTGGGAGATCAGCACTAACCACAACTTTCTTTAGGCCAGTTACCCCTCCCCAGGAAAAGTTAACAAGTGCCACACTATGTATAGTAGTGACATTGCTGGCATTGGTCACCAGGTAATCATCGCCTGGCATGTATTGTCTAGGGTCCACAAAGTTAGGTGTCGCCATGGTGACACTGGCACATGTGTCCATGTAAGCTTGAGCCACTTTGTTGTTGATCAAAGGTGTCTGTCTGTATTTGCCCAGGTTACTGGGACTTATGTCAGGGGTCAAATCTATGTCCCCTTCACAAACCAGAACAGCCTGTGTAAGGGTTCTGACTAGGTCAGAATCTCCTTCAGTTCCCAAAGTGATACCCACTAATCCTTTGGCTTGAGGACCAGCACTGCTAACTGTACTAGTGGGTGCAGGTGCCTTAGGGGCTGCAGTGCTGGGGGCTCCACCCTTTTTACACTCACTTGTCCAGTGAGAGGTGTTTTTACAAGTTTTACACCAGGGTTTCTTCTGACCTTCTTTCTTCTTCTTCTTGGAAGTTTGGGACCCACCCTCTGTCTCAGTTTGGGGCCCTGTTGAAGACTTCTGGTCTTTAGCTTTCTGCTCCCCACCCTTCTGGTCTGTTTTCTTCTGGTCACCACCCTGGTTCTGGTTCTGGTTCTTTTGCTTAACTCTGGTTCTTACCCATTTATCTGCCCTCTTTCCCAATTCTTGGGGAGAGGTCAAATCTGAGTCAACCAAATGTTGATGCAACTGCTGGTTCTGACAATTATTTAAAAATTGTTCTCTCATAAGTAAATTGTACAACCCTTCATAGTCTGTAACCTTACTTCCCAGCAACCAGCCCTCCAGAGCCTTAGTAGCACATTCAACAAATTCAGACCAGTCCTGAGTCTGTGTCTTCTGGGTTTCTCTGAACATTAACCTGTACTGTTCAGTGGTTAAGCCTAACCCATCTATCAGAGCACTCTTCAGGACCAGGTAGTTTCTAGAATCCCCATCACTAACTGTGAGGAGTCTGTCTCGGCCTCTACCTTCAAAGGAGAGCCACAAGATTGCTGCCCACTGCTCCTGAGGAATCTGCTGTACTCTGCAGGCTCTCTCCATTGCAGTAATCCATTTATGGATGTCATCCCCAGCTTTGTAGGGGGGCACAATCTTACTCAGGTTTCTATTATCAAAAGACCTGTCTTTATCCTTGTGGATATTGCTGCCACCAGTGGGTTCTATTACCCCACTCTCTCTAGGCTGTCTTGCTCTAGCAAGTTTCTCTTGGGCCAAGGCAATCTCTAACTCTTGTCTCTGGACTCTCAATTCAGCCTCTCTAATTTGAGATTCTCTCAATTTGGCCTCATGTTCCCTTCTCTGAGGGCTAGTCATCTCCCTTCTGGAGTGACCATGAGAGCCTCTATAGACATGGGAGGTATTGGATTCACCTGAGTGATTCCTCCTTCTCCTATGCCCCTGGTTAAGTCCATTTGGGTGGCTGGGCAAGGTCAGCCTTGCTTCAGTTCCAAACACACTTAAGTTAGCCTGGTTCAGTCTACTGACCAGCACCTGACTATCTCTGTCATCATCTGACTCACTGCTTTCCACCTCCTCCTCCTCTTCCTCTTCCTCTACATCTACCTGAGGAGCTCCAGTGGTAGAGGCTTCCTCATCTACCAGGATGATAGGGGCAGGGGTGTCTACAGTGTCATCCTCTGAAGGATGGCCTCCTTCAGCATCCCCTGTGGGGTTTGCCTTAGAGGGCTTTAGAGTCCCAGACTGGTCTAAGAGCTCTCTTAGGTGGTCTGTAGTAGGGGAAGCCCTGTCTTCAGACCCCTTAAGACACAAAGCTGTCTTAATTCCTTAAAGGAAAAAATAGCAAATTTGGATGGTGCCCTTGGAGGGTCACTCTCAACAGGAGTAAGTCCACTGGACCCCTCTGCTCCAGACATTGCTCTAGCGTGGGTGGATGTGTTGCAATCTACCTACACTGGTGTTTACCTACTAAACCTATCTAGTAGTTGTAGCTAGGGTGTGCTACTCCCTTTGCTCTACAACAACTAAGTTCAGTAGAACTTAAGTATACTAGTCTTGTTTTATATGTACCTAGCAGGTACCTGTATGATCTTTCAAATGATAATCTCAAAGATTGTAATGGTAAAACAACAGCAAGCTCAGATCCCAATCCGCTGCTCACCAATGTGAGAAGTTGGCCTGGTATATAATGCTCACTAGTTCTAGTGATCACTTTGTACCATGCCAAGCAACCCTTATGATGATGGTTGTAATTCAACCTTGTAGACCAGTTATCCTAGTGGTAACGTGGACAAAGCAGTCTTAGGCTAAACTCTGAAAGGCATGTGAAGCCAGCTGTTATACCATACACAACCCCCTTGAATACCAAATGAAAGGGACACCACACAGATATATATTGAAAATATATATTGATTTATTAACTATAAAATCCCCTGGACTCTTTATGAGCACAGAAGCACAAGCGTTAAATCACAAGACAGTTTAAAATACACAAAAGTTGCACAATATGGATGAGCCCTAGGGGCCACCTAAACCATATACTAAGAAAGTGGTATAAGAGATACCAGGAGGAAAGTGAAGAGGCCTAGGGCCTTGGGAATCGCTGGAGCTATTCGAGACTAGCAAGGACTAAGTCGGGAGAGGCCCACGGGACTCGGGTGCAGTGTTCAAAGTGCACGCACTTTCCAATGCAAAGTCTATGGTGCGTAAAAAGTACAAAGTTAGAAAGTTAGGAACCTTCCGAGTGACCTACGGAGTTAAAACTTTAGACACAGGCCCATGAGATGTGTACCAGTGCAGGAGCACCGGCGGAGCTGAGTTACCTCACCCACAGGATGCGGGTGCACAGGGTCGAAGTAGTGTCGGGTTTCGTCACGCTGGTCGATGGTGCTTGGAGCTGAAGTTGCTGCAGGCGGCTCGATGAGAAGAGCTCCGGTGGATCCAAGGGTGGATCTGAAGATGTGAAGGCCTGAAAGCAGAGGGGACAGTGTTCAAAGTCACTAGCCAGTGACTACCGTGGAACCAGATTGGAACCAGGCGATGTCGGGTGCAAACAGGCGTTGTCGGGTAGCTTCTTTCTGCAGCCACGTGGATACCCGGGGTCGAGGACGTCCAGGAGTCGGTCACGAGCTGTCCCACGTAGGCTTCTCGCTGTTGACGGTGTCGGCGACCTGATCGGAGCAAACAGGCCTTAGCAAATGCAAGCCACGCAGAAGTTGAAAGATGCTGTTCACTCGGACCAGCAAGGTCAGAGCGGGTGCTCCTTTTTACAGGAGCTTGGGTAGGTCTAGAGCAACCAGACCTGCTGTGTAAATCTTCGAGTTCGTCGCCAAGATGGCCGCTGACCACGTGGCTAGTGGCCGGGATGGCGCGTCGAGTGGCACAATGCAAAAGGGCCCCACGCAGATCGTGGAGATGCTGGAGGGCTGATCTTCGGTGCAAGGGCTGCTCGGTGGTGGGGGTTCTCAGTCCCCAAAGCACAACGTCGAGGATGCCTCAGAAGCTGCGCAGTCAGCTTTTCGAGTGTCTTCCAAGAGGTCCAGTCCCACGTCACTCGGTGCCTCCACGGGTCCCTTCTTTGCAGGGACTGTGGATCGGGCTCTGAGAGGTCTGGGAGTCTGGTTCTTGTCGGGCTCTGGGCTCGGTCTCCGGCGGGAGGCGGCGGCAAAGCAGACATCGAGTTGCTGGTTGGTACCTGTGTTCACAGGGTGGCCACTCCTAGGCCACAAGGGAGATTCTTCTTCAGTCTTCTGTGCAGCAGAATGTCGAAGTCCAGTCGTCTTCTTAGTTCTAAGTTGATTCAGGATGATCTGCTGTGCAATGGCACTGCTCCCGCTCTTATTCCCAATCTGAGGGGTGGATCACCTACTAGGTCCCTCCTCTGGGAGGAACCAGGAAGGGGGGCGGTTACACCCCCTTTCCTTTGTCCAGTTCCGCGCCAGGCCTGGGTCTGGAAAGTCCCAGGACCGGTTTGGACTGGCCTATGCACGGGGACACCTTGTGTGCCCCGGGCATGTCTGTTTCTATTCAGCCCTGTCCTACCCAATACACAAAATCCTGTCTGGGGTGGTGCTCGCACCTCCCAAGGCAGGAAACCCTTTGTCCAGGCCACCATCTGCCGAGTTTCGGTCAGCAGCAGGAGGCCAGACTTGTGTCTGTGGTGGCAGCGTCCATTTTGTGATGCTGAGGCTCTGTTTAACTTTAACCGGGGTTAAGGCTACACACATGTCGTGTCCCTCTAGAAGGGTGGAATGCTATCCCCGTCGCCAGAATTGGCGAGGGGATAGTATTCCAATTCGTATGACACCTTACTCGACATGTTTTGATAAAGCCAAACCAAAGATAGCATTTAACCGCGAGGATTATAATGCACTTAAGAGTATATGGTATGGCAATATCCCGGAACAGCTTAGGGAGTGGTTCCCGACAGCTGCAGACAGGCTCAGCTCATGCCAGAGCACCATCTCACATATTTCCAAGCACTCTGCCTCCAGGATTGATGAGGCCTTCCATAGGAGTGGCTGATAGGAACATATGTGTCCAGTTTAGGGTTAGGCACAGACATACTGTACCTAAGTAAGAGGTGGTTACACCGACTTACCCCAGCTGAGTGATCAGCCAGTTGTGTCAATTATGGAGGCCAGGCCAGGGGTGGCACAATACATGCTGCAGCCCCTGGTAGGCCTTGGATACACCTATGCCCTGGGCACCTATGGTGCACTTATACAGGGGCTCATAAGGTGAACCAGTTCCAATTCGTAATGCACCTAGAGTGCATTGGCAGTAATTTAGAGAGAGAACAGCAGGCTGGGGGTCTGATTAGCAGGCCCACAGCCACATTAAGTCAGAAACCAGTGAAGCAAAAAGCAAAAATTTGGGGTGACCATAGGATAGCAGACCCTACTCTCCTACAATATTTTCTGGTGGTATTTTGTTGCCGCTGTACACAGTAGATCCTCTATCCCAGTTCAAGCCTGAAAACTGGTTTTGTGGCATTGTATTCAGGAACTTTACTGGCTTCTTGGCTAAAGCTCTCAAAGTTTGAATCCCTTCTTGCTAGATACTCTAACTCTGAAATATTGTCTAGAAATACATAAACAGTTTAAGAAATGAGAACTGGATTTTAAAAATTAGTTATGAGAGCTAGAAGAATGCAATACAAATGTTCTCTTTCCTTGCTTAAAAACATAATAAAAGTAAAGGGCACCAATTGTATTTTGTTTTCCTCTACAGTCTTTACATCATTAATATGAATTGCTCTACAACTTTCTTGTGAAAACCTCCAATCCAACCTTTCACCCTGTCTGCCTTAGAAATGCATTGCCTATATATCTAAAATAAGCATTTCCATAACCTAGTAAACTTGGCATTTATCAGACTTGTTGTACAAGACCTTCTTCTTGGTCACCTACAGCATATACGAGGAGAACACAGGAAGGTGTAATTTAGATTATGGAGATAATGGAAACTATTATAAACTGGCAAATGCTCTACCCTGTCAATTGTGTTATACCCTCTGGCTGAGAGGTGATTCCTATGGTTGAACACCTTGGCCTAGTGCATTCCTGTCATTGGACCATCTGGTCATAGTTAGCCATATTTAATGAACAGCTGTTTAGAAAATATTTCTTCTCAGATGATTCATTCGAGATATCACAGTACACAAAAGGTATATCTACTCATTGATCCGTACATTGGGACAAAACTCCAAATGCCTTATGGACAGTTACTTTTAATTAACAAACTTCACCTTTTGGCGATGTTTATTTAAATTCAAAAATTCTCATGAGCAGGTTAAATAATTTAATTACCTCTCTGTAGAGTACTCTATCTTCAGTTTAACAATCACTCAGGAGATGCACTGAAGAATTAGGATGCATTTTCGAATTAGGAACAGTAGCCACCCAACAGGGGAACCAAGGCCATTGCAATTGATGATTTATGAGGCTTTTATGCCACATATTAACCCAATAAATTAAGAGATGCATAGAGAGTGTTGTAAGTATTTGATTCTTAAAATGTACGAACCAAAAGGATAATAACCAACATTGGGCATTGATGGCCATTGCAGAGTTGTCAATTACACTCCAGTAATTAAATATACACAAGGATAGTTGTACATTGCTTCATGTGTGTTTCGTATGGAGACAAGGAACTTATATCTAGAAGTAACAATCTGTCAGCACTGCCAAAGCTCAAGCTCTGTAATGTCCGAATTGTCAAAGTACAACTTTATCTATAGGGCTGTACACATGCGCAGTGTGAAAACCCACCATGACAAACAAGTAGAACCAACCCTCTTCTTAGGTGAAAGGAATGAGTTTGTCTGCCAAACACAGCCCAAGAGGTAAAGGTTACTGCTCCAGAATCCCTTTCCAACTTTGAAAACTCTTTTTATTTACTTACAGGCATCCTGCAGTGATAGGTAATAGGTCCATCAGGAGCTGGCCAGTGGCTTAAAGTTGTTAGAGGATGTGTCAGGAACACTATGACAATTCTCGTTCAGACTTTTCTACTTTTAATCATTTTGTCCTTTCAGACTCTAGGAATTCAATTTTTGGGCATTTTCCAATCTTTGCTATTTCTTTTATAGATTGTGTGATGTTATAAAGCTGTTTAGGAATACTAGAAATGTCAGTACCATATGTACCTGCTATCCAGGAATTATTATGAATGTTAACTATATTCTATCTCTATGATAAATGAGTTGGCACATTTCCTTCCAATCTTGTCTTGTTCAATTCTTGCTTTAATATCTTAAAATCCTGTAATTTCTTACAAAACAAAAAGTAGGATAAGATATAAATTGCTAGTAGTACACAATAGACTATCAGATCATAGATCGAAAGAGCCTTTTATTGACATCCCGAGAGGGAGAAAGAGAAAAACACATATAAATACAATTAGATTAAACAATATAGCAGAATAAAATACCAATAATTCATAACACATATTTGAGTTTAATAAAGCAAAAAATAAGAATTTAACAACACTGGATGAAATTCAAGAAACCGAAATGTTGTAGAGCATTTAACACAATAGCTCAAAAGAAAGAAGAACAAAGGAAATTAAGTATATTTCAAATGAAGCCAACCGATATTTTTTCAAATTTCATTAATGAGCGTGAACCTCAGAGTTTTGCAAGGGCTAGCTCCAATGTATATATTTCATTTACTAGTGACCACCATTCCATAATGTGAGGAGGTTTCGGGGAAATCCATGCTCTAGCTATAGTTAGTTTAGCACAGTAATATCGTGACCAAAGCTTGCTGGGATAAATAATAGGGATGCAAATCTAACAATACTATTAGAGCAGTAAGAGGAGGTAGAACTATCCTTTTAATTTTCAACACCTTGTCTAATGCAGACCAAAACTCCATCAGGACCGGGCAAGAAAACAACATATATTCAAAGTCTGCAGCTACAAGGTCACATTTGGGGCATTTGGTACGCTCACTGAAAGAAATATTAGTAGACCATTTAGACATTTTTTCAGGTGTATAATATAGCATACATGTGGTTTTAAATTGTTGTAATCTTAGACTTGAAGATTGAGCCAATTTATTAATATTAGAAAAGGAGGCAGCTATCTTATTTGGGGTTATATTAAAGCTCATCTTACCGCTCCATATCTCCGCTAACTTAGAACAGTCATTAATTTTAATGGCGTTAAGACACCCATAACCTTCGCTAATTAAAGACTCATTCTTAGATGAATATAAACAGTTCCAAATATCAGAATCTAATATTGCACGTATTTTAGTCTTACGTATTAAAAAATCATATATTTCAATGTACTTAGATCTCATTGATTCTGTCAAATTATACAAAATTTCAAGTGTTTCAAAGTCTAGAAAGCCTTGGGAGCCATATAAATCCCCAATTGTATTAATGCCTTGTGCAGACCATAAGTAAGCCATGCCATCGTTAAAAATCCCAGGAAGAACCTGATTCCCCCATAACCGCAATTTCAGATGAAAAAAAGTTTTACAGTATGCCAAGACATTGAATCAGATTTTGGCAGTATTTCTAACGGTCTTAAATCTCACCCTCTTAAGGTAATTAGGGTTGTTAAATCGTAGCACGAACATTTTGGAGTCCGAATTTAACATGATTCTATGAAAATACAGTGGTTTCTCCGAGTTAAGCAAAGAACGAAGACGCCTGAGAAAAGTGGCCCAAAAATATAATTTAAAATTGGGAAAGTTAAGCCTGCCATTGTCTAGAGAATGTCCTATTACTTACCGGTAATCGTCATTACTCCTGGTCCCGTTGACCTCGTCCCATTCCTTAAAATATGGAGATGACCATCTCCATGACAGAAAAAAGAAAAGGAGCATGCTGGGATACCCTACCTGTTCCCTCCCACTGGGAGTACATAAGAGGTACCAGCCCAGCATGCAGCCTGAAAACACCAAGACAACAACAGGAAGGCCGGCCGCAAGGGAGGGAGGGAGGGAAGTAAGGAATGGGACGAGGTCAACGGGACCAGGAGTAATGAAGATTACCGGTAAGTAATAGGACAATACCCCCAGGCCCCTCCTGACCTAGTCCCATTCCTTAAAATATAGAGAATACCAAAGCAGAGAACCCGCCCTTCCGGAACCCCACCAACAACAAGGGCACCAGACCAAAAAACAGTACCCCACAGGCCCAAACCAAGACCCCAAAGGCCAGAAGGGGACCACCACGGTAACAAGAACCACCAACCAGGCAAGCCAGAAGTGAGGCACAGAAGCAGAGCCAAGCCCCCAAGGGAGCAAGCAGAGGGGCCAAAACTAAGGCCCTAACCCCCACGACAAAAGGAACCCCAGAAAAAGCGCGCGTGCCCCAACAGAGAACGGAGCCAGGAAAGGGCAACCAACCAGTAAGAAACCCCCAAGGGCGAAGCCCCCGGACCCAGGCTGCCAAACAACCAGGGACCAACAGGCCAACCCAGCCTAAAGGACAAGGACAGAAAAGAACAGCCCGCACAGGGCGGACGAGCCGAAGGACCAGGAAGGAACAAAGCAGAGGGACGATCCCAACACAGCAGGGGAAGCCCCCAGCAGAACCGAAAAGAGGGCAGCAACAGGGAACCACAGAGGAACCAGGCCACAGGGCAGGGCCGACCAAAGGCCAACCCCCGCAGAGACTCCGAAGAGCAGCAGCACCCAAAAGGCCAACCAACCGGGAGAAGAACCCGGCACCCCAGAAACGACCAAGACCGGGGCACACCCCCAAAGTAGGAGGCACCCGGACAAAAAACCAGCAACCTCCACAACAGAGGTCAGGGAGAGCAAAAAGCCCAACCCAAAAACAGACCCAGCAAAAACCAGGGCGCAACCAAGAAAGACAACAAAGGCCCACACAGAACCAGGGAAACCAAAACCCCAGAACTGGAAAGGAGGAACCGACCCCCAGTAGGAAAAAGGGAGGCACCACGGAACCACCGAAGGCAAAACCCCAAAGGCAGAAGGCCAAAAACAAGGCCCACAGCCCAACCCCAGGAAACCAGCCATAGAACAGGCAGGCCAGCCAGCCAGCCAGGCACACAACACTGCACCACCAGGACTGAGAAGGAGAGGCAAAAAGGAACCCCCAACCAGGAAGGGGCACAGGAAAGGCACAACAGCCAACCACAGCCAGACCTCCCCGAGAAAGGAGAACCAGAGGGAGGAAGCCCAGAGCCCACACAACGGACCCAGCGCCACAGCCAACCGAAGGGAGCGGACATAGAAAGGACCGAAGACCAACCCAGGACCGTGACAAAGACCAAGAGAAGGAGCAGCCAGGAAAGGACCCCAGCAGGGACCAAAAAAAGGACCCGAAGCAAAGAAGGGCCCCACAGCACAATGCCCAACACAACCAAGCCAAGAGGTGCACCAGCGACCCAAACGCAAAGCGAATGGGATGCCAAAACAGGGACCGGAAAGGCAAAACCAACAGAGGCAGAGCCTCGGCCCCCAGAGCACACGAAAAAAACCCTGGCACCGAAAGCAAAGAAGAGGAGCTCGAAGAAGCCCAAGGCGCACCACTCAACAAGGGAGCGGGAAGGAACACCCCAGCACCAACGAGAGAGCAAAGGGCACAGGCCGAAAACAGCTCGCGTGGGAGCACAGGGCCAACGCCTGGCCTCCAAAGCCCCAGACCCGAAGCAAAGCCAACCGCAACCCAAGGCAGAGCGAGAGGGGCAGGAAGCAGAAACCCGGCCACACACCAGGGGAGGCAGACACCCAAACCCCACAAGTAGGGAAAAGGCACGGCCAACAGGGCAGGGCATAAGAGCCGAACAACCAAAGAACAAGAGGCCACCCAAAGCAAAAGCTAAGGAAGACCAACAAATCCCAGCCACCACCGGAGGGGAACAGGGCGGCAGGCGAGAAGAAACCCGAGCTAACACCACCAAAAAGGCCAAGGCCCACCAGCACGGAGGAAGGGCACAACAAACCAACCCCCCCCCGGAATCCAGGGGGAGACACCACCAGAAGGTAGACACCCCGAGCACGGGGCAAGCAAAAGCACCCAAAGGGAGCAAGAAGCGCCCAACAGCGAAAACCGTAGGCAGGCAGGCAGGCCGGCATCCAGACAGGCACCCACCCCGCTCGAACCAACAGAAGGGCAGGAACCAAGGGGCGAAAGGAAGTCACAGAGAGACCACACACCCGGGGAGACCGACACCCAAAACACACCAGCAGGGAAAGGGCATAGCTCAGCCAGGACCAGCAGACAGGGTGGGGCACAGGAGCCTGGCACACGAAGAACAAGCGCCCACCCAAGGCAGAGCCAACGACCCAGCCACCACCGGAGGCAACAGCGGCCAACGCAGCAAAGCCCCAAAGCACAACCCACCATCCAGAGAAACAAGAGGGGAGAAGGAAACCTCAACAGGAAACCAAATCCCACCAGGCAGAAGGCAAGAAGCAAAGCCTACAACAACAGGACCCACCAGGAGCACAACCAGCCCGTCCCGGAGCCAACAGCCGAACAAGGACAAGGCGCCACCAGGACAGAGGAAGGGCCCAACAGCCCCCCCAACAAGGAAACAAGGGGAGGACACAGGAACCCGCCGAAAGCCAGTAGCCCTGAGCATGGCCCAAGCAAAGCACCCGAGAGGAAGCAAGATGCGACCAGCAGCGGATACCGCAGGAACCCGACAGACACGCACCAGGACCGAACCCACAGGAACGCCAGGAACCAAAGGGCAGAAGGCCGCAGAAAGCGAGCCACGGCCCAGCAGCAAGAGACCCCACCAGGGACGGCCAGGCAGCAGGAGGACCAGAAGCCAAAGCCACAGGGCAACACAGCTGCAGAGCACAGCTCCAAGTGGCAAGCACCAGAGGGATAGGCCAGACAGAAACAGCAAGAACCCCGGAACCAGAAAGCACAGGGAGCCGCAGCAGCAGGAGAAGGTCAGAACACGAGCCTGTCAAGGTCCGACCGGAAACCCCAAAACAGCACTCAGGCCAGGGGAACAGGAAGAAAAAGCCCAACCACGTCGCAAGGGCAAGCCAACCAAAGGGGCATGCCACACAGGAGAAAACAGATGCGTCCCCGGAACACAAAAGAACACAGGGGACCAGGGCGCAGGAAGCGAGAACAGCCCAACCCCAAAGAAAAAAGAGGGAATGCACACCACTCCAAGGGCACAAGCGCACCCCAACAGGGGCAGAACAACCGCAGAGCAGGGGGGCCCGAGCAACAGGGGACCCCCCCAGCAAAAAAGTTGGGCCGGAGAACTCCAGAGAGAGCCAAAAGGAGGGGGCCAACCCGAACGAAGCAGGGGCCCCCACAACCGGAGAAACACCCCAGAACCCCTCCAAAGGCGTAACCCAAGAGGAGGAGAAAGGACTCCAAGGTGGCAGGAAGAACGCACCACCAGCCCACCGGCCCGACCAACAGAACACAACCAGTCGAGGAGGCACGGGGAAGGCAAACCAAGGCAGCAAGCACGTAACAGCAACCCCAGCAGCAGAAGAGCCAGGCAGCACAGGAGACCAAGTGACATGCTGATACGAGCGGATGAAACAGAGGAAAACAGCACACACCCCACTCAACCGGCAGGGAGACGCCCAGAGGACGACTCCCACCAGCAACCATCATGGACAACAGCAGGTCAAGAGACGGAACCATGTCCAGCAAGGCCAACCCGCCCATACACAGCCTTAACCGCCACACAGTACACAAGGACAGTGAACAGGAAATAAACAGGGACTTCCGATACACGGTACTCACCAGGGGGGCAGGAAGAGGGCCACAACAGCACCCCCCCCCCCCATCAGACTGTCCAGGAGCCCACCAGAACACCAACGCCGGGCAGAGAAGTCCGCCCCGCTGAGGCCACAGCAAGATCCACACGGCCACAGGCAGGGAGCCAAGGACCAGGCCCAGGAGGAACCTGCAAAAGAAAGACAGCAGGAAACTCGGACAATAGAAAAGAAAGAAACAGGGACCACTATGCGGTACTCACCAGGAGGGCAGGAGGGCCGCCCCAACAGCTCACCGCCCCCCAATATACTGCCCAGGCGCCCTCCAGGACATCAGCGCAGAGCAGACCACACCTCCGCGATCACAGCACCGAAGGAACCAGAACCACCGGAGCAACAAGTGGCATCAACCGGAGGAAGGTGAACACATGGCTGCAACGAGACAGCCCCAAACAAATGGGAAAGTTTGAAAAATCCCCACCTGGGGATGTTGACACAGCAGTGGCAGGATTCGAACCCTGGCCTGCGAAGGCTGAGCAAACTCCACGGAGGCCGGAATCCCTGGAAAAAAGCCTGGCAGAGCCCCCAGGACCCGCCAACACCCATAGCAGCGCGCCTCCCACAACCAGCCAAGCCTCAGGGAGACGCGCACAGCAACCCGGAAGAGGACCAGGAGAACCAGCGCCCCAGCCACAATGGGCCGGGCGGCATCCAACGCGGCTCCTGGCAAGCCCGGCAGGCCAGGAGAACGCTGAGCAGGACGTCGAGAAGCCCAGCAGCACGACGTGACAGAGAGGAGGACTTCAGGGACGGAGAGGACAGCCCAGCAGCCCGACGAGACGACCCTGAAGCCACCGCAGGTAAGAGTAAGCAAAAACTCCGAGCCATTCTGTCGGAAGACAGAAAAAAGAACAGGCTGCATGCTGGGCTGTTACCGCTTATGTCCTCCCAGTGGGAGGGAGCAGGCAGGGTATCCCAGCATGCTCCTTTTCTTTTTTCTGTCGTGGAGATGGTCATCTCCATATTTTAAGGAATGGGACGAGGTCAGGAGGGACCTGGGGGTAATTATTGAGTAACAGCATGGACCCACGGGCTTTCCTATATCCCCATACAAAACTGCTGAAAATCCCATCCAACTTCTTTAAAAAAGCGTTACTAAGTGCTAAAGGAATAGATCGAAATAAATAAAGAAATTTGGGGAGGATTTTCATTTTAATTAAATTAATTCTACCTATTAAATTCAAAGGAAGCTTCTGCCATTTTTTAAAAGACTGAATAGTTGTTTTTAGTAGAGCATCATAGTTAATGGAAATCATATTATGTATTTTTGATGTAATTTTAACACCCAGATAGAAGGCAGTTTTACAGACCCCAAAAACAGCTACTGCTGGTTCATATTTAGCAACTATTTGTGTTTTATTTATATTTAATTTATAGCCAGATACCACTCCAAATCTACAAGCCTCTATCGCTATCCCTTGTAATGCCTCTACAATATCAGAAGAATAAATAGTAATGTTGTCTGCATAAGCGGTAATTTAAAAAAAATGGGTGCCAGATTTAAAACGTATGATTCGGGGCTGTATCTGTAAAGCATATAAAAACGGCTCCATTGAAAGAGCAAATAATAGATGTGATAAAGGGCACCCCTGCCGGTTGCCCCGAGAGATAGCAAACGTAGAGGAAGTCAACCCAGCATAGCTGATGCTAGCTATGGGATTATCATATAGCGCCTGTATCCACCTAGCAAATTGACCGCTAAACCCAAATTTGTCATAACAGACCTTAGATAATCCCACCCCACTCGGTCAAAAGCCTTCTCGGCATCTAGTAGAATCATACCGAGTGGGGTGTATTCCGTCTCAGCTATATCAAATGCTGTTATGGCCATGTTAACATGGGCTGTAGTGTCCCTCCCCATTACAAACCCATGTTTCTGTTGGTTGACAATTTTGGGCATAAGTGGGTCCAAACGGGTTGCTAAAATTTTTGCAAACACTTTAGCATCGATATTAATAAGAGAAATGGGTCTATATGAGCCACATTCTTCAGTAGGCTTACCCTTTTTTAGAAAAACAATTATTTTAGCCATATTCCACAAATTCGGGGCTTTCCTATTTACACCAAAGGATTGAATCACTTGAAGTAGTACCAGTGATAATTCCTCAATACAGATTTTATATACCTCTACTGGAATGGTGTCTTGCCCTGCAGCTTTTCCAGAAGGTAAAGAAACAATAGCATGTCTAACCTCCAACAAGGTGATATTTTCCGACTATTGATCTAATTCTAAAAGTGGATTTATTGTTTCTGATCTTTTCGTTTAGATAATCATGTATTGTAGCTGTGCTGGGATAGGTCTCCGGAGTATATAAAGTTCGGTAAAAATCCACAAATTGTTCTAGTATCTCCACAGGCTGTTCGTATAAGATATTATCAGAGCCGCGAATATTTTGAATCACCGTATTGGCTTTATCATCCGCGACTTTGTAAGCCAAGATTTTTCCAATCTTATCTCCACTCTCGTATTGAGCTAGTTTGAATGTATGCAATTTTGCACAACTTTTTTTGAGAAGTATTGTTTTTAAAGTTGATCATAGATCGAAAGAGCCTTCCAGACATGGCTATAGAGGCAAATGTTAATCCAGTGTGTAGCCCAATACTCAGTTGGAGACGAAAGGGGGGAAATACATTACAGCTGGTCAGTGTTTATGTTCCATTCTCCTACATGCTTCTTATTCATGACAGGAAATAGCTAACTTGCTATTTTATAAATAAACTAGCAGCCCGTCCCGACGTTGTCTGGGTATAAAAAAGAATGTCAGGCTCTGCATTTAATAATGGCGGCGCCAGCGTTCAGCGTGTGTGGCCTCACAGTGTCCCAAAGCGGCACCGCGATGCTGTGCTGTGCTGATGCAGATGCTGTGCGTGTCTGCAATCCCCCCCATTGACACAGTGCGGAAACACACCTTACCCGTTTTGGCCTGCACAATGTTCCCGGGTGCCTCTGTACGCGATGCTGTGTGTGTCCCGAATTTACCCCAATGACACAGTGTGCACACGCGCCTCATCCGTCTTGGCCAGCACAATGTGCCCAGGTGCACTGAGACGCCATTACCATCTACGTGATACAACGCTATACGCACACACCATGGGACGCTCTGCCCACGTCATAGGACGCTACGACGCTATCCGCACACACCATGGAATGCTCTGCACCCGTCATAGGACGCTATTCTGACACCCCTGCACAGACGCTATTCCCTGCACAGACGCTATTCCCACGCTGCAGGCGGCGTATGCTCCTCAGAGCCAGTTCTACTTTCAGTAGGACGCTATTCTCACACCCCTGCACAGACGCTATTCCCATGCTGCAGGCAGCGTATGCTCCTCAGAGCCGGTGCTACTTCCAGCGGACTACTTTGTCCCGCAACTTGCTTTGTCCCTTGCAAAGTATATGTTGCGCTGGTGTATAGCCTATATCCATCTGCTTTGCCTCACCTTTCCAATGCTGCATGCGGAGTCCCGGTTGACACTGTGGTTTCTGAGCTTACCCACATCAAAGGTTTGGGCTCTCTCTTTATAATAGTAGTATGGATCCTAAGCATGTTGGGTCATAAGCATCATAAGCATTTGGATATTTATGACAGGAAATAGCTAACTCTCTATTTTATAAATAAATCATAAGCATGTTGGCTGAATCAGCCTAGAATCTCAATCACAATTTACTATTTACTGCTTAAGCAAAGATAGTATAAATCTCAATAAAGCATAAGGCAGTTAGGATGATTAAGACACAATACAAATGTTAGAATTTTTCTTGCTGTTTTTCATGTGCAGAAATTGCATCTTTGTATTTATTTTTATATTCTGTTTTAGTACCATTCATATTTGATGGTTTAGGTGAGAAGTTTATTATAAATATTTTAAAATATATTTCCTATTCTTAGTGGGTTTGAATGTGATATTCATAAATGAATCAGGTGTTAGAGTTCCACTGTGTCCCTGACCTCATCTTGTGGGATTTATTATTCCCAGAAAGTACTTATTATGAATAATTGCTCAGTGTTTTAAATATGAATTGCAGTCCAAAGGGATTTCTAATTCATGCTGGCAGTTTGACTGAGTTCTTGCACCTGGAGGTGAAACCTGAGAAGGATGTGACTCTATGGCAGAGGAGACGTCATGGAGAATGCTGCATCTCCGGAGATTGAGTGACATGTGTAATGATTTGGCCCTCACACACCTCTAGGATGGTATAATTTGAAACCCTAATCTAGCTGCTTCCTTTGGCTATTGCATAATGCTGCTGTGTTTATTGGCTGGCATGATGCAAAGTATTTCAGGATTTACATTTCAATCCAAATTTAAATATAGCATTTCCTTCCTGATCAAGTTAGCTCAATAGCATCTTATAAAGCTCAGATTTATCACACTTTACCACTGTTTTTGCTTCATGAAAGTGATGCAAAGCATCAAAATGATTTTTCCATTATTTATTTCCTGTTAATATGAAGGTAATTTTTATGCAACAATGCAAAGTTTTTTCACAGCTGAGAGTTGGTCACACAGTTGTTTTTCATGTAATGTTCAAAATGCAGATTCAATTCTTCTGTTTAATTCAAATTGTCAAATGATGATTGTGTTGTGACATTTTCATCCTCATAATTATTAACATTGTAATTATGTTTGTGTGAATTGCTTGAATTTAGAGCATTACACTCTAGCACAGTTGTCAAAATATTCAAACGTGGAACATCTCTTTAATGGTTGCCTTTAAAATTTGGCAACAGTCTGTATTGAATCTCCACAAGTAACACATTTGTCGTTGCTATTTCAGACACTCTCCAGATGGAAAAAGGTATGTGAAATCGCATTAAAACAAGGGTAAGGGCAAGCACAAATCCAGTCGAGGTAAAGTACTTCTGTTACACATCTTGTCTGAAGATTGTTACTCCCTGTCTTGCATCATTTGCTTTTCATGATGCTGGGAACTATATTTTGCTCTACAGAGGGGCTATGTTCTGGACTATGTCTCCTTTATACTAAAACAGAAGTGCACTACACAGTAAGAAAGCCAATTCCCAATCCACACAGCTGCAGAAAACACCCAGATTGTCACCAAGTGATTTCACTGCAATTAGACACGTCTACTCCATTTTTAAAACCCCCGGAAATGCTCATTATGAAATTCATAATCTATTATAAGCTATCTGAGCAGACATATCAAAATAATTAATTTCCAAATAATTCTTTGGTTTTAAACAAAATAGTTTTGAGGTTTGAAAGATTTCAACATATTGTATATTAGATATTTCATTTGTAATCTGCAATAAACGTATTACTTTTCAAAGATCCCTAACCAGAATAGTGCTAGGCAACTTGATGTCATATACTTTAAAAAAATTATCGAAATGATTGAGGGATATTTTTTTATGTATAATGAATGTGAATGTGATAGGTCAGTTTGAAATGCATAAACTATCTTTGACTATGCGAAACAATGTATGTTATGGATATATGATATTTCAGACATTTTCCAAAAAGTAGTTGGAACACTTGGAAACACATTCCAGATAGTTAGTACTACCCTCTGTCAGTTCTCCTTAGTCTGGTAACTTTCACCATCAGGCAATGTAGAAATAAATTGCACATACTCAAAACAATATTAACCTTTACTTCTCTATATTTATCTGATAGGTGATTTAATTAAAGCAAGAGGTATGTATTTAAATTGAGCAATAATAAATGAATTTTATACAAAACAAAATCTAGTGAGTTCATAATTAATGTTTTTGTGTACACAGACAATCTCCAAAAAGAAAAAGGTGAGTGCTATAATTTACATTTTAATATAGAAGCATTGGAAGAATTATGATCTCTTCCAGTGGCATTTTGCTGCCACTGTACAGAATAAATCCTCTATCCCAGTTCAAGCCTGGAAACTGTTTTTGCGGCATTGTAATCAGGAACTTTACTGGTTTGTTGTCTAAGGTTCTCAAAGTTTCAAATACTTCTTCCTTGATTCTCTGGCTCTGGAATATTGCCTAGAAATATATTAACAGTTTAAGAAATCAGAACTGAAATTTGAGATTCGTTTTTGAGAGTTCAAAGATTAAAAAATATATTTGTATTGTTTTCTTGCTTAAGACCATACCAAAAGAAAAGCACACCAATGTTATATTGTTTTCCTCTCTAGTCTTTACAAAATTGAGATGTATTGACCTCACTTTATGTGTTCTACAGTTTTCTTGTGAAAGCTTCCAATCCAGTCTTTTGATTACGTAAGACGCTTCCTCTTTGTGAATATATTTTCCATTTGCAATCTGAATTGGTATGAGCCCCTGTCTGTCTTAGAAATGCATTGCCTATATATCTAAAATAAACATTTCCATAACCTAGTAAACTTGGCATTTATCAGGCTTGTTGTACAAGACCTTCTTCCTGGTCACCTACACCATATACGAGGAGAACACAAGGAGCTGTAATTTACAGTGTGGAGATAATGGAAACTATTAAACATTATTATAAACTGGCAAATGCTCCACCCAGTCAATATTGTCCTACCCTCTGACTTAGAAGTGATTCCCATAGTTGAGAACCTTGGTCTAGTGCCTGCCTGTCATTGGGCCATCCTGTCATAGTTTGCCGTATTTAGAGAGTAGCTGTATTTAGAAAATGTATCTTCTCAGAAGATTCATGCGAGACATCACAGTCCACAAAACGTAAATCCACTCATAGCTCAGTACACAGAGTAAAAACTCCATACATCATATAGAAAGTTATTTTTATTTAACAAACTTCACCTTTTGGAGGTATTTATTTAAATCAAAAAATTCTCATGAGCAGGTTAAATAAATTAATTACCTCTCTGTAGAGTACTCTATCTTCAGTTTAAAAATCACTCAGGAGATGCACTGAAGAATTAGGATTTTTGCCAATTAGGAACAGCAGCTCCACCCTGTCAATCTTGTCCTACCCTCTGACTTAGAAGTCATTCCCATAGTTGAAAACCTTGGTCTAGTGCATGCCTGTCATTGGGCCATCCTGTCATAGTTAGCCATATTTAGAGAGTAGCTGTATTTAGAAAATGTTTCTTCTCGGAAGATTCATGCGAGACATCACAGTCCACAAAACGTAAATCCACTCATAGCTCAGTACATAAAATAACAACTCCATATGTCTTATAGACAGGTTTTTTTATTTAACAAACTTCACCTTCTGGAGGTATTTATTTAAATCATAAAATTCTCATGAGCAGGTTAAATAAACTAATTACCTCGCTGTAGAGTACTCTATCTTCAGTTTAACAATCACTCAGGAGATGCACTGAAGAATTACGATGTTTTTCTAATTAGGAACAGAAGCAATCCACCAGGGAAGCCAAGGCCATAACAATTGATGAGTTATGAGGCTTTTATGCCACATATCAACCCAATAAATTAAGAGATGCATAGAGAGTGTTGTAAGTATTTAATTCTTTAAATGCCCACACCGAAAAGATATTAACCAATGTTGAGCATTGATGGCCATTGCAGAGTTGTCCATGACACTCACAGTAATTAAAAATACACAAGGATAGTCGTACATTGCTTTCTGTGTCTGCTGTATGGAGATAAGGTACCTATATCTAGAAGTAACAATGTCTCTGCAGTGCCAAAGCTCAAGCTCTGTAATGTTCAAATCATCAAAGTACAACTTTACCTATAGGACTGTAAACATGCACAGTGTGAGAACCCATCATGACAAACACGTAGAACCAACTCTCTTCTAAGGTGCAAGGAATGAGTTTGTCTGGCTAAACACAGACCGAGATGTAAACGTTACTGCTCCAGAATCTCTTTCCAACTTTGAAAACTCTTTTTATTTACCCACAGGCTTCCTGCAGTGATAGCTAATAGGTCCGTCAGTAACAGCCCAGTGGCTTAAAGGTGTTAGAGGATGTGTCAGGAACACTATGACTATTCACGTTCAGACATTTCTATTTTAAATCATGTTGTCCTTTCAGACTCCAGTAATTCAACTTTTGGGCATTTTTCAATCTTTACTATTTCCTTTGTAGAATGTGTGATGTTATAAAGCTGTTTAGGAATTCTAGAAATGTCAGCACCATAGGTACCTGCTAACCAGGAATGTCTATGAATGTTAACTATATTCTATCTCTATGATAAATGAGTTGGCACATGTCCTGCCATTCTTGTCGTGTTCAATTCTTGCTTTCAAATCTTAAAATCCTGTAATTGCTTACAAAATAAAAAGTAGGATAAGATAAAAAATGCAAGTAGTGTACAATAGAATATCAGATATCATATCGTAGAAAGAGAGAGCCTTCCAGACATAGCTATAGAGGCAAATGTTAATCCCGTGTGTAGCCCAATCCTCAGTTGGACGCGACAGAGGGGGGAAATACCTTACAGCTGGTCAGTGTTTATGTTCCTTTAACCTACATGCTTCTTTTTCATGACAGGAAATAGCTAACTTGGTATTTTATAAATAAATCCTAAGGATGTTGGGTGAATCAGCCTAGAATCTCAGACTCAATTTACTATTTTATGCTTAAGCAAAGATAGTATAAATAAAGCATAAGGCAGTTTGGATAGTGAGGACACAATAAAAATGTTAGAATGTTCCTTGCTGTTTTCGATGTGCAAAAATTGCATTATTGTATTTATTTTTATATTCTGTTTTAGTATTATTCATATTTTATGGTTTAGGTTAGAAGTTTATTATACATATTTTGAATTATATTTCCTATTCTTAGTGGCTTTAAATGTGATATTCATATATGAATCAGGTGTTAGAGATCCACTGTGTCCCTGACCTCTTCTTGTGGGCTTTATTATTCCCAGTAGGTACCTATTATGAAGAATTGCTCAGTGTTTCAAATATAAATTGCAGTACAAATTGATTTCTAATTCATGCTGGCACTTTGACTGACTTCTTGCACCTGGAGGTGAGACATGAGAAGGATGTGACTCTATGGCAGAGGAGAGGCCATGGAGAATGATGCATCTCCGGAGACTGAGTGACATTTGTAATGATTTAGCACCCACACACCTCTAGGCTTGTATAATTTAAAACCCTAATCTGGTTTATGCCTTTGGGCATTGCATAATGCTGCTGTGTTTATTAGCTGACTTGATGCCAAGTATTTCAGGATTTACATTTCAATCCAACTTTAAGTATAGCATTTCCTTCCTGCTCAAGTTAGCTCAATAGCATCTTATAATGCTCAGATTTATCACACTTTACCACTGTTTTTGCTTCATGAAAGGGATGCAAAGCATTAACATTATTTTTCCATTATTTATTTCCTGTTAATATGAAGGTAATTTTTATGCACCAATGCAAAGTTTTTACACAGCTGAGAGTTGGTCACACAGTTGTTTTTTATGTAATATTCCAAATGCAGATTCAATTCTTCTGTTTAATTCAAATTGTCAAATGATGATTGTGTTGTGACATTTTCATCCCCATAATTTTTAACATTGTCATTATATTTGTGTGAATTGCTTGAATTTAGAGCATTACACTCTAGCACAGTTGTCAAAATATTCAAACGTGGAACATCTCTTTAATGGTTGCCTTTAAAATTCGGCAACCGTCTGTATTGAATCTCCACAAGTAACACATTTGTCGTTGCTATTTCAGACACTCTCCAGAAGGAAAAAGGTATGTGAAATCGCATTAAAACAAGGGTAAGGGGAAGCACAAATCCAGTCAAGGTACAGTACTTTTGTTACACATCTTGTCTGAAGATTGTTACTCCCTGTCTTGCATCATTTGCTTTTCATGATGTTGGGAACTATATTTTGCTCTACAGAGGGGCTATGTTCTAGACTATGTCTCCTTTACACTAAAACAGAAGTGCACTACACAGTAAGAAAGCCATTTCCCAATCCACACAGCGGTAGAAAACACCAAGATTGTCACCAAGTGATTTCACTGCAATTAGACACGTCTACTCTATTTTCAAAACCCCCGGAAATGCTCATCATGAAATTCATAATCTATTATAGGCTATCTGAGCAGACATATCAAAAGAATTAATTTAAAAATAATTCTTTGGTTTTAAACAAAATAGTTTTGAGGTTTGAAAGGTTTCAACATATTGTATATCAGATATTTTTTAAGACATTTGTAATCTGCAATAAACGTATTACTTTTCAAAGACCCCTAACCAGAATAGTGCTAGGCAACTTGATGTCATATACTTTAAAAAAATTATTGAAATGATTAACCTCTTAATTGCTGCGCCTATACCAGCGGCCGACGGCACCACTACCTCGGGAGTGCTGCCGTCGGCCGTTGGACGTTCCAACTGCACCTGCGCAATGGAACGTTCAGCACTGGAGCTGGACGTTCCAAAGCAGCTAAGGTGTTAAGGGATATTTTTTTATGTATAATGAATGTGAATGTGATAGGTCAGTTTGAAATGCATAAACTATCTATGACTATGCGAAACAATATATGTTATGGATATATGATATTTCAGATATTTTCCAAAAAGTAGTTGGAACACTTGGAAACACATTCCAGATAGTTAGTACTATCCTCTGTCAGTTGTCCTTAATCTGGTAACTTTCACCATCAGGCAATGTAGAAATAAAATGCACTTACTCAAAACAATATTAACCTTTACTTCTCTATATTTATCTGATAGGTGATTTAATTAAAGCAAGAGGTATGTATTTAAATTGAGCAATAATAAATGAATTTTATACAAAACAAAATCTAGTGAGTTCATAATGAATGTTTTTGTGTACACAGACAATCTCCAAAAAGAAAAAGGTGAGTGCTATAATTTACCTTTTAATATAGAAGCATTGGATGAATTATGATCTCTTCCAGTGGAATTTTGCTGCCAATGTACAGTGTAAATCCTCTATCCCAGTTCAAGCCTGGAAACTGTTTTTGTGGCATTGTAATCAGGAACTTTACTGGTTTGTTGTCTAAAGTTCTCAAAGTTTGAAATACTTCTTCCTTGATTCTCTGACTCTGGAATATTGCCTAGAAATATATTAACAGTTTAAGAAATCAGAACTGAAATTTGAGATTCGTTTTTTAGAGTCAAAGAATACAAAATACATTTTTATTGTTTTCTTGCTTAAGATCATACCAAAAGAAAAGCACACCAATGTTATATTGTTTTCCTCTCCAGTCTTTACAAAATTGAGATGTATTGACCTCACTTTATGTGTTCTACAGTTTTCTTGTGAAAGCTTCCAATCCTGTCATTTGATTATGTAAGACACTTCCTCTTTGTGAATATATTTTCCATTTGCAATCTGAATTGGTCTGAGCCCTGTCTGTCTTAGAAATGCATTGCCTATGTATCTAAAATAAACATTTCCATAGCCTAGTAAACTTGGCATTTATCAGGCTTGTTGTACAAGACCTTCTTCCTGGTCACCTACAGCATATACGAGGAGAACACAAGGAGCTGTAATTTACAGTATGGAGATAATGGAAACTAATAAAAATTATTATAAACTGGCAAATGCTCCACCCTGTCAATCTTGTCCTACCCTCTGACTTAGAAGTGATTCCCATAGTTGAAAACCTTGGTCTAGTGCATGCCTGTCATTGGGCCATCCTGCCATAGTTAGCCATATTTAGAGAGTAGCTGTATTTAGAAAATGTTTCTTCTCGGAAGATTCATGCGAGACATCACAGTCCACAAAATGTAAATCCACTCATAGCTCAGTACATAAAATAACAACTCCATATGTCTTATAGACAGGTTTTTTTATTTAACAAACTTCACCTTCTGGAGGTATTTATTTAAATCATAAAATTCTCATGAGCAGGTTAAATAAACTAATTACCTCGCTGTAGAGTACTCTATCTTCAGTTTAACAATCACTCAGGAGATGCACTGAAGAATTAGGATGTTTTTCCAATTAGGAACAGCAGCCATCCACCAGGGAAGCCAAGGCCATTTCAATTGATGAGTTATGAGGCTTTTATGCCACATATCAACCCAATAAATTAAGACATGCATAGAGAGTGTTGTAAGTATTTAATTCTTTAAATGCCCACACCGAAAAGATAATAACCAACATTGAGCATTGATGGCCATTGCAGAGTTGTCAATGACACTCACAGTAATTAAAAATACACAAGGATAGTCGTACATTGCTTTCTGTGTCTGCTGTATGGAGATAATGTACCTATATCTAGAAGTGAAGTCTCAATGTGTCTGCAGTGCCAAAGCTCAAGCTCTGTAATGTTCAAATCATCAAAGTACAACTTTACCTATAGGACTGTAAACATGCACAGTGTGAGAACCCATCATGACAAACACGTAGAACCAACTCTCTTCTAAGGTGCAAGGAATGGGTTTGTCTGGCCAAGCACAGCCCGAGAGGTAAACGTTACTGCTCCAGAATCCCTTTCCAACTTCGAAAACTCTTTTTATTTACCTACAGGCTTCCTGCAGTGATAGCTAATAGGCCCGTCAGGAACAGCCCAGTGGCTTAAAGGTGTTAGAGGATGTGTCAGGAACACTATGACTATTCACGTTCAGACATTTCTATTTTAAATCATGTTGTCCTTTCAGACTCTAGGAATTCAATTTTTGGGCATTTTTCAATCTTTACTATTTCCTTTATAGAATGAGTGATGTTATAAGGCTGTTTAGGAATTCTAGAAATGTCAGCACCATAGGTACCTGCTATCCAGGAATGTCTATGAATGTTAACTATATTCTATCTCTATGATAAATGAGTTGGCACATGTCCTGCCATTCTTGTTGTGTTCAATTCTTGCTTTCAAATCTTAAAATCCTGTAATTGCTTACAAAATAAAAAGTAGGATAAGATAAAAAATGCAATTAGTGTACAATAGAATATCAGATATCATATCGTAGAAAGAGAGAGCCTTCCAGACATAGCTATAGAGGCAAATGTTAATCCTGTGTGTAGCCCAATCCTCAGTTGGACGCGACAGAGGGGGGAAATACCTTACAGCTGGTCAGTGTTTATGTTCCTTTAACCTACATGCTTCTTTTTCATGACAGGAAATAGCTAACTTGTTATTTTATGAATAAAACCTAGGGATGTTGGGTGAAGCAGCCTAGAATCTCAGACTCAATTTACTATTTAATGCTTAAGCAAAGATAGTATAAATAAAGCATAAGGCAGTTAGGATAGTGAAGACACAATAAAAATGTTAGAATTTTTCTTGCTGTTTTTGATGCGCAAAAATTGTATCTTTGTATTTATTTTTATATTCTGTTTTAGTACTATTCATATTTTATGGTTTAGGTTAGAAGTTTACTATAAATATTTTGAATTATATTTCCTATTCTTAGTGGCTTTAAATGTGATATTCATATATGAATCAGGTGTTAGAGATCCACTGTGTCCCTGACCTCTTCTTGTGGGCTTTATTATTCCCAGTAGGTACTTATTATGAAGAATTGCTCAGTGTTTCAAATATAAATTGCAGTCCAAAGTGATTTCTAATTCATGCTGGCACTTTGACTGACTTCTTGCACCTGGAGGTGAGACGTGAGAAGGATGTGACTCTATGGCAGAGGAGAGGCCATGGAGAATGCTGCATCTCCGGAGACTGAGTGACATTTGTAATGATTTAGCACCCACACACCTCTAGGATTGTATAATTTGAAACCCTAATCTGGATTATGCCTTTGGGCATTGCATAATGCTGCTGTGTTTATTAGCTGACTTGATGCCAAGTATTTCCGGATTTACATTTCAATCCAACTTTAAGTATAGCATTTCCTTCCTGCTCAACTTAGCTCAATAGCATCTTATAATGCTCAGATTTATCACACTTTACCACTGTTTTAGCTTCATGAAAGTGATGCAAAGCATTACAATTATTTTTCCATTATTTATTTTCTGTTAATATGAATGTAATTTTTATGCACCAATGCAAAGTTTTTACACAGCTGAGAGTTGGTCACACAGTTGTTTTTCATGTAATGTTCCAAATGCAGATTCAATTCTTCTGTTTAATTCAAATTGTCAAATGATGATTGTGTTGTGACATTTTCATCCTCATAATTTTTAACATTGTAATTGTATTTGTGTGAATTGCTTGAATTTAGAGCATTACACTCTAGCACAGTTGTCAAAATATTCAAACGTAGAACATCTCTTTAATGGTTGCCTCTAAAATTTGGCAACAGTCTGTATTGAATCTCCACAAGTAACACATTTGTCGTTGCTATTTCAGACACTCTCCAGATGGAAAAAGGTATGTGAAATCACATTAAAACAAGGGTAAGGGCAAGCACAAATCCAGTCAAGGTAGAGTACTTCTGTTACACATCTTGTCTGAAGATTGTTACTCCCTGCCTTGCATCATTTGCTTTTCATGATGTTGGGAACTATATTTTGCTCTACAGAGGGGGCTATGTTCTAGACTATGTCTCCTTTATACTAAAACAGAAGTGCACTACCCAGTAAGAAAGCCAATTCCCAATCCACACAGCAGTAGAAAAAACCAAGATTGTCACCAAGTGATTTCACTGCAATTAGACACGTCTACTCCATTTTCAAAACCCCCGGAAATGCTCATTATGAAATTCATAATCTATTATAGGCTATCTGAGCAGACATATCAAAAGAATTAATTTCCAAATAATTCTTTGGTTTTAAACAAAATAGTTTTGAGGTTTGAAAGATTTCAACATATTGTATATTAGATATTTTTTAAGACATTTGTAATTTGCAATAAACGTATTACTTTTCAAAGAACCCTAACCAGAATAGTGCTAGGCAACTTGATGTCATATACTTTAAAAAAATTATAAAAATGATTGAGGGATATTTTTTTTTATGCATAATGAATGTGAATGTGATAGGTCAGTTTGAAATGCATAAACTATCTTTGACTATGCGAAACAATATATGTTATGGATATATGATATTTCAGACATTTTCCAAAAAGTAGATGGAACACTTGGAAACACATTCCAGATAGTTAGTACTACCCTCTGTCAGTTGTCCTTAATCTGGTAACTTTCACCATCAGGCAATGTAGAAATAAAATGCACGTACTCAAAACAATATTAACCTTTACTTCTCTATATTTATCTGATAGGTGATTTAATTAAAGCAAGAGGTATGTATTTAAATTGAGCAATAATACATGAATTTTATACAAAACAAAATCTAGTGAGTTCATAATGAATGTTTTTGTGTACACAGACAATCTCCAAAAAGAAAAAGGTGAGTGCTATAATTTACCTTTTAATATAGAAGCATTGGATGAATTATGATCTCTTCCAGTGGCATTTTGCTGCCACTGTACAGAGTAAATCCTCTATCCCAGTTCAAGCCTGGAAACTGTTTTTGTGGCATTGTAATCAGGAACTTTACTGGTTTGTTGTCTAAAGTTCTCAAAGTTTGAAATACTTCTTCCTTGATTCTCTGACTCTGGAATATTGCCTAGAAATATATTAACAGTTTAAGAAGTCAGAACTGAAATTTGAGATTCGTTTTTGAGAGTTCAAAGAATACAAAATACATTTTTATTGTTTTCTTGCTTAAGATCATACCAAAAGAAAAGCACACCAATGTTATATTGTTTTCCTCTCCAGTCTTTACAAAATTGAGATGTATTGACCTCACTTTATGTGTTCTACAGTTTTCTTGTGAAAGCTTCCAATCCTGTCATTTGATTATGTAAGACACTTCCTCTTTGTGAATATATTTTCCATTTGCAATCTGAATTGGTCTGAGCCCTGTCTGTCTTAGAAATGCATTGCCTATGTATCTAAAATAAACATTTCCATAGCCTAGTAAACTTGGCATTTATCAGGCTTGTTGTACAAGACCTTCTTCCTGGTCGCCTACAGCATATACGAGGAGAACACAAGGAGCTGTAATTTACAGTGTGGAGATAATTGAAACTAATAAAAATTATTATAAACTGGCAAATGCTCCACCCTGTCAATCTTGTCCTACCCTCTGACTTAGAAGTGATTCCCATAGTTGAAAACCTTGGTCTAGTGCATGCCTGTCATTGGGCCATCCTGTCATAGTTAGCCATATTTAGAGAGTAGCAGTATTTAGAAAATGTTTCTTCTCGGAAGATTCATGCGAGACATCACAGTCCACAAAACGTAAATCCACTCATAGCTCAGTACATAAAATAACAACTCCATATGTCTTATAGACAGGTTTTTTTATTTAACAAACTTCACCTTCTGGAGGTATTTATTTAAATCATAAAATTCTCATGAGCAGGTTAAATAAACTAATTACCTCGCTGTAGAGTACTCTATCTTCAGTTTAACAATCACTCAGGAGATGCACTGAAGAATTAGGATGTTTTTCCAATTAGGAACAGCAGCCATCCACCAGGGAAGCCAAGGCCATTTCAATTGATGAGTTATGAGGCTTTTATGCCACATATCAACCCAATAAATTAAGACATGCATAGAGAGTGTTGTAAGTATTTAATTCTTTAAATGACCACACCGAAAAGATAATAACCAACATTGAGCATTGATGGCCATTGCAGAGTTGTCAATGACACTCACAGTAATTAAAAATACACAAGGATAGTCGTACATTGCTGTCTGTGTCTGCTGTATGGAGATAAGATACCTATATCTAGAAGTGAAGTAACAATGTGTCTGCAGTGCCAAAGCTCAAGCTCTGTAATGTTCAAATCATCAAAGTACAACTTTACCTATAGGACTGTAAACATGCACAGTGTGAGAACCCATCATGACAAACACGTAGAACCAACTCTCTTCTTAGGTGCAAGGAATGGGTTTGTCTGGCCAAGCACAGCCCGAGAGGTAAACGTTACTGCTCCAGAATCCCTTTCCAACTTCGAAAACTCTTTTATTTACCTACAGGCTTCCTGCAGTGATAGCTAATAGGTCCGTCAGGAACAGCCCAGTGGCTTAAAGGTGTTAGAGGATGTGTCAGGAACACTATGACTATTCACGTTCAGACATTTCTATTTTAAATCATGTTGTCCTTTCAGACTCTAGGAATTCAATTTGTGGGCATTTTTCAATCTTTACTATTTCCTTTATAGAATGTGTGATGTTATAAAGCTGTTTAGGAATTCTAGAAATGTCAGCACCATAGGTACCTGCTATCCAGGAATGTCTATGAATGTTAACTATATTCTATCTCTATGATAAATGAGTTGGCACATGTCCTGCCATTCTTGTTGTGTTCAATTCTTGCTTTCAAATCTTAAAATCCTGTAATTGCTTACAAAATAAAAAGTAGGATAAGATAAAAAATGCAAGTAGTGTACAATAGAATATCAGATATCATATCGTAGAAAGAGAGAGCCTTCCAGACATAGCTATAGAGGCAAATGTTAATCCCGTGTGTAGCCCAATCCTCAGTTGGACACGACAGAGGGGGGAAATACCTTACAGCTGGTCAGTGTTTATGTTCCTTTAACCTACATGCTTCTTTTTCATGACAGGAAATAGCTAACTTGTTATTTTATGAATAAAACTTAGGGATGTTGGGTGAATCAGCCTAGAATCTCAGACTCAATTTACTATTTAATGCTTAAGCAAAGATAGTATAAATAAAGCATAAGGCAGTTAGGATAGTGAAGACACAATAAAAATGTTAGAATTTTTCTTGCTGTTTTTGATGTGCAAAAATTGTATCTTTGTATTTATTTTTATATTCTGTTTTAGTACTATTCATATTTTATGTTTTAGGTTAGAAGTTTACTATAAATATTTTGAATTATATTTCCTATTCTTAGTGGCTTTAAATGTGATATTCATATATGAATCAGGTGTTAGAGATCCACCGTGTCCCTGACCTCTTCTTGTGGGCTTTATTATTCCCAGTAGGTACTTATTATGAAGAATTGCTCAGTGTTTCAAATATAAATTGCAGTCCAAAGTGATTTCTAATTCATGCTGGCACTTTGACTGAGTTCTTGCACCTGGAGGTGAGACATGAGAAGGATGTGACTCTATGGCAGAGGAGAGGCCATGGAGAATGATGCATCTCTGGAGACTGAGTGACATTTGTAATGATTTAGCACCCACACACCTCTAGGATTGTATAATTTGAAACCCTAATCTGGATTATCCCTTTGGGCATTGCATAATGCTGCTGTGTTTATTATCTGACTTGATGCCAAGTATTTCAGGATTTACATTTCAATCCAACTTTAAGTATAGCATTTCCGGGGGGCGTGGCTTGGCCACCAACGAGAATGGACGTGTGAGCCCTACGCTCCGTGCCCGCCTCCCCCCCCCCTTTATCCTGTTACTCCTTATCCTGGTGTACCTAACAACCTGAGACAGTTCACTTACCCAGCCGTGGGCGTCTAGGATCGGCCCGGAGCAGCGGGGCCAGCTCGGCTGCAGTGACACAGCGCGCCGCGAACGGACTCCCGTGGGCGGCGCCGGCCATCTTTCTGCGGCCTGTGTGCCCGGCCTCATCCCTGGCCTCGATTAGTTGGCTGGCCGCCTGGCAGTGAGGGCCGGCCGGTCTCCGGTTGCAGTGGGGGTCGGAGCCCAGACTTCGCAGCCGACCGGCGGCGTTAGGCGGCGGGCCGATCCAGTGGCGGACCTACGTAGTGCCCGGTGGGGTGTGCATTTCGAGGAGGGGGCCTCGCACCTCCCGTTGCGGCTGAGACCCGACAGATGCGGCCGTGGTGGAGCTGTGCACTTGGCGCTTTGCCTCCATCCGGGCCCTGGAGGTTGTGTGCACCCTCGAACCTGCCTGGCTCTACCGTGACTCTGTGGGGGTGATTTGACTGGATTGCCTGGCTAGACTGAGGCGCTGGTGAGCCCTGGCGGCCGCGGAGGACCTGGAGGGACGGCGCTGCGGGCTCCTGCGGTGACGTGGACCATCTGCCGCGGCCTGCGGAACCGCGCTCCTCTCCGGCTTGGGGGCTGCGGTGTGGACTCGCCAACTGTTGCTGGCGGGAGATGTTGGAGCTCCGGTGGGGTGCCCAGGGGCCTGGCGGGGCCTGGTCCTGGGAGCGGCCGATTATTGCGGAGTGAGTACACTGGCGCCTACTGACTGGGGCCTGCCACTGCACACCCGGTCGCCACCGCTTCTGTGCGGGGAGCAGCTCGACATTGGAACTCTCTTGCGGCGTCTGCCTGGGCTGCGCGGCACACCTGGTCGGCTGTGGGAACGGGATCCTTGACCTGCAGGTCCACGGCGGCGCTGACACGTGCACCACCCGGGAAGCGGACCTGGTTCGTGGGACTGAGCTCTTGCTCGCCGGCTCGGTGGGGGCCCCTGGTAGATCTGCCTCGGGGAGTGCCTCGTGCCTGCTGACCGAGCGCTGGGAGGTGGCTGCCACCATGGGGAAGCGCCTGAAGCCTCCTCCTGGCCCTGCGGAGGACTCGTAGAGCGGTCGGGACCCTGCCCCGTCCGGTGAATCGGCGGCGGGCCTTCCCCAGAGTCAACTGGATCAGATCCTGCAAGCCATCACCGACACGAGAGAGGCCTTGCACCACGACATCGCTCAGGTGTCCACGAACTTGGGGCTCCTGCTGGCGGATCACGGCAAACTAGCAGACCGGGTCAAACAAACTGAGGCTCGGTTAGACACGTTGGAGCCCTCTCACAAGGCATCTGAGGCCTCCCTGAGTGATCTGCAGCAGCGGGTACAATTGCTTGAAAAGAGGGCAGAAGATGCGGAGGGAAGCAATCGCCGCAACAATATACGCGTGGTGGGCCTGCCGGAAAAAATTGAAGGTACTGATATGCTTCGCTACCTTGAAACCTGGCTCCGAGACGTGGTTGTCCCGGAGGGCCTGATGCCATTTTACACGTTGGAGCGAGCTCACCACGTGCCGGCCCGCCCTCCTGCTGTTGGTCGGCCTCCTCGGCCGGTGGTGGCGCGTCTCTTGCACTTCAGGGACCGTGACATTATTTTGCAGAGAGCGCGGGCACTGGGGCCCTACCAAGTGGACAATGCCCATGTTTCCATTTACCCGGATTATTCCCTTGAGGTCCAGAGGCTGCGCTCCACCTTCCTGGTGGTCAAGAAGGCTCTCCATGAGGAAGGTATCCGTTACTCTCTTTTATTCCCGGCCCGTCTGCGGATCATGATGGAGGGCAACTCCTCCTTCTACAATTCTCCTGAAGAGGTGTGGGACTGGCTGGAACTGTACAGGGCCGGTGCGGATGCTCATCTGACACCTGGAATGACACAGGATGCCGCGCCGAAACCTCAACGGGGCAGGAGAACCAGGAGGCGGTCGACGGCTACTCGGACCCCCTCCGTGTCACAAACTGAACTGGAACGCAAGAAGGCCCTCAGGGCGGTCTCTACCATTTCCAGAACGGCGGAGTCGATGTCGCTGGTGGAGTCGGGCTCCCGCAGGGGCTCTGAGGATGGGGCGTCGGAGGTATCGGGCGGTGGTGGCCCTGCGCCGCCTCATGTCACTCCTGGGACTGCAGATGGCTTGCTTGACGAATGACCCCTGTACCCCCCCTGCTGTGGTATTGTATATGCTGATATTCTTCATGCTATAAGGCGGGGATGGGAATGTCTACCCCGGGCTGGCTGAGGGTTTTTGGGCTGATACCTTGTACACTCCGTGGCTCCTGCCACTGACACAGTGGGGATGTGGGACACCTGGGGAGTGATGGGGGAGGTCGGGCTAACGGTATGTCCGTGGAATGTGGTGCCGACCCCCCACGATCTCACACTTATTGTGAGACTTTGGTAGTTACCAGAGGCTGTTTTCATTGGGAATTCTGCATTTGGATGGGTTTCTGTGGTTTAGTGCCTATTCTGGGGGTGGGTGGGTTGAGGGTTTGTTGGGTGGTTTCGGGACTTTTTCACTAACTAGAACTGTATTTGCTTTTTTGAATGGGGACCCTACCTGAGCTGAAATGTGTAACTTGGAATATACGGGGACTGAACTCCATGCTGAAACGTCATAAAGTGCATGCCTTTCTTGTTCGCAGGGTGATCCAAGTAGCTTTCCTGCAGGAAACGCATGTTGACCAGACGGAGGGGCGGGCTTTGCAGCGTAGGTGGCGGGGCCAGCTGTTTTATACCACGTACTCGGCCTTTGCAGGGGGGGGTTAATCTGGGTGAGAGCAGGGGTTCCATTCCAACCCTTGGTGACAGTGGTAGATCCCGAGGGGAGATTTGTGGCTGTGCAGGGCCGACTGGATGGGAGGGATTTGACACTTTGCAGTGTTTACGTCCTGAATGTAGAGCAGCCAGCCTTTTTCATGCGCTTATCGGGGAAACTGGCGGCAGTTTTAGCTAACACGGTCTTGCTTGGGGGGGATTTTAATTCAGTGTTAGATGTGGAATTAGACAGATCACACCCACCATTAGCGCAGTCGGCGGCTCATAGGCTGGCGAAGAGCAGGCGAGAGTGGCAGGGCAGATGGGGCCTGGTCCATGCAGGGCGCACACAACACCCTGTTGAGAGGCAATTTTCCTTTTACTCCCCCCCGCATGCTCTGCATGTTCGACTTGACAGCATTCTCTGCTCGCCGGACGCTCAGTGTTTGGTCCGCCACAGCGAGTACTTGGCTAAAACGATATCTGACCATAACCCTTGTTTGGTGGTGGTCCAGTGGACTCGACAGTGCCAAGCTATCCCCATGTGGCGACTGAACCTGCTGGCGCTGGAGGATGCGGCTTTTAAGGCTGATGTGCGAACTGGGGTGGAAAACTACTTCACTGCAAATGAGAGTACAGCGTCGAGCAGGAGTGGAATGCCTTTAAGGCGGTAATTCGGGGAGTTTGTATCTCTGCTACCGCGGGGGCCCGCAAGACCCTCCTGCAGGATCTCGCGCTAAGTGAGGATCGCTTGCGCGCGGAGGAGCGAACTAGTCATGTGAACCCTGAGGCTCACGGGGCCGTTTCGGCCGCGCGTGAGGAAGTTGGGTCACAGATGGAGAAGCTCCGCTGCTTTGATTACAAGTAGTTTCTTGTTAGGGCTCATGCTGAGCACGACAAGGTGGGATCCCTACTGGCCTGGCTAGCCAATTCTGGGACTCGTAGTACTTCAATCGTGGCTTTGGCTACTCCGGAGGGGCGCCTGGTATACACTCAGTCGGAGATCAACGCCCAGTTCTTCGCATACTATAAGCACCTCTATAGGAGCACGATGCCGAGTACACCGGCGGAGCTAGAAGACTTCTTGCTTGCGGCACGGCTTCCCCAGCTCGATCCGGACCATGTGGACCAATTAGGCGGGGAGATCTCTGTCGGGGAGCTACGGGCAGCTATTAAACACATGGCTCGCCGCAAAACTCCTAGCGCGGATGGTGTGCCAATTGAGTTTTACGCAACTTATGCGGATGTGTTGATCCCGCAGTTGCAGGCTGTTTACCGGGAGGCCTGGGATACCGGGGCTTTACCTGCGACTGCTCGTGAGGCTTTAGTGATACCCTTACTGAAGCACGGGGGCGACGCCAGCTCCCGCTCGGCCTATCGCCCGCTTTCCATGCTCACGACTGACTACAAGATCCTGAGTAAGATCCTCGCGACAGGGCTTCTTGCTCATATGCGAGCTTTGTTACACCCCGATCAAGCGGGCTTCATTCCCCAACGCACCACTGCCACCTGTGTGCGTCGGCTGCTTCGGGTCATGGGGGGCGATGTTGGAGGCCTCCCTGAGGCCGCTGTACTTTTGATTGACATCGAGAAGGCCTTTGACAGCGTAGAGTGGCCATACCTGCTCCGTGTACTGGAGGCGTTTGGACTAGGTGAGCGGTTTGTGAAGTGGACTGCCTTGCTTTATACTGCAGCTACAGCTCGAGTCAAGACGGGTGCTACGATCTCAGCTGCGTACCGGGTTGGTCGTGGGACGCGACAGGGATGCTCCTTGTCCCCTCTATTATTCGCGCTTGCCATTGAGCCACTTGCGGCTCACGCCCGGATGGGCCGAGCTTATGAAGGTCTATCGCTGAGAGGTGAGTCCCATTACATTTCCCTCTATGCGGACGACCTGTTGATGTTTTTGGCGAATACCGGCAGTTCACTTCGTGGTGCCAGGCGCTTGCTCCTTGACTTTGGCCACCTCTCGGGACTGCGAGTCAACTGGGGAAAGTCTTGCCTTTTCCTGATAACACCGAAGGAGGACGAATCCCAGCCGGAGGGGGACCTTCGCTGGGAATACCGTTGCCTCCCCTACCTGGGCACGCATATCTATCACTCCTCATTGGCTCTCTTAGAGGGTAACGTTAATAGAGCGATCAGGAATCTGCAGGGATCCATGGGATTCTGGCGGACGCTGCCCTTGTCGGTCGCAGGGCGGGTGGCGTTACTGAAAATGGTGGAGCTCCCCCGCTTATTGTATCTGTTCCGCACTCTGCCACTCTGGGTTCCAGCGACGGTTTTTCGCAGACTCCGTTCTTTAACCTCCGGGTTCGTCTGGGGATCGGGTAGGTGACGCGTTGCGCTGGCCACTTTGATGCACCCTAGGGCGGATGGGGGGCTTGCGGTCCCAGATTTCGAATCGTATTACCTAGAGGCGCAATTACAGTGGCTTACCCAGGCGGTGGCTCAGGAATTCCGGGGACCGGAGGGGATGCAGGGCAGACTGTTTCCCAGGCACATCATCTCTTTTATAATACTGGGCCAAAAGCTGGACCTGACTCAGCTCACACTTGAGGAGCGTACCCTCCGTAGCTGTTGGCTTCGTTGCCAAAGGCGCTCGGGTACCGCCCGCCCATAGGCCCCTGAAATTCCGTTGGGGATGTGCACGGCCCTCCCGCATGGGGGTGACTGGTCGGCGCTGGCAGCCTGGGAGTAACTGGGTCTGCATATGATTGGAGATCTCTACAAAGACGGTGCGCTGCTCACATTCCAAGAGTTGCAAGACTCTTATGACCCCCCGAGAGGAGACTACTTGCTACACGCCGCTCTGGTGGCCAGTATTCAGAAACACTGGAGGGGGGGTCACCGAGCCGCCGACATCTGCGGGCTGTCAGTATGTGGTCATGGCGGCCGGTACGTTCAAGGCCGTCACTTGCCTCTATCGGAGGCTATCGACTGAAACCCTACTGCCCATGGATGGCTCACGAGCCAAATGGGAACGTGATGTAGGGCGACCGATCCCTGGGACAACGTGGCCGCAGTTAGTGCGCCACGCCTGGAAGGGCACTAGAAATGCCAGGTTCCAGTTGGTCCAGTTCTTTACACTGCACCGTGCGTACCTTACTCCCGTTAAGATTTCGCAATATTTTGCGGGCGCATCATCGCTCTGTCCGCGATGTGGGACGACCGGGGCTGACTTCGCACATATGTTTTGGTCCTGTGGTGGGTTGACTGGTTACTGGGGAGCGGTGCTGGCTTGCCTGAATGCTGTCACGGACCGGCAGATAGCGGTGGATATGGGCACCTGCTTGTTGCTGTGGTTCCCTCACACCCCCCGAACACGGGTCACTAGCAAGTTCTATGATTTGGGCCTGATTTTAGCCAAAAGAGAGATCACCATGCACTGGAAGTCCAGCCAGGGTCCCAGCTACTTGGGATGGAGGGACACTCTTCAGCGCTGGGCGAGAGCTGAGTGTACACTTATAATGCAACAGGCTAGGCGCTTAGAAAACGACAAAGCCTTGGAGGTGTCCAGAGCATGGGAGGCCCTGGTGGTGGCGCTCCAACGACCTGAGGGTAGCTCAAGTGAGGAAGAGGAAGGGGCGGCAGCGCAGGATTGACACTCTAGAGGGTAACCTACTTCCAAGGACACACATGACTAACGCACACACGGCATTGGAACTGGGGTGTTGGTCTCCCCACCGCGTTTGATTGTATCTGGCGGCAAGACTGGAGGGAGAATTTCCACTGGTAATAGGCTTACTAGGAGGAGACGGAGGGCGCACTGACAGGGGTGGAGAGGGAGAAGGGCGGGGAAGTTTGTGGGGATTGTTCTGTAAATGGCATAAATTACGAAATGTGATATTATCCTGGAATGTCAATAATTGACACATTATCTTGCTGAATGTACCATTTTCCTTTTTGGATTGATTGCCAATAAAAAATAGTTTTTACAAAAAAAAACCATATATATTGCATTTCCTTCCTGCTCAAGTTAGCTCAATAGCATCTTATAATGCTCAGATTTATCACACTTTACCACTGTTTTTGCTTCATGAAAGTGATGCAAAGCATGACAATTATTTTTCCATTATTTATATCCTGTTAATATGAAGGTAATTTTTATGCACCAATGCAAAGTTTTTACACAGCAGAGAGTTGGTCACACAGTTCTTTTTCATGTAATGTTCCAAATGCAGATTCAATTCTTCTGTTTAATTCAAATTGTCAAATGATGATTGTGTTGTGACATTTTCATCCTCATCATGTTTAACATTGTAATTGTATTTGTGTGAATTGCTTGAATTTAGAGCATTACACTCTAGCACAGTTGTCAAAATATTCAAACGTGGAACATCTCTTTAATGGTTGCCTCTAAAATTTGGCAACAGTCTGTATTGAATCTCCACAAGTAACACATTTGTCCTTGCTATTTCAGACACTCTCCAGAAGGAAAAAGGTGAGTGAAATCGCATTAAGACAAGGGTAAGGGCAAGCACACATCCAGTCAAGGTAGAGTACTTCTGTTACACATCTTGTCTGAAGATTGTTACTCCCTGTCTTGCATCATTTGCTTTTCATGATGTTGGGAACTATATTTTGCTCTACAGAGGGGCTATGTTCTAGACTATGTCTCCTTTATACTAAAACAGAAGTGCACTATACAGTAAGAAAGCCAATTCCCAATCCACACATCAGTAGAAAACACCAAGATTGTCACCAAGTGATTTCACTGCAATTAGACACGTCTACTCCATTTTCAAAATCTCAGGAAATGCTAATTATGAAATTCATAATCTATTATCGGCTATCTGAGCAGACATATCAAAAGAATTAATTTCCAAATAATTATTTGGTTTTAAACAAAATAGTTTTGAAAGATTTCAACATATTGTATATTAGATAATTTTTAAGACATTTGTAATCTGCAATAAACGTATTACTTTTCAAAGACCCCTAACCAGAATAGTGCTAGGCAACTTGATGTCATATACTTTAAAAAAATTATCGAAATGATTGAGGGATATTTTTTTTATGTATAATGAATGTGAATGTGATAGGTCAGTTTGAAATGCATAAACTATCTTTGACTATGCGAAACAATATATGTTATGGATATATGATATTTCAGACATTTTCCAAAAAGTAGTTGGAACACTTGGAAACACATTCCAGATAGTTAGTACAACCCTCTGTCAATTGTCCTTAATCTGGTAACTTTCACCATCAGGCAATGTAGAAATAAAATGCACGTACTCAAAACAATATTAACCTTTACTTCTCTATATTTATCTGATAGGTGATTTAATTAAAGCAAGAGGCATGTATTTAAATTGAGCAATAATAAATGAATTTTATACAAAACAAAATCTAGTGAGTTCATAATGAATGTTTTTGTGTACACAGACAATCTCCAAAAAGAAAAAGGTGAGTGCTATAATTTACCTTTTAATATAGAAGCATTGGATGAATTATGATCTCTTCCAGTGGCATTTTGCTGCCACTGTACAGTATAAATCCTCTATCCCAGTTCAAGCCTGGAAACTTTTTTTGTGGCATTGTAATCAGGAACTTTACTGGTTTGTTGTCTAAAGTTCTCAAAGTTTGAAATACTTCTACCTTGATTCTCTGACTCTGGAATATTGCCTAGAAATATATTAACAGTTTAAGAAATCAGAACTGAAATTTGAGATTCGTTTTTGAGAGTTCAAAGAAAACAAAATACATTTTTATTGTTTTCTTGCTTAAGATCATACCAAAAGAAAAGCACACCAATGTTATATTGTTTTCCTCTCCATTCTTTACAACATTGAGATGTATTGACCTCCCTTTATGTGTTCTACAGTTTTCTTGTGAAAGCTTCCAGCCCTGTCTTTTTATTATGTAAGACACTTCCTCTTTGTGAATATATTTTCCGTTTGCCATCTGAATTGATCTGAGCCCCATCTGTCTTAGAAATTCATTCCCTATATATCTAAAATAGGCATTTCCATAACCTAGTAAACTTGGCATTTATCAGGCTTGTTGTACAAGACCTTCTTCCTGGTCACCTACAACACATACGATTAGAACACAGGGAGCTGTAATTTACAGTGTGGCGATAATGGAAACTAGTAAAAATTATTATAAACTGGGAAATGCTCCACCCTGACAATCTTGTCCTACCCTCTGACTTAGAAGTGATTCCCATGGTTGAAAACCTTGGTCTAGTGCCTTCCTGTCATTGGGCCATCCTGTCATAGTTAGCCATATTTAGAGAGTAGCTGTATTTAGAAAATGTTTCTTCTCAGAAGATTCATGCGAGACAGCACAGTCCACAAAACGTAAATCCACTCATAACTTAGTACATAGAGTAACAACTCCATATGTCTTATAGACAGTTATTTTTATTTAACAAACTTCAACTTCTTGAGGTATTTATTTAAATCCTAAAATTCTCATGAGCAGGTTAAATAAATAATGACCTCTCTGTAGAGTACTCTATCTTCAGTTTAACAATCAGTCAGGAGATGCACTGAAGAATTAGGATGTTTTTTAAATTAGGAACAGTAGCCGTGCACCAGGGAAGCCAAGGCCATTGCAATTGATGAGTTATGAGGCTTTTATGCCACATATCAACCCAATAAATTAAGAGATGCATAGAGATTATTTTAAGTATTTAATTCTTTAAATGTCAAAACCGAAAGGATAATAATTAACAATGAGCATAGATGACCATTGCAGAGTTGTCAATGACACTCCCAGTAATTAAAAATACACAAGTATAGTCGTACATTGCTTCGTGTGTGTGCTGTATGGAGACAAGGAACCTATATCTAGAAGTAACAATGTGTCAGCAGTGCCAAAGCTCTGTAATGTTCAAATTGTCAAAGTACAACTTTATCTATAGGACTGTAAACATGTGCAGTGTGAGAACACATCATGACAAACAAGTAGAACCAACCCTCTTCTAAGGTGCAAGGAATGAGTTTGTCTGCCAAACACAGCCCAAGAGGTAAAAGTCACTGCTCCAGAATCCCGTTCCAACTTTGAAAACGCTTTTTCTTTACCTCAAGGCTTCCTGCAGTGATAGCTATTAGGTCCATCAGGTGCTGCCCAGTGGCTTAAAGGTGTTAGAGGATGTGCCAGAAACACTATGACTATTCACGTTCAGATGTTTCTATTTGAAATCATGTTGTCCTTTCAGACTCTAGGAATTCAACTTTTGGGCATTTTCCAATCTTTGCTATTTCCTTTATAGAGTGTGTGATGTTATAAAGCTGTTGTTTAGGAATACTAGAAATGTCAGCACCATAGGTACCTGCTATCCAGGAATGTCTATGATTGTTGACTGTATTCTACCTCTATGATAAATGAGTTGGCACATTTCCTGCCATTCTTGTCGTGTTCAATTCTTGCTTTAAAATCTTCAAATCCTGTAATTGCTTACAAAATAAAAAGTATGATAAGATAATAAATGCAAGTAGTATACAATAGAATATCAGATATCATATCATAAATAGAGAGAGCCATCCAGACATAGCTATAGAGGCAAATGTTAATCCCTTGTGTATCCCAATCCTTTATTTAAAAACTTCAACTTCTGGAGGTATTTATTTAAATCCTAAAATTCTCATGAGCAGGTTAAATACATTAATTACCTCTCTGTAGAGTACTCTATCTTCAGTTTAACAATCACTCAGGAGATGCACTGAAGAATTAGGATGTTTTTCCAATTAGAAACAGTAGCTATCCACCAGGGAAGCCAAGGCCATTGCAATTGATGAGTTATGAGGCTTTCATGCCACATATCAACCCAATAAATTAAGAGATGCATAGAGAGCATTGTAAGTATTTGATTCTTTAAATGCCCAAACTGAAAGGATAACCAATATTGAGCATTGATGGCCCTTGCAGAGTTGTCAATGTCACTCCCAGTAATAAAAAATTCACAAGAGTAGTCGTACATTGCTTCGTGTGTGTGCTGTATGGAGACAAGGAACTTATATCTAGAAGTAACAATCTGTCAGCAGTGCCAAAACTCGAGCTCTGTAATGTTTGAATCGTCAAAGTACAACTTTATCTGTAGGACTGTAAACATGGGCAGTATTAGAACACATCATGACAAACAAGTAGAACCCACCCTCTTCTAAGGTGCAAGGAATGTGTTTGTCTGACCACGTACAGCCCAAGGGGAAAAAGTTACTGCTCCACAATCCCTTTCCAACTTTGAAAACTCTTTTTATTTACCTACAGGCATCCTGCAGTGGCAGCTAATAGGTCTATCAGGAGCGGATGTATGTGCTTTTACCACGCATGCTGTTACAACGCAGTTTTTACAACGCATGCTGTTACAATGCATAGCGCTTTGGGGTGCTGGATAGTGAATAGTTTAATTTACTATTCCAACTCCAGTCCCCGTGGATAGTAGGGAAGGTGTTGGATAGTAAATTAAAACTATTCCCTATCCTAGAGCGCCCCCCAGTGCAATGCGTTGTAATGGTTTTCGTTGTAAAACCTGCGTTGTAGTAGCACTGCGTTGTAAATGTTTCGTTGTAAAGGATGTTTCCCATCAGGAGCTGCCCAATGCCTTAAAATTGTTTAAATATGTGTCAAGAACACAATGACAATTTTTGCTTGATCAGAATTTTCTATTTCCATTGTTTTGTCCTTCAAGACTCTAAGGATTCCATTATAGGGTTTTTTCCAGTCTTTGCTATTTCTTTTAAAGAATGTGTGATGTTATAGAGCTGTTTATGAATATTATAAATGTCTCCACTATATGTACATCCTATGCAAGAATGTTTATGAATGTTAACGATATTCTATCTCTATGATAAATGACTTTGCATATTTCCCGCCATTCTTGTCTTGTTCTATTCTTGCTTTAATATCTTAAAATCCTGCAAAATAAAAAGTAGGATAAAATAAAAATTGGAAACTGTACACAATAGAATTTTAGATATCGGATCATAGATAGAGAGAGCCTTCCAGACACGCAAACCCTCATTTCCAATAAATTTCCGTCAATGTTAAAAAGGTTGCAAAAGTGGGCCTCCAGCACAAATGTTGTGGTTAAGCAAAAAGGGGCAAAAGACCTAATAATTGTAAACTTTTACAATAATATTTTTGATTCTTCAAGAGCTAATGTGGTAGCAGCTCTTGACTATGGCTTAGAAGCTTTTTTATCTCCAAATAATACGGAGTATGTTTTATTGTGTGCAGGAGATTTTAACTTTACAGGCATGCGGATTATCCAACAACAAGGCATGTGGTCACAGATATGATGAGGGAGAGGGAACTGCTCACTTTTGTCATAATGCCTAGGGGGAAGCACTTAGTCAGATGAGTGTCAAATATGATTTTCAACTTACTAGGTGGGGTTGGTCCGAACGGGGATTTAGCCTCAACTTTCATATGGAGAAACATATACTCCATTATAGACCATGTGTTAGTATCTGCCCCTGCCACCTGGATGTGCGTCATCCTTAGTGTTGTACCTTCTTTCTTCAGGGATAACTTGTTAAAACTATCTTTTGTCTTCTGGCGCACCAGGCATGATGTTTTTGATTTAGTAAATCATATAAATCCAGCAAGGTCAAATGGTGTCCGAATTAAATGGTCGAGTGTTGACCCATGCTTGAGTATGAGGGAAATAGGTCTCTGACCAAAGGGAAATAACACGCTGTATCCAGGATGAAATTATTCCACTACTAGTGACTGAGAATTTTTCTATCATCACAAATTCCATAAAATCACTTTTAACAAAGAACCCTGGGCCTCTATGCAGTAAAAATAAGGGGTGGTTTGACAGCTCTTGCACTAAAGCCCTACAGGGTTTGAAGCATGCCCTGTCTAAATCAACACAAGAGTCTGACCTATTAATCATCCAACCCCTACGGCGGGAGTAGAAAATAGCTATATCCACCCGGAGAAGGATACTCAAGGCTGAGGCATCAAAAACCAAGAATAACAAACTTTTTGGGGATACAGTAAATGCTCCCTTTCTGAAGATCGATAACATCCCAGAACTCTGTTCTTTTATTTCTTCAGATAACTGGGTGAAACAATTTTCTGATTTTTTTTAATAATAATGGGGTGACAATGAGTGTCTGCAGGGTTGATAAGAGAGCGTAGAAATCTCCCTCTGAATACAACTAATGAGGAAGTCCTCCAGGCAATCCAGGCGAGTGTCGGGGGTGGGCCCCAGGACCGGATGGTTTCCCAGCCGACATGTTTAAATCGGCACCTCTATTATGGGGACTCATCCTAACCAGAGTGTTTAATTCAGCTGCTATTGATGAAATCCCAAAGTCATGGGAAGAATCGATTATCATACCCATTTTTAAAAAGGGGATAAAATGGACCCCAGATATTATCGCCCAATCTCACTCTTAGATACTGCCTTAAAAGTGATGAGCTGGCTCCTGCTGCTAAGACTCGAGGAATGGCTATCTGAATACTTGGGGGCAGATTTATGAAGGGCTTGCGCCACGTTTACGCCGCCATAGCGTGACGCAACGGCGCGGAAACGTGGCGCATCCCTGCACCCTATTTACAACGTGACGCATCTAGGAGATGCGTCACGTTGTACAGCACTGCGCCATGAGGAGGCGTTCCTGCGCAGGGGGGGCGTTCCTGCGCAGGAACGCCTCCTGAAAGTAGCTGAGTGAAATCTATGAGATTTCACTCAGTCACTTTCAGGGCAATGCTGCGTCAAAACCCTGCGCCTGCTTGAAGCAGGCGTAAGGCTTGAGGCAGCATTGAAAGAATAGGCCCCCCCAGAGCATTGCTGGAGCTGCGTCGCGCTTGCGACGCAACTCCAGCAATGCGTCACTTTTACGGCACAGATGCGTGACGCATCTGTGCCGTTTTTGCCCCATGGTGCGCCGTATCATAAATGCGGCGCACCATGGGTGGCGTAGCTGTGGCGCACTGTGCCGCATGTTAACTGGCGCATCCCTCGGGATGCGCCAGTTAACATAAATCTGCCCCTTGGTTTTAAGCCCTTAACTTTTTTGGCCAACCCTAATCTTTGTGGGAGCCCCAAGGGCGATTGTTGGCCTTATTTCTCATTTGTACGAGAATCTAACTATCCAAGTTTGTTTTGGCCCTCAGGGGGTAATGTTCATCTAAATTCAAAGTGGGGCGGGGAATCCGGCAACGATGCGTGTTAGCTCCTATACTATGTTCCTTATTTATCAAAGAGATAGATAACCATTTTCAGACAATATAGGCCGATGCCCCCAGGGTGGCAGGTCGTTCGATACTAGTCTTACTATATGCGGACAATGCTGTATTACTAGCAAGAACTTCAGTATGCCTTCAGAGACAGATAGATACATTCTCAGCTTTCATGTTACAAAGGAAAATGGTTGTAAATAAATCCAAAACATATACCATGATTTGTTGGCCCAAACCTAAACGCTCCAAACCTTTTTTTATTGAAAATAGCCCTGTCAATACTGTCAAATCCTTTTGTTATCTTGTCATTTTATTTGCGGATAATGGCTCTTGGGCACAACATATTCTGAGCGAAAATGAACAGGGCAACTAAGGGAATCTTTTTACATTTTCTTCCACACTGGGGAATTGCCCAACAAAAGAGATGGTAGCAATATATAAAGCTAACGGGGGCAAGTATAGCTCTTTATGGGGGAGGGCTATGGGGCCATGCAAATAGCAAAGGCACCGCAAACGCAAGAAAATTCATTTCTGAAACCTTTGTTATATATTTACTGACGTCTGCTCCAAATACAATTGCACATCATGAGGCGGCTCTCCAGCTTTCAGAAAATCTTTTAATGGCTAGACCACTGCTTTTTTGGGACTCAATTTGGAAAAGGGAAGAAACTGCATTTATTAAATTAATTATTTTAGATTGTCTTAAATTGCACATGTATTACATTTTCCGTGGTTACTATATATCAATTGCTCTCTAGAAAATTTGTACAACACATCAGTATGGTCAGAGACATCCAAAATATTGCCCTACACAAAGAAGAAGATCAGAGACCCCTATTTACATTGTAGGTCAGATTAGAGATCTAATGCTGAGAGGATTACATTTACTGTTGCCTTGTAAATATCGTACGAATTAGAAGCAGGTGCCAATAATTATTTGACCTTTGTGACCTCTGTCCAGCACCGCTTTGTGCCATTAAGATTGAGATTTGGCATTGTTCATCCCCTTGTAGCATTCCCTAAAATGAGGATCAATCAGCCTGACGAGGTACCTTGTCCGTGCGATAATAAAAGTAAACAGAGCACATTGCCCTTTATGTTGTTGGCGACGTTTATCAGAATCTTAGATGCTTTTATCTCAAACCATTGTTTGTCACCCATAAAATTAGGTCACACAAAGTAGCAATGAAATTCTTGGTGACACTAATTGCCCCCCTGATGTGTTACAGTGATGCCCTGTTCATACTGAAATCAATTTATTTGAGTAAAAATATCAGTATATAGTAGGAAAGACCTGAATTGATTTTACTGAATCCATTGTTGATTTTTCGCTAATCAATAATAATGTCATGTCTATTTTGAAGCATATTTAATGTGAAAATATGTTTTGATATAATACAAGAAATGAACTGTTTTTAGTAATTGTGATTGTATCTGCCTGCTTAACCTGTCTTTTTGAATGCATTATAATTGCACTTTTATGGCTACCTCTTTTGATAGTCAAATAAAGATTTAAACAAACGTCATAGAGCTGTTTAGGAATAGTAGTAATGTCTGCACCATATGCTATCCAGGAATGTTTATGAATGTTAACTATATTCTATCTCTATGATAAATGATTTGGCACATTTCCTGCCATTCTTGTCTTGTTCTATTCTTGCTTTACTATCTTAATATCCAGTAATTGCTTACAAAATAAAAGGTATAAGATACAATTTGGCAATTGTATACAATAGAATTTCAGGTATCGGATCATAGGTAGAGAGAGCCTTCCAGACGTAGCTATAGAGGCAAATGTTATGTAGGTTTTTAAACTAAACCTCAGTTAGAGGCAACAGTGAGGGGAAATACTTACAGCTGGTCACTGTTTATGTTCCAATCACACACATGCTTCTTAGTTAAGACAGGAAATAGATAACTTGCTATTTTATAACTAGATTATAATTATGTTGGGTGAACCAACCTAGAATCTAAGGTACAGTTTTGCTATATACAGCTCAAGCAAAGATAATATAACATATCAAAAAAGAATAAGGAAGTTAGGACAATAATGACACAATAAAAATGTTAGATGTTTTCTTGCTGTTTTCGCTGACCATGAATTGAATCTTAGTATTTCTTTTTATAGTCTGTTTTAGTAACATTCATATTATATGTTCTAGGTTAGTGGTTAGTGGTTCATATTAAATAATTTAAAATACATTTTCTCTTTCTTAGTGGTGTAGTATGGCCTGAGGCCTGCTTTGCGCGCATGTTATGTCGCATGGCTTATTAGAAGTTTTAACGCCATTTTACATTTAGCTGCTTTTGCGCACCACACTGCATAGCTGTTTTTGTAAGTTAGCCTTCACGAAGGTCTACAAATGAGAAAAGGTTTTGTTTTCGACATCTCTAGACTTACATCGTGCCTCTAGTCTGCAAAGTGAGGGCTAAAGCCTTCAAGGTTATCAAAACATGTTAGCTGTTTTTCTGCATGTTCGAGTAATGCTTTCTAGACATAATAATTTGACACCTGCGAGTCAACTAAGATTCTGGGGTCCTTATTACACACACACTTGCCATGATTTCACACACTTGGAAGATTTCCGTTTCCAGGGATGCAGAGGGCCTATGCTGATCCAGATGTAATTTACTCTTACTGATCGGAAAGGCAACAGGGTCCCCCACACAAGCCTAAGAGACCTTCTATAGTCTATAATACATAGTTCCTATATAGGGAGGGTATTAAAACTAGGCGCTATAGGACCTGTTTTCACCATCATTGTAATATGATTTCTCCTTTTGTATTTTATAGAATTGGAACCATGCTGACCATATTGACCATTTTATTTTTAATCATATGTCTGCTTATGTTGGCTAAGATACTGCACCTGAGATCACGTCGTTAAAATAATTTTTTTTAACCTTGCTGTGTTTCCTATTTACTCCTGTTGTGGACTGGTATGAGAGTATAACAAAAGAGTGTTCTCACTTCCCACCATTCCTGAGATGGTCCTAAGTTGCATATTCTAGGTTGTCTAATCATTGGTTACTTTGCTATAGGACGAAGAGCTAATGTCACACTGATGCTACTGGTTGAGGTTCTCTAGGTACTGAGGTAAGTTTCTGGTACACCACAATTCACTGATGTCCTGGGTCTCTGTGCACAGTTCTGTGTATGAGCAGGATCCTTGCAACATGGCGCCGGCAAAGGGTGTGGTCGTATTCTGAGACTCTTGAGTAGTGCTTATATCAGTCCACAATCCCCTCACTATAGTTTCCGATTGTAGGTATTGACGGATAAAGCCTACCTATAGTTCCATAGGTCTGTTCAAGCTAGATAATATAAAAATGGTTTTCTTTTGAATTACTACACAGTTGTGCTTTTTAAATTGCATTGTACTTATCTTTCACTGTGTCAATATGGTTGCGTTTGAAATCGCGGTACACAGTCGCTTGGCTGTGCAAAATCATTTTCAGGATTTCCTTGTTTCTTTGCAAGGACAGGCAGTTGTTTTTGTTGGATCTGCTGACGCAGCGTACCCGTTTGAGTTGTTTTACTCATGGGTTACATTTCCTGCTGTTGATGCTAATACTGGTGTTTTTCACACTTACACCCCAGCTGCCGCGCCTTCAGCATAGGCTCCTTATCAGACACAAGAACTTGTGATTTCTTCTTGGCAGCATGCCGTTTGGTTTAATGGCACCCTCCGACGCGTTATAACGGCGGTCAGACAAGGACCGTTGTCAATACCAGGCGCTACTTGGCCTGTTTTAGCTGCTTATACCCCGCATCCTAATGTGGCGTAATTAACAGCTCAACAACTGAGACCCCTTTATGCTTCTGCAGTGTCAGTGATAAGGGGTCAGGTTCATTACATTTCCCACAACCTCCCGGGTGGGGCCCTGGGGGGTGCGGCGCATCCGGTTAGGCCAAAAGGATTGAAACTTAGTCCAGTTATGGTTAAAGCGATTATGGGCAAGCGTCCCCAAGATAGGGATGAGATGCCCTTCTGGATTGCCTAGAAATTTGACCAACTGGAGGCTACACCTATACCAGCCTCTACTGAGCGTACATATGAGTTGCACAACCACGCTACGATTAGGTCTCCTGATAGATTTCAGGTCCCTGAACAATGTTCTCCTCGCTCTTTGCAGGAAATATTGGTAACGCCCACAGGTGGAGGAGGCGGCGGCAGAGGTCAAGGTGCTCAACAGAGCTGTGAGCAGCCTCGCAAGGCTGACGGAAAAGGCAAGCAGGACGAGTCACCGCGTCAAAGGCCTCATGTTCAGAAGAAGAATGTTGCTGCAAGATATGCCACAGATAGTGAGAACGCAGCTTCGGAATCTGACATGGGTGCTGACACTTTTGGACAGCACAGCGGAGATTACCATATTCGAGAGGCGTTGCGTGTACTACTGAAGGTGACAGCGACTGAGACCTTTGTTGTAATAGAGACAGCTGACACTAGAGTGACTCCCCCTGAGAGACTTTATGAAATTGTCCTCATCATTGAAGGTGACATAGAACGTACCATAAAAGGGGTATTTTGGGAACATCTTTCTACTACCTATGATATTTTGTTGGCGGAGGTCGACTGGCCCCCACCCTCTGTCTTAGCTGCTCCCCAAGGGGAGGAGGTGATATTCCCGAGTTTTGCGCACACTGTGCCGAAAGAGCAGGCGCTGCAGTTTGCAGAAGATGGGGCTAAGGCGCTTGCGCCGGCTTTGTACCATACTCACTGTGGATGGGACATATTTTCCCCTCAACATGAGAATCCTTTGCGGTCTATGCCACAGCCTCAACCCAATACCCTATGCGGCATGAAGCAAAAGCTTCCATTGCGGAAATCCTTAAGCAATTGGAATATCAAGGTGTAATTGAAATGTCTGTGTCTCCGATTAATAACCCTCTTTTCACTGTGACTAAGCCGGATTGCTCTTACCGTTTGGTATTGGATTACCACCACCTAAATTCTCATTGTCGTACGTGTGCGGTCCAAAATACTCACAGTTCTGCTCTTGTGGATAGTCTCGTGCGTAAAAGGTTCAAGACCACACTTGACATATCCAATGTTTTTTTTGCTCACAATCTGTCCTCTTTTAGTAGTCAATGGACAACTTTTACCAGTGGGGGCAAACAGCTTCACTTTCGCCATTTGGCTATGGGCTATAAGAACAGTCCAGGTGTATTTGCCGCCCGTATTGTCTCTCTCCTGGAGAGACTCGACACAGATGCATGTTCGTATGTGGATGATATCTATCTCACAGACGTCGAATTATGGCCACATCTGTGTTGCGTTGACCGCATAATTTGTTAGTTTGCGGACTTCGGATACAAATTCAACTTTACAAAATCACACATTGCAAAGTACACAGTGTTGTTCTTGGGTTACGAGCTCAGCAACGAAGGGCGAGGTTTAGCTCCTCACTTCCTGGAGAAATGCACACTTTTGCGAGCTCCGACAACACTGAAGAAATTACAACCTTTACTGGGCTTTTTGAATTTCAGGTGTACCTACATTCCCGAATATATGCCCAGCGTATAAAGCCTCTTCACACTTTGATACAACCTACTTTCTCCAAATCGTGCTAGCTGCCTAAACATTCAGCCATTTTGCAATCCTTGCAGGCTGATCTTCTTGAATCTACATTCTTCTTCACTCGTGATAACAACACCAACCTGGCTATAAGAATCGTACCGGGGCAGTGGGTTTCATATACCTTACTTTTTATGAGGGTGACACAGTGCCTATCTCTTACACACTTGTATACTTCGGCTGAGTTGCGGTTTTCCACTGTGGAAAAAGGCTTGACAGCAGTACAAATGGCGATTCTTAAGGAGCGTGCACTGTCGCATGGAAAGCGCATTTTGGTTGTTACTCCGTATCCTGCCTTGAAGGCAGTGACGAAAGCCAGTGTATCAAATTCCAAAGCTTTGCACCCGCGGTGGATACAATGGGCCACGTCCTTGACATCCCCAGATGTCATGTTCATTTTTGATTCCTCTCTGCAGACTCAGGAGTTTTTGTAGTATGAATTTGTTCATCCTGCTCCTCTGACTATGCGCCCACTTGAGGATTTCCGTTGTATCATTTACACTGATGGGAGCGCACAAGCTGCTACGGGTTCAAAGCAAGCATATTCTTCGGCCTGCGCAATTGTGGTTGGTACTATGGTGGATGGTGAATTCAAGTCCGATGTCGTGCATACACAGACATTAGGAGACTGTACCGCCCAATTGGCAGAGCTTCATTCTCTGATGCTTGCTTTGGTATATGCAGATCCCAGTCTGACTATTCTTCTTGTAAGTGACTCTTACTACTGTGTTCAATCATACAATGACAATCTACCCTTTTGGACTCAAAATGATTATCGTGACACCAAGGGTCGCACAATAAAACATAAAATGATCTGGGTTCGAGTGGCTGAGCTTCAAAGAGGCTGCCACTTGTCTTTGCAATTTATACTCATACTTCATACTCTGGGTCACCAGCGTGTTGGGGTTCATGCTGTTAGCAACTGTCTCGCAGATGAGGCTATGAAGACAGCAGTTACAACATACACAGTAGCGGTGGTTACACGTTCCAAAAGTAAGATTGATGACGACATCTTAGCAGCTATTGCCGCAACAGAGAAGGGAGGTAATTACCCGAAAGGTTTTCCTTCTAAATACTCTTATCATTTAAGTCCTGATAAAGTTCCTTATGTGAGAATTAACAATGTTGGTGACAGATTAATTCCGAACGCAGTCAGACTTTGATTACAGTAGCCCACTCTAGGATGGCTTCCTCGCATGCTGGCGTGTCAGCTACTGTATCTCTTTTCCAGCAACGATATTAGTGGCGGGTTTTGTACAAACAAATGCGTGATTATGTCCTTAAATCTGACGTTTGTCAGCAGATTAAACCTTCTACTGCTGCACGCCCGCCCCAAACGCAGTTGTACATATCCAATAAAACACTTGCGTGTGTTTATGTGAATCACTGCGGTCCTTTCTCATTTGATACTGCGTATAAGTACATATTAGTGGCAGTTGTCTCTTGCACGCGCTTTGTGTGGCTATGGCCTCAAAGGAGTACTGATTCCAGAACTGTCATAAGGGATTTGCGTGTCTTTGTGAGAATTTTTGGGTGTGGCACCTTCCATTCGGACCACGGTCCAGCGTTTGCCTCTAAGGCATACAAGGATGCCATGAGTTCTTTGGGGGTTGAAGTAAAATTTTCGTCTCCATACAGGCCTGAAGGTAATTCAGTTGTGAAGCAGATGAAACGTGACTTAAAGCAATCCTTGACAGCAAAGGTATTAGGTACTAGACGAGACAGGTTAACCCATCTCAATAGTGTTCAACATGCACTAAATAATCTCCCTCGAAGGTCTCTGGATGGGCAGACCCCATACGAAATGCTCTGTGTCATCAAAATGTTTTTCCCGGACCTTGATGGTCTAGACATGGCGGCGGCAGCTGCATCCTTTGACGTAGTTGAACATTCTAATGTTTTGCAGAACCTACAAAAGACCAGAGACAGTCTTGCAAAGGAACATTTGCCCTCCACTTCTGATGCTGCGTTGCAGATTCCGGTAGTCGGCTGGCTACCCCAAGTTGGAGAACTGGTACGAGAGAAGATCGACAACAAGAAGGAGTTTGTCCCTCCTATCGAGCTCCAGTTCCCGTGCTTGGCGTCGAGGGTAAAAGAACAGTCATTTTACCTCCTCTTCCTTGTCGAAAGGGGAACAGATACATCTCCATTGACAATGTCAAACTACACAGGGGTGGACGATTCTTTATAGTATGACACCTGCGGTTTCGTGTCCAGCAATGGTGCGACACTCTGTTTTGGCCCAGGATCCTGCCATTGGGCCTGATGTTGGCATTGAGATAAATACAGTTGCGAATGCTTTATTGAATGCACCTGCTGGTGATCCTCTTGCTGATACTGAATATACTTCAGGAAAAACTGGACTAAATGTTGGCAATTAGTAAAGTTGGGCAGTGGTACGATTGGGCCCACTCCAGTTAACAACGTACCTCCTGAACTTTGGGTGGAATACTACCACGCCCAATTCACTTCCTTGCCGAGCAGCGTAATTGTTTATCCTGAGGTCATTACTGAGGCAGTTTTTACATTTGATAAAGGGGAGATAGAAAGGGTCTTGGAAGGGGTTCCAGCGGGGAGGGCTCCGGGCCCGGACTCTATCCCGGCTGATATCTTTAATGAAGACAAGAGGATCTGGAATCAGTATATTTTTATCATTAGAAATGCCATTGCCAGGGATGCACAGTTACCTGATACCTGGCGTCGGGCGGAAATTATTCCCATATATAAGAAAGGTGACCGTGCCAATCCTAGCAACTATAGGCCAATAAGCCTAATTGACACCATGCAGAAAATAGTTGCTAGATTTGTGCTAGGTAGAACTAACAAATGGATAGTGGAGCAGGATGTATTATCTACCTATCAAGTGGGTTTTCAACCTCACGTCAGTACTATTGACCAAGTCTTAAGATTCATGCTGATATATTGGAGTACAGTGATTCTTGCGGGGGGAACTCTCTACGCAGCATTTGTTGACTTAAATTCACATTTGACTTGGTCCCCTGCCATAAGCTGTGGGACGCACTAAAGGAGTCTGTGATGCCCCCTGAAATCTTAAGCTTTGTGATTTAACTGCATGAGGCAAATTATGCCCACGTTAGGTGGGAACAGCAGGGTGAATTGATAGATTGTTTCCCAGTAAATAAGGGTGTGCGGCAAGGATGTGTCGTTGCCTCTACCCTATTCTCCTTGTTTATAAATAAGGTTATCTCATATTACACCACCTTTCCTACAGATGTGTCAACTCTTGCCGGATCAAGGGTCCCTCTTTTAATGTTTGCAGATGACACTGAATTTTATCTAAAACTCAATCTGGTCTGCAACGGGCCGTTGACAGGTTTACAAAGTTCTGCGATGACCATGAACATGTAGTAAATGTTGACAAAACGATAGTAAATGTTGACAAAACCAAGTTCATGGAGCTGCATAAATACAATCTCACCAAAGACAGAGTAGTAATGAATGAAGTGCTTTTGGAGCAAACAGATTCCTTTACCTATCTTGGAGTGACTATGGGTAGGAAGATGAACTGGACCCCACAGATAGATGTTCTAGTTCTCAGGCACAACTAGCTAGTAGGAGCCCTACTTAAAGAATATAGACTTTCAAATACTAAACCAGTGGGGGTGGCCTTATCAATTTATACAGGAAGATCAGAGCTTCTATAATATATGGTGCAGAACTATGGGGGTCTGAAAATGTATCACCCCTATTCCTTGCGCAAAATAGGTGCCTGAGATCACTGACCGCCCTGCCCCAATCAACACCCATTAAGCCCCTGTTGTCAGATTTAGGCTGTCTTTCTATAGATGAGGTTGCGGGATTCAGACTCTTAGCCTACTGGAGGAGGATCTGGACCACACCAGAATTGGAGTCCTACACCAATGCCCTTATGTATATTAGACAAGCCGACGTGTCCTCAAAGATTAAATGGTTGCAGAAGATCAAGAGTAGTTTATTTCATATGGGTCTCCGCCACTTGTGGGAAGATCCAATAAGGAATTCATTTCCAGTAAAAATGAGTATAAAGAACTCTATTGGTTTATGATTACTAAGAAGCCCCCGTCGACGGTGAGCAGTAGTTTGCTCACAGGCATTTTCCTAGAGCACAAGCTTGTGACGGAAGCAGAAGCCTACTGGAACTTGATTACAAAACCTGGTGATAGGAAACTATTCCGCCAATTTAGAGCAGGCACTCTACCGTTAGGATCTTTTACTGCAAAATGGAATAAGGCTTTAGACAACAATTGCCCTTTGTGCCCATTACATGAAGAGACGTTAACCCATGTACTCTTTGTGTATCCAGCTTACAAGGGCCCTCGATGCAGGTGGCTTAAGCCACTGTGTTCCAAACTTGGTAGCAGATAGTGAATGACAGCCTTGCATATTCTAGAATCGAATACCCGTACAGACATTGTTATCGCCATGGCGACATTTCTTAGTTGGACTTGGGCATTGAGAAGGAAAAACTTGGAGGCTGGTTCTGGAATTGCATGTGTTGCATGATTATGCCCCTGGCAAAGAAGGCTCCCCTGGCTGTATTTTATGAAATGGTTTTAAGGGTGCATAATACATTATATTTATTGTATAGTTCATAATTGCTAAGAACATTTGATGATGTTGATAATAAATTTGCGTGTATTGCATGTTTTCAGGATAATATATTTTTATAAGACACTTTTATGTTCTATTGTGTCTTTTATGATTGTAATTATCGAATGAAGACTAATTGAACTGAACTGAATATACTTACCCCACTGACTTGTCTATTTGGAGACCTGTGTGGCTAATCAATCCCGTTTTTCATTTGACACTGGCTCGACCACATCCAAGTCCCCTTCAAAAGTTTCGATTTTTGCTACTTGGTTTAAAAAAAAAATGTTGATTCCCTCTTGGACTTACATTTGGCTGGTGCTTTTTTCCATTTTTTTATTCATGTCCATCGGATTTGTGTTGTATTTTTTTTTGTTTTGTGAATGGACACTACGTTCCAGAAAGAACTTCATTTAGACTAATTGATGGAACTTTGGCTCCCCACTCCTCTTCGACCATCATGAAGAGGGACCAGACATTTGTGAATATAACTGCTTGACCCGTTTTAGATAGGATTGTATGGAATGCTGTTAAATTCCAAATTCATGGGCCCACAAAGGTTATTAAAGTTCCCAATTTACTCTGTGTTTCTATGGGGGATGTGGTTAAACAAAATATTCGCTCTCATTATTGGGACGTCCAGGCCGTAGAGGCTTTATTTTCTGATTTGAAGTATTTTGCTGCTTTCGATGCTGAAGATTTATATTTAGAATCTGCAAACTATGGTGATTTGTACTGTTACCAGCATTTTGGCAATCACTTTCTGCAAAAGACAAATCCTTATAGAAATGCGGTTAACTACACACAGTGGGAACACTGTCCCGTACCAGTGGAAGGCAGTTGGGGGCTATGAGCTGTGGAAAGATACTGTTGATCTTAAATCTGTTTGGGGTTCTAAAAAGTTGGCAAGTACAAGGCACCGAGGCGTTGCATCGTGCTTGTCTCATCCCGAACCATACGTTGTTTCTGAATACCACTAGATCACAAACCACCTGCTTTGGATTGGCTACTTCTATAAAATTAAATGCTCCTTCGTTTCCTGATTTGGGTGCATTTCCCCATTGGAATAATTACACCAACACTTCCATAAGTGAATTACAAACTCTGTTGAGTAATTCCTCTTTTAGTGTTTCCAGCATTAATCCCGAAGGCTGGTTGGCTGGTTGCTAGGGCTAAAAAGTCTGGATTCCTGCCAGCACCGTTTTCTGGGTCTGACCCCTGGCTATTCAGAGGTTAGAGTAGATCCCCATTTTCAGAGTCAACATTCGGGTCACCACCTATTTTGTAGGTAAATTGTGTCAGAGTTGGCTCAAACACTCGACCTTAGTGTCAGTTAAACTGCATTTGTCCAAACATACTGACACCATTGATTTAAATGATTTTTTAAAAGGGCCTGCAGCAGGCAGAACGAAAAGATGGATATATGCTATTTACAACGAAGTTTGGAAACTGTCCCAGATTGAAGCTGCTTCTAGGCTTAGAGCTTTTGATCTGGCTAATTTAGAAAAAGTGCTTGCCGTTGTAGATAATAGCATTAACACCCTTTCTTCCTGTATTTTCACATTAGATAATATTGTTTCATCTGTTGTTGATAGTGTACAAGAAGATGTTGCAGTGCGACCCTTGACCTTGCTGGTAGGTCGCTCCCACTCCACACAGCTCCGCCTGTGTCTCCCCCTCGCTGCCCCTAATTGTGCTCGTTTTTCTTGCCTCTGCCCCTGATTGTGATAGTTTTTCCTGCCTCTGCCCCTTGATTGTGCCCGTTTTTCTTGTCTCTTCCTCCCTGATTGTGCCTGTTTTTCTTGCCTCTGCCCCCTGATTGTGCTCGTTTTTCTTGCCTCTGCCCCCGGATTGTGCTTGTTTTTCTTGCCTTGTGCCCCTTGATTGTGCTCGTTTTTCATGCCTTCTGCCCCCTGATTGTACCCGTTTTTCTTGCCTCTGCCCCCTGATTGTACCCATTTTCTTGCCTCTGCCCTCTGATTGTGATAATTTTTCTTGCCTCTGCCCAGCTGATTGTGCTTGTTTCCTTCCCTTTTGTTCCCCCTCGCTGCCCCTGATTGTGCTCGGCTGCCTTGGTGCTCTCGCCGCTCCTGTTCCCGCCGCTGCATCCCCTGCAGCCTCGCCCCCTCATTGCCCATTCGCTGCCCCCTCACTGCCCATTGACTGACCCCGCCTCCCGCGACCCAGCTGCTCCTCCCTCCCACCTCCCCATATAGGCCGGCTGCTGCGCGGTGAGGAGGGTGACCCTTGAATTGATTGGTTTTTCTTGCCTTCTGCCCCCTGATTGTGCTCGTTTTTCTTGCCTTCTGCTTCCCCTCGCTGTCCCTGATTTATGCCCATTTTCTTGCCTTCTGCTCCCCCTCGCTGCTTCTGATTTGTGCCTGTTTTCTTGCCTTCTGCTCCCCTGATTGTGCTTGTTTTTCTTGCCTCCTGTTACCCTGATTGTGCTTGTTTCTTGCTTTCTGCTCCCCATCGCTGCCCCTGATTTGTGCCTGTTTTCTTGCATTCTGCTCTCCTGATTGTGCTAGTTTTCTTGCCTTCTGCTCCCCTAATTGTGCTTGTTTCTTGCCTTCTGTCCCCCTCACTGTCCATGATTTTTCACTCCCCCCCTGTGCCCACTGCTCACCTCCCGCCGCGGCTGCTCCTGTGGCCCGCTCCCCCGCGCCCATTCGCCATCCCCTGTCATCCACCTCCCGCCTCCCAGCTGCTCCTCCCTCCCAGCTCCCCTTCAAATGGCAGGAGCTGGGCGGCCGTGCCACTGGCGTGCCGAAGGAGCGCCTAAGGCAAGCCGTCTGCGCCTGTCCGCGCCTGGACCGCACCCAGCACCAGAACCCCTGGACCCCGCAAACACCACAACACCAGACTCCATCCACTACGATGCCAGCAGCCTTCACACACTCAACACCGACCGAAACCACACCTGCTTCAAGGCCACCCCGAAGTGGACCCATGGACATTTCTCCTGCTGCACATGCAGCTTCACCTGCGCCAGAACCACCAAACCTCCAATGACTGAACCCAACTACCTCCACTGCATACTCCTCAATACCGGCTCCGCACGCAAAAACGCCGTCGAGCTCTAGGATCTGCTCGACACCTCCACCCCAGACGGGGCCTTCCTGACCGAGAAATGGTGGAATGACTCCTCGGTGCCCGACATCGCCATCGCCATCCCAGATGGCTACAAGATCACCCGCAGGGATTGCGCCAATGGAATCAGAGGAAGAATAGCCATCGTCCACAAGTCCACCCTCAAGGTCACCACCCACGCAGACGACACCCTCCACAACGCCGAACACCTGCACTCCCGGATCCACACCTACCCCAACACCACCCTCAGAGGAACACTCATCTACGGAACCCACTGGACCCCTGGGCTCAGTTCAGCGACTCCATCCCTGACCTCGCCAGCACCCACGCACTCGCCTCCACGGACTACATCGTCCTCAGGGACCTGAACTTCCAACTCGAGGACAAAAATAATGCCAACTCCACCACCCTGATTGACAATCTCGCCAACCTTGGCCTCAAACAACTTGTCACCGCACCCCCCCACGCCGCCGGCCACACCCTGGACCCCATCTTCTCCATAGGCACCCACGTCGCCTTCGACCACACCACCGAACTCCACTGTAATGACCACTGCTGCATTCATTTCACCTTCAAGAAACCAACCACGCACCACCGCACCCAACAGCTGCCTCGACGCTGTTGAAGCAAAGTCACCGAAGACCAGCTGATCACCACCCTTGACCAGAATCCACCCACCAACCCCACCAATCCAGACGCCGCAGCCCGCAACCTCAGACAGTGGATCGACGATTGTGCCAACACCCTCGCCCCGCTCAAGAAACCCTCCAACAGCCACGCCAGTAAGAGAGCCACCTGGTTCACTGACGAGATCCAGACCTCCAAACGTGCATACCGGAAACTGGAGAAAAAATGGCTCCACGAACACACTCCGGACAACCACACAGCCCACAAGGACGCCACCCGCAGACATCACCACCTCATCAGATTAGCCAAGAGATCCTCCTTCAAAGACTGCTTGAACAACAAGGCACATGACAGCAAAGAGCTCTTCAGCATCGTAAAGGAGCTCTCCAACCCCAGCGCCAATGCCAACGACATCCCTCCCTCACAAGAACTGTGTGACTCACTAGCCATCTTCTTCCACCGCAAGATCGCTGACATCCACAACATCTTCAATACCACAACCACCCCAACTACGCCAGACTCCACCTCCCATGCGAACACCACCAGCGCCATCCGCCCGACCTCCTGGTCCAACGTCAACGACGACGAGACATGCAAGGTGATGAACTCCATCCACTCAGAATCTCCGTCAGACCCGTGCCCACACCACGTATTCAACAAAGCAGACGCAGCCATTGCACCCCCACTACGGAAGGTCATCAATATCTCCTTCGAAACAGCGGCATTCTGGGAAAGCTGGAAGCACGCCGAAATCAACCCCCTCCTCAAGAAGCCCAAGGCAGACCACAAGGACCTCAAGAACTTCTGGCCCATCTCCCTGCTCCCGTTCCTGGCAAAGGTCATCGAGAAAATTGTCAACAGGTAATTGGCCCGCCACCTAGAAGACAACAGCATCTTGGACCCGTCCCAGTCCGGAATCAGACGAAATCACAGCACGAGACACCCCTCTTCGCCGCCACAGACGACATCAGGCGCCAACTAGACAACGGCGAAACATCAGCCCTCATCCTCCTTGACCTGTCGGCTGCCTTCGACACGGTCTGCCATCGCACTCTAAAGACACGCCTCCTAGAAGCCGGAATCTAAGAGAAGGCCCTTGACTGGATCACGTCCTTCCTCTCCGGCAGAACCCAGATCGTCCGTCTCCCACCCTTCTGTTCCGAAGCCACCAACATCATCTGCGGTGTCCCCCAGGTTTCAGCCCGATGCTGTTCAACATCTACATGGCCCCACACACAAGTGGCCCGCCAGCATGACCTCAACATCATCTCCTATGCCGATGACTCCCAGCTCATCCTCTCCCTCACCAAGGACCCACACACCGCCAAAACCAACCTCCTCGAGGGAATGAAGGCCGTCGCCGACTGGATGAGGAGCATCCGTCTGAAGCTGAACTCGGACAATACGGAGGTGCACGTCCTCGGACCCACCCCCTCAGCCTGGGATGACTCCTGGTGGCTGACCACACTGGGAACAGCACCAACACTCATCGACCATTCACGCAACCTAGGATTCATCCTCGACTCCTCCCTCTCCATGGCCAAGCAGGTCAATGCTGTCCTCCTGCTACATCACCCTCCGCATGCTCCGCAAGATCCCGACTGAAACAAGAAGAACGGTGACACAGGCCCTTGTCAGCAGCCGATTGGACTACGGCAATGCACTCTATGCAGGAATCCCAGTCAAACACCTACAACGACTACAACACATCCAAAACACCTCCGCCCGACTAATCATCAACGTCCCCCACCGCAGTCATATCACCCCCTACCTGAGAGACCTACACTGGCTCCCCATCGACAAAAGGATCACCTTCATGCTCCTCACCCAGGCACACAAAGCACTCCACAATGCCGGACCAGCCTACCTTAACAGCAGACTCAGCTTCTACACCCCCACGCGCCAGCTCCGCTCCACCAGCCTTGCCCTCGCCGCTGTCCCCGCATCCAACGAATGACCTCCGGTGGCAGATCCTTCTCGTACCTCGCCGCCAAGACCTGGAACACCCTCCCTACCCACATACGTCAGACCCAAGACCTACTCGCCTTCAGAAGACTCCTCAAGACCTGGCTCTTTGAGCAGCAGCAGCACCCTCTCCTCTCAGCGCCTTGAGACCCTCAAGGGTTAGTAGCGTGCTCTACAAGTACTCTGATAGATTGATTGATTGATTGCTGTATCATGGACAAAATCAATTGCGTTCTATTATGCAGTTTGCATGGACTCTTCAAACCTTGAAATCTGGGCGGGTGCCTTGGGATTACTTGAACATGACTTCGTTATTGTTGCCTTTTAATTTGACAATTGATGTCAAAGAAAGATGCCACGTTTTCTCTGCTGCATATTGAAAAACTGGAACCATTACCATTTTCAGTGGCTGAAACGAATTCGGCAGTTTGGCTTATCCATGGGTTAATAACTCTACCTTTTCTTTTGTTTAAATTTGAGTCTTGCATGAAACACTATGCCATAGGCAGATTTGAACCCTTAGGTAGCGCCTTTTTACATGAAGTGTGGAATCTCCTGTTTACATATAGGTGCTTGAGGGAAGGAAAAATGGTTTTTTTAAAAGGTGAAGATTGCACTTCCACACCAGATCACTCTCTTGTCTGTAGAAATCTGCAATTGCACGGTTCTTGTAATATTACTGTGCCTAATCTTGCATGTGTTTTAAAAGGCACTCCCACCCCGGCTATTACACCAACTTTCACGTTGTTAGCAAACAGTAGTTATTTGTTATTGAATAATGAAGATTGCTGTGGTATTCTTGCCGGTATTCCGTATTTCCTTACAGTTTCCCAGCATGTAGTTTGCTGTAAGAATGTCCTGTTTCCTCCGCCACATGGGAGGCTTGATGTTTCCATCTTACCTTCTATTCTGACCATGAAAGCAGAGTTCAACAAGATGAGTCAAATAAGAGCTCTATTGTCCCAGAAAGAGGTCACCCTTACATCTGCGCGTGAAAAATTTGTCCTTCACGTTGCAAACACTCATACTGAGGTACATGCCTTATTAAATACTGACCTGCCCCTGCATTTTGGTGCTTTGATTCACACAATCTTTAATGCCTCGTCAACCACAGGCCTGGCACCCTTTTTTAAACTAGTAAGTTCTGGCCTTGTGACCTCATTCCAACTATATTTGGTGTGATCCCTGCATTTTTGCATTCGATTTTTTGAGTTTCTTCGAGGTTTCATGCTAATCCTCACTTTGGGAGCGGGTGTGCTGCTGTTAATTTGTTTACTCCAAAATGGATGCACATTCTGTGCCCCACAACGATCTTTCCCGGCTGCTCCAGCTTCGTAACCGGATGCTACAATACTATGGATCACTACCTCTGGTGAATGGTTTGTCTTTCCGGCTCTCATACTTTACTTGCTTGCAGCCTGTTTTCCATTGCCTGGATTCTGGATTTGAATGGGCCCTGGATTTGTGTCTCTGCAACACGGTGTCTCCTGACCTTGATTTTAATCTACTGAGTCCCTTAGTTGCTCATCAGTATCACAAAGCTTTATTCGATTTTGAGAATTAAAATCATAAAAGCATACAGACAAATACCACAATACATTCTAAAAACATTTTAAAATAAATCTCATATTAGCTTTAGATTTGCACAGTTAACATATTAAGCGTTCTTTACACTATCTTTAGGCAACGTTATAGGTCTCAATAATCCAAAAGATTTAGTAGTCCAAAACATTTAGTAATTATGATACAGAGGACTGTAAAAAGACGGTTTGGGACAGTTAGTAGGCAGTGAGAAACTATTGCCATTGCTTAAATGGGTTCCTCTGCCCACTGGGATGTTATCATAGCCCCGTGTACTAATTGAAAGATTATAGGGCATGTAAGGATAAAAGTCATATAGATCCCAAATAGAAATAAGACCATCTTCATTTTGAGGTAGCCATGTCTGCAGGTATGGCACAATGTGTCTGCTCCTAAATCGGATCAGGATCAGATCCCCCAAAATGTCTTTTTTAAGGGGTCCAAGCCATCCCACCCTCCGGACACTTATTATGCGGCCATCAAGATGGTAAGACAGAGGTCTGTTTTTTGATAACCAGAACTTGACCTTGTTCATAAGTTCAGTGTGACTCTCAGTTTTGCCTTTTGTTAGTTCAGGGACTCCCGATAGAACTATTACAAAAGGCGCTGCTTCTGGCGGTAAATGTATATGAGTGGTTCGCACATGTTTAGGTGGAATATGGCGTGGTGTTGTCACTTTCAGGGGGCCTTTGGGTTTGGTGGGCAACATGGAAGTGGTGGTTGAGAGTTGAATAGGCGCTGCATCCTGAGGAGTAATCGGGTTAGATAGATTTGTAAGGGTGGTTGTCGGCGAGGAGTCAATTGTAGCGACATGGGCTGATGGTTTCAAGAAGGATCCAATGGAGCTCTCCAGCCCCGTGAGCTTATACTCTAGTGTATTGATTTTATCCATCAAGGGGTGTATTAAAGATTTCAGCATTTGCTCGATCATGGACAGAAGAGCCTGCTGGGGAGATGGTAGCAAATCGTCCAGATGAGCAACAGGTGGCATAGTAGGAGAAGAATTATTTGAAGGAGAAATTGGACTTACAGAAAGTTTATCAGGTGTTTGGCCTTTCGTAAGACTACCGTTATCTTTGACCCCCTCGATCTTCCTATTGGCAGGGGTTTCCCTGAAAGGTATAGATTTCAGCTCCCTTGTAGATGATAGTGAGCTGCTATGTTTTCGCGTGGGGGAGTGTACTGCTGGGACATATTTGACCTTGCACAGACTATTTAGGTCCTCCAGCCATTGAAAGTTAGATGGTGAGTGTGCAAAAATGTCATCTGGGATTGTATTGGGCATTTCCCCTGCAACGGACTTGGGCATGTGGTAATGAAATACAAGATGGTAAATTACCTCAACAAACAGCCAAGAGGTGTAGCCCGTCCCCGTCCTCCTATGTCCGATGAGGGCCGTAGAGGGCCCGCCCTTTGCCCGGGCTTAGCCCGGCGCTCCCGCGCGCTCCCGCGACGCGGTGATTATGGGCGGGTTATGACACGCCTAGGCTGAGGGCGTGTCAATCAGGCTGGTGAGCGGGGACACAGGGAATCCTGGTGCGTGTAGTTTCCTAGCGCCTACCAGCAGGGCGCTAGGGCGGGAGAACGTGGCTGTGATCGTAGGTCTCCCTCCGCCCCTGGGCGATCCGTGGCAGTGCAGACAGCATGCAAGCAGAAACCCTCCAAACACTCCCAATGAATGTTCTGCACCAGCCCCAAACGGCGCTGCGGCACCCGCGATAGCGGGTGCGGCGAGCAGTCTTTGTGCGCCTAGGCTGGGGGCGTGTCAATCAGGCTGGTGAGCGGGGACACAGGGAATCCTGGTGCGTGTAGTTTCCTAGCACCTACCAGCAGGGCGCTAGGGCGGGAGAACGTGGCTGTGATCGTAGGTCTCCCTCCGCCCCTGGGCGATCCGTGGCAGTGCAGACAGCAGGCAAGCAGAAACCCTCCAAACACTCCCAATGAATGTTCTGCACCAGCCCCAAACGGCGCTGCAGCACCCGCGATAGCGGGTGCGGCGAGCAGTCTTTGTGCGCCTAGGCTGGGGGCGTGTCAATCAGGCTGGTGAGCGGGGACACAGGGAATCCTGGTGCGTGTAGTTTCCTAGCGCCTACCAGCAGGGCGCTAGGGCGGGAGAACGTGGCTGTGATCGTAGGTCTCCCTCCGCCCCTGGGCGATCCGTGGCAGTGCAGACAGCAGGCAAGCAGAAACCCTCCAAACACTCCCAATGAATGTTCTGCACCAGCCCCAAACGGCGCTGCGGCACCCGCGATAGCGGGTGCGGCGAGCAGTCTTTGTGCGCCTAGGCTGGGGGCGTGTCAATCAGGCTGGTGAGCGGGGACACAGGGAATCCTGGTGCGTGTAGTTTCCTAGCGCCTACCAGCAGGGCGCTAGGGCGGGAGAACGTGGCTGTGATCGTAGGTCTCCCTCCGCCCCTGGGCGATCCGTGGCAGTGCAGACAGCAGGCAAGCAGAAACCCTCCAAACACTCCCAATGAATGTTCTGCACCAGCCCCAAACGGCGCTGCGGCACCCGCGATAGCGGGTGCGGCGAGCAGTGTTTGTGCGCCTAGGCTGGGGGCGTGTCAATCAGGCTGGTGAGCGGGGACACAGGGAATCCTGGTGCGTGTAGTTTCCTAGCGCCTACCAGCAGGGCGCTAGGGCGGGAGAACGTGGCTGTGATCGTAGGTCTCCCTCCGCCCCTGGGCGATCCGTGGCAGTGCAGACAGCAGGCAAGCAGAAACCCTCCAAACACTCCCAATGAATGTTCTGCACCAGCCCCAAACGGCGCTGCGGCACCCGCGATAGTGGGTGCGGCGAGCAGTCTTTGTGCGCCTAGGCTGGGGGCGTGTCAATCAGGCTGGTGAGCGGGGACACAGGGAATCCTGGTGCGTGTAGTTTCCTAGCGCCTACCAGCAGGGCGCTAGGGCGGGAGAACGTGGCTGTGATCGTAGGTCTCCCTCCGCCCCTGGGCGATCCGTGGCAGTGCAGACAGCAGGCAAGCAGAAACCCTCCAAACACTCCCAATGAATGTTCTGCACCAGCCCCAAACGGCGCTGCGGCACCCGCGATAGTGGGTGCGGCGAGCAGTCTTTGTGCGCCTAGGCTGGGGGCGTGTCAATCAGGCTGGTGAGCGGGGACACAGGGAATCCTGGTGCGTGTAGTTTCCTAGCGCCTACCAGCAGGGTGCGAGGGCGGGAGAACGTGGCTGTGATCGTAGGTCTCCCTCCGCCCCTGGGCGATCCGTGGCAGTGCAGACAGCAGGCAAGCAGAAACCCTCCAAACACTCCCAATGAATGTTCTGCACCAGCCCCAAACGGCGCTGCGGCACCCGCGATAGTGGGTGCAGCGAGCAGTCTTTGTGCGCCTAGGCTGGGGGCGTGTCAATCAGGCTGGTGAGCGGGGACACAGGGAATCCTGGTGCGTGTAGTTTCCTAGCGCCTACCAGCAGGGCGCTAGGGCGGGAGAACGTGGCTGTGATCGTAGGTCTCCCTCCGCCCCTGGGCGATCCGTGGCAGTGCAGACAGCAGGCAAGCAGAAACCCTCCAAACACTCCCAATGAATGTTCTGCACCAGCCCCAAACGGCGCTGCTCATGAAATAGATTGTTCTGGTTTCAGGATTATGGCCTGCGCAGCGGCTCATGCGGTCCTGGGCAATTGGAACATATAGGCTGCGGCCAATGACTTTTTGGCACGCAGTTATCTTGAAGAAAGCCCAAGTTGTCCTCTGATTGTCCTAGAGACTCCGGCTATTGAAGAACATATATGTTCATTTCCATTACTTAATTGGATGGCTGAAATATTCATGGATGATGAAAACGAATTTCTATTGGAAGCAGTTGCAATATACGGTGCCTATACGTTGTTGGATTGAGGCGTGGCATTTTTCTGCACTCGTGAAAAAAAATATTTTTCTAATGCCTTGATGTTTTTGTTAATTTTTTGAGGTCTTATGCACACCATGGCCACTTGTGAATGTTTCTACTGAATTGGTTGCTTTTTAATTTGGATTTTCACTCCCAATTATCAAGTTTGGCAAAATTCCTGAACTTGGTTCTGTCTCATTCGAACTTGAACTCTGCGTTCTATGAATCTTGCCCCCTTTATTGTACGTTGCCAGATCAAGGGAGGGTGTAGTATGGCCGGAGGCCTGCTTTGCACGCACATTATGCAGCATGGCTTATTAGAAGTTTAAACACAATTTTACCTTTTACTGCTTTTGCACACAACACTGCATAGCTGTTTTTGTAAGTTAGCCTTCACGACGGTCTACACATGTGAAAAGGTTTTGTTTTAAACATCTCTAGGCTTACATTGTGCCCCTAGTCTGCACAGTGGGTGCTAAAGCCGTCAAGGTGATCAAAACATGTTAGCTGTTTTTCGGCATATTCGAGTAACGCTTTCTAGACAAAACAATTTGGCAGCTGCGAGCCAATTAAGATTCTGGCACCCATATTATACACACACTCGCCATGATTTCACACACGTGGAAGATTTCCGTTTCCAGGGATGCAGAGAGCCTATGCTGATCCAGATGTAGTTTACTCTTACTGAGCGGAAAGGTAATGTGGTCCCCACACAAGCCTAAGAGACCTTCTATAGTTTATGATTCATAGTTCTGTTTTCACCATCATTGTAATATGATTTCTACTTTTGTATTTTATGGAAGTGTAACCATGCTGACCATATTATTTTTAATCATACGTCTGCTTATGTTGGCTAAGGTACTGCACATGAGATCACGTTGTAAAATAAATATTTTAACCTTGCAGTGTTTCCTTTATACTCCTGTTGTGGACTGGTATGAGAGTATAACAAAAAAGTGTTCTCACTTCCCACCATTCCTGAGATGGTCCTAAGTCGCTTGTTCTAGGTTGTCTAATCATTGGTTACTTTGCTATAGGACGAAGAGCTAATGTGACACTGATGCTAGCTGGTTGGGGTTCTCTAGGTACTGAGGTGAGTTTCTGGTACACCACAATTCACTGATGTCCTGGGTCTCTGTGCACAGTTCTGTGTATGAGCAGGATCCTTGCAACAGTGGCTTTGAATGTGGTATTCATAAAAGAAACAGGTGTTAGACTTTCATTGTGTCACAGAACGCATCTTGTGAGATTTATTTTTCCCAGCATGTACTTATAATGAAGAATTGCTTAGTGTGTTATATATGAATTGGAGTCCAAAGGGATTTCTCATTCATACTGGCACTTTGGCTGAGTTCTTGCACCTGGAGGTGAGAAATGAGACCCATGTGACTCTATAGCAAAGGAGATACAATGGAGAATGCTGAATCCCCAGAGAAAGAATCACATTTATAATGATTTGGCACTCACCCACCTCTAGGATGGTATAATTAAATACTTCATCTGGCTTATTTCCTAGGGAAATGGATAATGCTGCTGTGTTTATGAGCTGGCTTGTTGCCAAGTATCCCAGAATTTACATTTCAATACAACTTTAGTATAGCATTTCCTTTCAGTCCAAGTCAGCTCAATAGCAATTCAGGTCCAGATGTACAAACATTTTGCACTGTGTTTGCTTCACAATAGTGATGCAAAGCAGCACAATGTTTAATATGAAGTTAAGTTTACGCACTGATACGAAGTTTTTACACAGCTGAAGAGTTGGTGCACCAGTTGCTGTTCGTGTAGTGTTCCAAACGCAGATTCATTTGTTCTGTTTATTTTAAAATGTCAAGTGCTGATTGTGTTGTGACATTTTCTATCTCATCATTTTTAGCACTGTTTCCGTCATTTTTGTGAATTGCTTTAGTTACACTATAGCACAGTTGTCATAATATTCAAACATGGAATATCACTGGAATGTTTGCCTTTGAAATTTGGCACCTTTGTGTATTAAATCTCCACAAGTAACATATCTGTCGTTGAAATTTCAGACACTCTCCAGAAGGAAAAAGGTATGTGAAATCGCATTAAAACAAAGGTAAGGGCAAGCACAAATCTAGTCAAGGGAGACTACTTCTGTTAAACAACTTGCCTGGAGATTGTTTATTGCCTGTCTTGCATTATTTCCTTGTCATGATGTTGGGAACTATATTTTGCTCTATAGAGGAACTATACTGCGCGATGTCTCCTTTATACAAAGACAGAAGTCCCCTACACAGTAAGAAAGGCAATTCCCAATCCGCAGAGTAGCAGAAAACACCAAGATGCTCACCAACTGATTGCACTCCAATTATACGCTTCTACTCCTTTTTCAAGATCTTCAGAAATGCTAATTACGAAATGTGTCTTCTACTATAGGTTATCTGAGTAGACATATCTAAAGAATGAATTTCCAAATGACTCTAGGTTTAAAAAAAAATGAATATGAGGTTCAAAAAAGTTCGACATATTGTTTGGTATTTATTTTTGAAGCCTATTTATGTTTTTCAATGAATGTATTACTTTTCAACGACTCCAAACCAGTATAGTGCAAGGCAACTTGATGTCATATACTTAAAGAAAGATGGCCATGATTGAGTGATTTTTTAAAAAGTATAATGAGTGTGAATGTGATAGGTCAGTTTGAAATGCATAAACTATCTATGACTATGTGAAACAAAATATCTTAAAAATATGACATTTCTGAAATTTTCCCAAAATTAATTAAACACTGTCCAAATAGCTAGTGCTACCGTTTCTGATTTGTCCTTAATCTGGTTACTTTCACTATTAGCAAATGTAGAAATAAATTGCACATTCTCAAAACAAGATTAACCTTTTCATCTCTATATTTTATCTGATAGGTGATTTAATCAAAGTAAGCGGTATGTTTTTAAATTGAGCAATGATAAATAGATGATATTTTAATAAAAACTAGTGAGCTCATAATAAATAGATTTTTGTGTACACAGACAATTTCCAAAAAGAAAAAGGGGAGTGCTATGTATGGTTAATCTTTAATATGAAAGCATAGATGAATTATGATCCCTTCTAGTGGTATTTTGCTGCTACTTTACAGAGTAGATCATCTATCGTAGCCTAAGCATGAAAACAGTTTTTGTGGCATTAAAGTTAGACCTTTTACTTGCTTCTTGCTTAAAGCTCTCAACGTTTGAAATCCTTCTTGCGTGATACTCTGACTCTGGTAAATTGTCTGGAAATAGAACAACAGTTTATGAAATAAGAACAGAAATTAAAAAATAGGTTATGAGAGTTAGAAGAACACAATACACATTTTCTGTTTTCTTGCTTAATATCGTACTAAAAGTAAAGGGCACCCATTTTATATTGCTATCCTCTCCAGTCTTTACATCATTGAGATGAATAGACCTCACTTGATGAGCCCTACAGTTTACTTGTGAAGGCTTCAAATCCCACCTTTAATTAAATCAGACTCTTCCTCTTTGTGAATATATTTTCCAATTGCCAGCTGACAGGGTCTGTGAACTGTCTGTCTTAGAAATGCATTGCATATATATATCTAAAATTAAGCATTTCCATAACCTAGTACACTTGGCATTTTCAGGCTTGTTGTGCAAGACCATCTTCCTTGTCCCCTTCAGCATATAGAAGGAAAACACAGGGAGGTATAATTAGCAGTATGGAGATAATGAAACTTATTATAAACTGGCAAATGCTCCACCCTGTCACTCTTGTAATATCCTCATTCTTAGGGGTGTTTTTCATGGTTGGAAACCTTGGCCTATTGCCTGCCTGTCATTGGGCTACCTGGTAATAGTTAGCCATATTTAGAGAATAGCTGCATTTCCAAAATGCTTCTCCTCAGAAGATTCATGCGAAACATCGCTGTCCACAGAATCTAAATCCATACATGGCTCCGTACATAGGGTCAAACTCCATTTGCATTATAGACAGTTGTTTTTAATTAGCAAACTTCAACTTTTGGAGGTGTTTATTTAAATCCTAAAATTCTCATGAGCAGGTTAATTAAATTAGTTAATTACCTCTCGTTAGAGTACTCTAGCTTCAGTTTAATAATCACTCAAGAGAAGCACGGAAGAATTAGGATGTTTTTTCCAATTAGGAACAGTAGCCATCCACCAGGGAAACCCAGGCCATAGCAATTGATGAGTTATGAGGCTGTTTTATGCCACACATCAACTCAATAAATTAAGAGATGCATAGAGAGTGTAATACGTATTTAATTCTTCAGATGCCTGAACCAAAATGATAATAACCAACATTGGGCATTGATGGCCATTCTCCCAGTTATTAAAAAGTACACAAGGCTAGTCGTTCATTCAACAGTGTGTGTTATATGGAGACAAGGAACTTATATTCTAGAATACCAATCTGTCTGCAGTGCCAAAGCTCAAGCTCTGTAATATTTGAATCGTCAAAGTGCAACTTCATCCATAGGACTGTAAACATGAGCAGTGTTTGAACCCATCATGAGAAACAAGGAGAACCCGCCCTCTTCTTAGGTACAAGGAATGAGTTTGTCTGGCCAAGAACATCCTAAGAGGTAAATGTTGCTGCTCCAGAAACCCTTTCCATCTTGGAAAACTATTTTTATTGACCTACAGTCATCCTGCATTGATAGTTAGTAGGTCCACCAGGAGCTGTCCAGTGCCTTAAAGTTGTTAAAATATGTGTCAAGAATGCTGTGACAATTCTCGTTCAGACTTTTCAATTTCCATCATTTTGTCCTTTCAGACTCTAGGAATTCAATATTGAGCTTTTTCCAACCTTTGCTATTTCTTTTTATAGAATGTGTGATGTTATAAAGCTGTTTAGAAATAGTAGAAAGGCCTATCCAGGAATGTTAATGAATGTTAACTGAATACTATCTCTCTGATAAATGATTTGGCACATTTCCTGCCATTCTTGTCTTGTCCTATTCTTGCTTTTTGCTTTAATATCTGAAAATCCTGTAATTGCTTACAAAATAAAAAGTAGGAAAAGATAAAAATTGGAAATTGTATACATTAAAATTTCAGATAACGGATCATACATAGAGACAACGTTCCAGACATAGTTATAGAGGCAAAAGCTATGCCGGTTTTTAGCCCGAACCTCAGTTAGAGGCGACAGAGGGGGAAATACCTTACAGCTGGTCACTGTTTATGATTCATTCTCGCACATGCTTGTTAGTCGTGACAGGAAATAGCTAAATTACTATTTTATAACTAAATCATAAGCATGTTGGGTGAATCAGCCGAGAATCTCTGGCACAATTTATTATTTACTGCTTAAGCAAAGATAGTATAAATCTCAATGTTAGGTGAACCAACCTAGAATTTCATGTACAATGTTGCTAGTTACAACTTAAGGAAAGATAATATAACATCTCAAAAAAGCATAAGGCAGACAATAATGACACAATAAAAATGTTAGATTTTTTCTTGCTGTTGTTGCTAACCATGACATTTATCTTTGTATTTCTTTTTATAGTCTGTTTTAGTACCATTTATATTTTATGTTCTAAATAAGTAGTTTATAATACATCTTTCTAAATACATTTCCTATTTCTTAGTGGCTTTGAATGTGGTATTCATAAATGATACAGGTGTTAGAGTTCCACTGTGTCCCTTAACTCATCTTGTGGGATTTATTATTCCCAGAAAGTACTTATTATGAAGAATTGCTCAGTGTTTTATATATAAATAGCGGTCCAGAGGGAGATCTAATTCATACTGGCACTTTGACTGAAATCTAGCACCGGGTGGTGAGAAATGAGACCCCTGTGACTCTATGGGAGAGGAGATACCATGGAGAATGCTGTCTCCCCAGAGAACGAATCACATTTGGAATGCTTTGGTATTCAGCCACCTCTAGGACAGATGGTATAATTAGAAACCCTAATCTGGCTTCTTCCTTTGGGTATTGGATAATGCTGCTGTGTTTATGAGCTAACTCGATTCCAAGTATCTCAAGGCTTACATTTCAATCCAACTTTAAGTATATCATTTATTTTCAGTTCAAGTCAGCTTAATAGCATTTTAGGCACATATTATAGGGCCTTTATGCCACATATCATCCCAATAAAGTAAGTGATACATAAAGAGTGTAAGAAGTATTTAATTCTTTGGTTGTCCAAAGCGAAAGGATACTAACTTACATTGGGCATTGATGGTATTCTCGCTAGTGTTGGAAAGTGGATTATTAGTAGTGGTAAATATATATCTACTACTGGCAATAAGGCCACTAACACAGACTAGGGCTCAGAATTGGTCTCATGACATTATTCCCATGTTCAACCCTGGGCAGCTTGGCTGCGATCATGCAGGCTCAATTTCAGAAACATGTTGGTAAAGCATTCAAAAACATCAATTCAGTAAATAATTAAGACACAAAAGACAATAAAAATCCAACCCCAATTTATGAAAATAGGAAGAAATGTATCTTTGAAATGGCAGCAAAGGAAAAAAAATCCAAAGTAAGGACCTGTAGATATGGTTTTTTAAAGATTTAGCACTATATAGTACATAGAAACCTTTTGCACTTATTAGGACATCTACTCTCCGTTAGCCTGGCACAAAGTAAAAGTTTCAGGCCGACAGCGATGGAGCTCTGTGCAACTTCCTCTCGCGGCAGGCCTGTTACAGTTTTTACCTTCTGACTTATAAACTTTCCTGGAGCTTTTACTCTCGGGGTCCTTCGATGCTGTCTACCAGTCCATTCTTGACTTTAGTCGAGCTCCCGGTCAAACTATGATAGTCGGACCTCCAGAGCTTTTCAGTAGGACAAACCAAGGATCCAGGCCAACTCGCAGTTGAAGGTGGGCACCATAACTCACGCGGTTGGTGACGTTCAAGTCTTTTACCTTAGGACTTATAACTTTTACATAGCTATTCCTGCTTTTGTCCCTCGATGCTCTTCACTAGGCCCGGTTTGGTCAGGATTTGTCGGCCTGCATTCCAGGGAGCTTCTGGTCAAACTCCGGAAGTCGGAAGCTTTTCAGTGGGACGAACCAGCATGGCAGGCCAGCTCGTGGCTGAAGGTTGCTGGCTTGTCTGGTCAAGTCGAGTTGGTCCACTTATGGAGCTTTTTCCAAAGTTGCTCCAAACTTCTGTAAACTTCTGGAACTTTTTCCTAAAGTTAATTTTGGGGTTCCAAAGTGTCTAAAACACAATCCAAGGGTTTGGAATCCCCAAGATGGTCCTTGAAAATGTGGAACTTCAGTTCCTGCAATCTACTTGGGATTCTTAGTGGTGATGATGCATGTGAACTCTGTTAACCTGCAGCTTGCAGGGAGTCCACTCTTTATTCCTCTTGAAGCAAGTTAGTCCCTCAGGGCTGTAGTTACAAATTGTGCACCAGACGCAGTCAGTCAGAGTGTAGGGCTGGTTTGTCCAAATAAAACTTCCAACATGTACCCTTCTTCTTCTCTTGTTTCAAGCAGCAGCTCTGAGAAGTTCTGCCCCTCTCAGATACTTATTCAGTGTTCAATCAGGAGGGCACTCCTGTCCAATGAGGTGCAGAGCAACATCCCAGAGCATGACCCTTTCCTCCAAACTGTGCCACAATGGTGTAGGAAAGTAGGATCTGCTTCTTATGGCCACCCCACTTTTTGCTTGATGTTATACTGTTTTTGACTAGTGTGCCTGGGATCCTGCTACTCAGGACCCTAGACTAACTGCGTTCTACCTAAAATGTTATACCATTTACTTAGGTACACTCCAAATTGGATGCTGGGGTACCCTTGTCAGAACCCTAGTATATGGTACACATGTAGCCAGGGCATAGGTACCCCAGAGGCCTCTCATGGGCTGAAGCATGTATTATGCCACTCATGAGAGGCCATATAAAATGGAACTACAGGTCTTCCACTGCAGTGTGTGTAAGCTGGTGTTGTATGGAGTTTTAGGATCCGAGTAAATTTGCCAATAAATAGGTACAATCACATTGCCCTAATATAGGCATACAAATCATTCCCTTATTTAGACATAGCCAATGCAAACCAAATACAGGCATGGCTACTTCCACCTGTATCAAAACGTCTTTCTTGGAAAATCGGCTTAAGCAGTCAGGGACCTTACCTTGCCTGAATTTTGATTTGTCCAAGAACTCATGTACATTACAAAGAACTACTGTTCCCTTGGGGTTCTTTCATGATGTTATTATGTCCGACTTTACGTCAAACTAGACACCTTCAAGGTATAAATATGCCTTCACTTGCTCTAGCAAGACACGGTGGTTCGGAGCAGTTCGACTATCTACTTGCCCGACGCAGCTCGCTACAGCAAGTGCCGAAGGAAGTCGACCCTCGAGCTGACACACTGATAGAAAGGCTGCATTTCTCTCAGCAAGAATCCAGCTCCAGTATTTCCAAGCTCCCTTTGTGGGGTGTTGGGAAATCGAGTCCCGAGACTGAGATACCAGACATTCTTCATTCTAAAATAAAGGTATGGAGTTGATTAGAACCTAGAGAAACCTTGGATAGATTCTTGGCAAAGGAAACTAAACCTAGGCTACACCACACTTACTCGTTCCTGCGTACTAGGCTTAGGTTAGGTACATTAAGCTAGGCGTATTTTAGAAGCACCAGTTGAGTACTTTTAGCCCTTGCTATTTATGTATGTATTTATATATATGGTTTAGAAACCATACAATGCTCTTACAGTATTATTTTATAATATTGTTCTCGCTGTACGCATTATACTTTGCAGTCTGCATTACGATTGTAGCAGTTCACTTTACGTGCATGAGAAAGACGACTGTTCAATAAAACCTTTTATTGAAAACGCCTGTCTCTCTATTTCTCTGCACCTCTGTAGAAATGAAGCATGCACGAGTGACAGAGTGAAATACTTATCTATTGTTTCCGCGACTCTAGAAATACTTTTCTTATTCTTGGGAAACACAGTTGTCATGTTTATGCGGTTGTCAGTAACTAATTCCTTCTTGTGAATTTGAGAAAGTTTCAAGTGACCTCTCAGCAAGCTGGCATTCACTATTAAGTTTAATATATTCGATAGAGACCTAGTTGATCTCAGTCCTACGTCTAATCTATAGAATATATTATTGCAATGCACAGAGCCTATTGAGAATATAGGAACTACACTACATGGCGCCCGACGTTTGGTAAGGCACTAATTTAATGCTAGATACTAAAGTAACTCAGTCGTGCTTTTCTCAAAGACCCCTTTTTTCCATAAAAATACTCCAATAGACGTCTGGAGTGGGTAAAAGGATAAAATATCCGCCATAACTGACTAGGACGAAAATCCTATGTATTAGCTTTTGGTTTTTTTCAACGTTGAAGGATACAGTGTTCCAAAATATTGTGCATCTTATCTTTGTTTCCATGAAACTTTCTCTGCAACTTTCATTAAACAATGACCGGAGACAACAATAACGCAACCGGTAAAGCTGCATCCCTACCCGGATGAGACGTTACAGGGTCCATCAAGATGACTTGGATGCTATAATCATCCCAGAAAATTCAAGGAAAGCTATCACTATAAAACTTATAACAAATGGCCTATCATCAAGAGGTGGTAGGGTAATTTTTGTGATAGAGGCATACGAATATCGGCAGACATAGGTATTCTATTCATGGCTTATCTTCCCTGAAGCCAACTCAGTAACACATGTGTTTCACTTCTATAAAGTAGAGTAACATCCAACGGAATACGTTCCTTTCGAGGATATTGAAATTCCACTTACTTACCAAGAGCAAGCACTCTGGTTTAATGGCGCCCTACACCATCAAAATCACATTAACAGGCTCGGTCCACTAGGTAGACCAGGAGCAACATGGCCGTTACTAGCCAGCTATACACCACATCCTGACATTGAAGAAATGTCGGGTGAATAACTATTAGTTCAACTAAAACAACTAATAAAAATACATAGACAATGAGTTCAATATGTCATGCGGACTCTAACAGTCCAACCTCCTATAAGGATTCCACAACACACCACTTACCAGGGGAACACAAAAAAATCACACCACAGACTACACAAGCAGTCATTGGTAAATTACCTGCAAAAGCGGAACAAATTCCATTCTAGATAGCTCAAAAAATTACTCAAAACGAGGCAGTATTTCCTGATGCTACCCCTCATGAGAAACACAGAATTTTAACAATCTGTTTACCAATGGGGATTGCACCACACCTGGAAGACTGCGACACTTGGGGTACAGTCTTTGCTGCAATCAACACAAAAACACATGGTGTTCCGTCTATGGCGGTAATACCAGATGTCCTGAAACAGATTCAAAATGAATACGGGGCAGAGCCTGCTTTAAATCTAGGTATGAAATTACTGAAAGATGTCAAACAGGTCTCAACAATAATATTAGCTAATATTAAAGGTAAAGCAGCATCTGTGGCGATCCACCAAAAGTTAAGAGAATTTGATGTAACCGAGCAGCCTCAAGAACTAGCCAGAATAATTGAAAAATCCTATGAAGAACTAGGTAGAGACAGTTTGGGTGGTAAACCAGCAAAACAGAACACTAAACAGACTTCTAAAGAGAATCATTCTCAATCCCGAAGTAGGTCTCCTCAAAAGGAGCCCTCTGAAAGGAGGTATAACCTCAGTAATAGGGATAATTTGAGAAAACCTGATAGATATTAAGATAATGATACACGTTTCTCTCGTACCTTTCAGACTTCATCACAGAAATCGGAAAGAAGAGGGCGATCATAAAAAAAGGAAGAACGCGTGAAGTCCAAAGATGATCAACACGTTCCAAAAAATAAGAAACTCAATTCACCAAAAAGAAGGTAGCAGGTATAAAAATCAGACATGCCGAGGATCCTGAGGACACAACTCAAGAACGGGGAGTGTGCTCAGACAATGTTAGACAGCGCAGCAGAAGTAACCGTAGCTCGCAAGATCTTGAAGGTTCCTCTGGAGACAGTGGACTTGAATGAGTACATCCAAGTTGAAACTGCTGATACCAGGGTTAGTGTCCCGCACAAGCTATATGAAATAACACTCCGGATGGAGGGGGACATTACTAGAAAAATAAGAGCCCTCTTTTGGGAGACGCTCTCTAAGGGTTATGACATTCTTTTAGCTGAACAAGACTGGCCACCTGAATTTGTCAGGGAATGCCCACATGGTGGAAGACATCATTATGCCAGCCTTCTCCGACCATATTCCGATTCATAAAAAATGCACATATGCCAGAAAATGGGCAGTCGCCCAGGCACCTTCATTATATAAAAATCATTTGGGATGGGATGAGGATTTTCATCAACATAAAATCCAGTTAAAAACTCAACCAACTGCAAAAAGGCAGTACCCAGTTAAGCAAGAAGCAAAAAAACAGGTCACGGATATTTTAGATCAACTTGAAAGCCAAGGGGTGAATGAAACATGCACCTGGTCAATGAGCAGTCCTTTGTTTCCTGTATCCAAACCAGACAATACATATTGTCTAGCTTTGGATTACAGACATCTAAACTCTTGTTACAAAACATTTGCAGTACAAAATGTACACACTGCAGCACTAATGAATAACATTGCGCGTAAAAAATATAAAACAACATTAGATATTTCTAACGGTTTCTTCTGTCAAAATATTGCACCAGAAAGCAGGTATTTGACCGCTTTCTCAATCATGGGGAAACAGCATCAGTTCTGTCGTCTCCCCAGGGATTCGAGAATAGTCCAGAGTTATTTTCAGCCAGAGTAACAGAGTCACAACAAACGTATGATGATGAAGCATTATCGTATGTCGATGACATCTACTTAAAAGACGATGACTTGGAAAGGCACTTGAACACCATAATACTTGGCTTCGCCTCTAAAGGGTACAAATTCAATTTTAAAAAATCACGAATTGCCCACCTCAACGTCCTGTTTCTAGGATATGAATTATCAAGTGAAGGCAAAAGCCTGGCAGCAAACTTCCTAAAGAAATGTGCGCTGCTCCAACCTCAAAAAACGCTGAAAAAATTACAGTCAATTCTAGGTTTCCTACATTTTTGAAGAACTTACATTCCAAATTACGCAGAAAGGGTTAAACCTCTCTATGAATTAATCAAACTGGAATTTCAAACAAATTAATTGGACTCAAACACACAAACACATTTTGCATTCAGTACAAACAGACATGTTAGCAACCACACATTTACAAACACGCGTAAATATACGCAACTGAGTAATCCGAATCATTCCAGGAAGATGCGGATTCACGTACTTAACCTTTAATGTAGGGTAAAAAGTACCAATTGCTTATAAGTCACACTTGTACACACAAGCAGAAATGAAATTCACTTCTACAGAGAAAATTCTGACAACGGTTCAAAATGCAGTAGCAAAAGAGAGAGCCCTTGCAGAAGGAAAACGCATAATGGTCGTTACTCCTGTACCTGCTTTAGAAGCAGTAACAAAAGCAAGCATTCCAATGCAAAGGCTTTCCATCCTATATGGATACAATGGGTAATTCTCTTGCTGCAACAGACGTTGAATATGTTTTTGACCCCGACTTGAAAGCACAAGAATTTCTACAATATGAACAAGAATGTCCTCTGCCTATTGAGATTCTGCCTCTAGAACAGTACGGTTGTATAATTTATACAGACGGATCAGCACAACCGGCAATTCGGGGTAAACAAGCTTATAGTGCTGCATGTGCGATAGTTAAAGGTCGCTGGCACGATGGTAAACTCCGAACTATGGTCACAAAAACACAATCTCTCGGAGATTGTACAGCTCAGCGAGCTGAACTACAGGCTTTCAAGATGGCGCTCAAAAATACAGATCGCGAATTCCCCACACTCATAGGTGTGATTCCTATTATTGCGTTCAATATTATAATGAATACTTGCAGAACTTGATTGAAAACGATTTCAAATATGTAAAAGGTGGCACAATCGAGCATAAATTGCCTTGGGAACAAGTAGTTCAGTTACGAAAAGAACTACAAAAAGCTCACGTGATCCATACACTGAGTCATCAACATTGGCTGACTAAGCCGCGAAGGCAGCTGTGCAAACGTTCAAAAACGAAAATAGACTAAATATTGGTAGCTGTCAATGCGACAAGCAAAGGCAGGGGTGCAGCGTTACCTCAAAACTATCCACTGAAATATTCATACATAATTGATGCAAACTCCGTTCCTTTTGCTCTAATTCCTGGAGTGGGGGATAGAGTAATTCCAAACAGGAAACATAGGGTAGCTTTGATAAATAAAGCACATTTGGGAGAGGGTCTGATACATCAGGGAAGCTCTAAATCTATACTAGAATTAAAAGAGAAGTACTGGTGGCCAGGGATGAATGGTCACATTCACACATTTGCAATTAATTGCCATGACTGCAACAGAGATCGCAGCAGAGACCGCCGCCAGATGCATGACTACAGTGTAGCCAGCCCTGTACAGACACCATTGTTAGACAGCATTAGACTATCTACACACAGACGTCCCTATGGACAAATGCGGTCCCACAAATATTAAGACGAGACTTATTTGGATGTGGGCCCAGCGCTTGGCTGATGCCCGAACTGTTATAAAAGATTTGCGAGTCCTTATCGGCATATACGCAGTCGGCACGCTCCATTCTGACCAGGGTCCTGCGTTTAGCTCAAAAGTTTACAAAGAGGCCATGGCCAATCTGGTTGTTGCATTGCGGTATTCTAGTCAATTCCACCCTGAGGGAAATTTGGTTGTGGAGAGAAATAAACGGGACATAAAGCAATCTATAACAGCTAGGGTACTAGGTTGGGGTGACGGGTGGGTCAAACATCTAATAAGTGTCCAACGTTGTCTTAATAATCTGCTAAGAAGTTCTCTAGGGGGAACTACTCCATATGAAATCCTGTTTGGAACTACAATGATTGTCCAGGACCTTGATTGTCACACTTCAGTGGTAGAACAAAAACCTTTGATATCAAAGACCGTTTGGATGTTTTGCGGAACTTAAATGAAACAAGAAAAAGTCAAAGCAACGTATTCCTGAAGCCAACGACCACTGAAGAAAAAACACCCATCCCAGCAAGGTCTGCCTGGATTCCAAAGATTGGGGATCTAGTCAGAGAAAAGATCGCTAACAAGAAGGAATTTGGGCCTTCATACAGACAACCAGTACCTGTGCTAGCAATCCACGGATCGAGAACAGTACTGCTGCTGCCCCTTGCTGGAAGAAAGGAGAACAGGTTTGTATCTATCAACCTGGTAAAACCACATCATGTAGCCGATCATAAGTAGAAGGCCAAGTGGACTCCAAAGATGTAGCAGACGCCCGAATCTGGCTACAATCCAAGAGGTTCAAACTCAGAGACTGACAACATTTGAAGACTCTGCAGCACAGAACAAAGGACTATGTAACAACGCCATGGAACTTGTGCCTCTTGAGACCCAAATAACAGTTTGTCAAGAAACACCTGTCTACAATGATTTAGCATCTGAGTATACTAATATGACAAGTGATCAAGTGATTCCAGCTATTTCATCGAATCCGGAAGCAATCCCTGCAATTGACAGAACTGCCTCTGGCTACTTCATTTACTATGATACGTTTTCTGAGGATCCAAGTAAAACTGAAACTCAGCCAGCTGAAAAGACTTTCAAAAAACAGATAACAGATCTCTTGCAACAACTGGAAAAAATATACCTGGTTTCACCGTGGGTTGAAGTATGGATTATCTTAGGTGTACTTTTCCTTCTACTTTGGTTGACTCTGGTATTTACCTTGGGAATGCTGATCAATGGAAAATATAGTACAAATGACACAGTAAGAAAGAACATCAACTTACTGTTCAAACCACACAAATCATCCCATCGTGAACAAAGAGACTTGTCAGCAGTAAACATCACAGCCATTCCTATACCAGGTGGTATAGCTTGGGACAGAACGGAATATGACATTCTTGGTCCGGCAGGGCTGTTGAAGATTCTACACCAATTCAAGGTTTCCTTGAGTGATTTTGTTTCTCCCAGCACATTTTCTGATGATTGGGACTTTGAAACTGGTAATTATATGATGTCAGCCTTAGAAATGTCTGCAAAATTTACAAATCATGAATACTTAGAAGGTTCATCAGATTAGGAATAAATGTACTGTTATAATCACTATGGTCATCATTTCTTGCATAGATCTTCAAACTCTAGAAATGTTTTCACCTATAATCAAAGGGAACATTGTCCAACGCCACCAAAAAATAGCTCTGAAACATTTTATGACAAATTTCCGTACTTTTCAGGCTTTAATATTTCCAAACCAGAATATTTTTTCTTTAAAAATGTTAATAGGACAAATACAAAGCAAATTTATTCTGCGGCCTTTTAGGCTCAGCTGTCTACATTAGGTTTTGACTTTTGTAAAGACACCATTGAGGCAAAAACTGTCTGGAGCACAAAAGACTGGCAGGTGCAAGGCTTAGCAGCTTTATTTTGAGCCTGCATTATCCCAGAACAAATGTTGTTTTTAAATGACACTGTTCAACAGACTTCTTGTCTTAGATTAGCTAAGATAAAAGATTTAAACAAACTGTTAGTATTTACACCTACATCTGATGGAAGTAACACTTTAGAGGGGGTGGTTGACGTAAAAACTATTTCACTTAACAACAGAACCGATCCTGATTGGAAAAAATGGTTAATCTGGCCCACAGACAAAAACAACTGTCAAGATAGATTCCTGAATAAAACACAAGGGTTTACATTTACTAGGCCAGATCCAAGATATGTCCAGAGACAACATACAGGGATAGCAACATCTTACAGTGTGGGAAAACTGTGCCTTGAGTGACTACAAAAATCTACACTGACAGAAGTAAAACAACATTTATGTTTACTTAAAGATGGCGTTGATTTAAGGGACTTCTTACAAGGACCTGCGAAACCGCATCATAAACGTTTTATATTCGCCGGTATCTATGCCATATATAATGAAGCATAGAAAACAACACAAGTAGAGACTGCAGAACGAATACGAGAAATTGATCGTATTAATTTAGAGAAATCACTCTCTGTTGTTGACAATGGGTTAACGACCCTGTCATCCAGAATATATTCTTTGGACAGCATAGTATCCTCTGCCATTGACATAATGGAACAGGACTTGGTCATGTTACAGCATGGTCAGCCACAATTGAGTTCTAGAATGCTTTTGGGCTAGACATTACAAAATCTTCATCTGGCTATGTGCCTTGGCGTCTAAACAACACCAGGTTGTTGTTTTCTAAATTTAACCTTACAGATAAACAAATCACTTTGGCACAGAGAGGGGCAGACTACACGGTGCTGAGCATTGAAAAACTGGAAAGATTACCATTAACTGTTTCTGAGAAGCCAGCGACAGAATGGATAATACATGGTACAATCACTCTGCCTGTGACGATTTTCCATTTTCAGCATTGTTTAAAACATATACCAGCGGGCGTATATGAAAGGTTGGGTAAAGAATACATCAAGACATGCTGAGATTTACCGTATATACACAAATGTTGAAGTGGGGGAAAAGAAGTGTTTCTTAGTGGTACAAATTGTGAAAACACACTAAGTGGTTTAGTCTTATGTCAGGGTATTAATTTACACGGGGCTTGCTGCGATGGTTCTCTGAACTACCTATCCTGCCACCTGCAAGTTTCTCCAGCTGCAGTGATAGATCCCATTTTTAAGCAGCTTTTGAATGGAAGTTACATTATGTTGAATGATCACAGTTGTTGTGGCATGTTGCCAGGAACCCCCTATCTCATTACTGTGTCAGCCAGGGTCACTTGCTGTATGCAAGTATTGTTTCCTAAAACTGTGCCACTGACCTCGATCAAAGAGACGTATGGTCTGCAGGTTGCAAGGACTTCTGCAGAGATACATGCCCTTTTATCAACAAACTGCCCTATACATTTCTCAGAAATGTTAGGTCGTTTCTTAAACATGTCTGATACGAGTCGTATTGTACATGTATTTAAGGTAATTTTTTGGGGACTGTTAGCACCCTTTGAAGCAGTCCTAGGCATCTTTCCAAACTTTGTGCACTCTGTATATGGCGGCCTGCCTCTCGTTTTGGGTATCGTAGCAGGAATACTATTTTTATTCATTCTGCTCCGGTATGGCAAGTCTAGTCACCATCGACACCCAGAACACTTTAGAGAACCCCCTTCTGGCAATGAAGTGTCGTGGGCGCATGATACAAATTCTGGGCTTGACTCGTTTAAGAGATCTAAATACCAGGTGGTTTCTATCATTCCGACCAATCTGGCAAGATTGCATCTTACCTGTTCTACGATGCCTGCTATGTGGAGAAGAATGTGTGCTAGACATCTGTCTGACACTCCCATCAGTCCTGCCAGCGGAAGTTGATACTTTGCTTGAACCAGTAATGGCTCATGCACTGTGTTGTCCCCAGCAGCTACCAATACTGATGACGGCATTCGTTGAGATCTCACAGACGCAAACTGCAGACGATGAGATACGTGGAGCAACAGGCACACAGGTACCATCTACTTCTAACATTGCTAATACGGCTGACACTGCCGGCAATGCTTCTCATCTATGTGCAATAGATCTGCTTAATGAGGTAGTCCAACTTTCACCTACAGTAGTAGACAAATTCTTTACCAGCTTAGAGGATTTGATGTTTTCTCCAAACAATGACACTGACTTTTGAAGTTAGCACACAGTTTTCTCTGAATTCGACCTTCACTTTTCAAAAACAAACTTCTAACTTTTGAACTCTATTTTTCTATGATTTGACTTTTTTCCAAAACAGAATTTTCTTTTTTTTGCATAAAGTAATCTGCATAAAGAAGAACTATTCCTAGAGAACAAGAATCCTTTGAATACTTCCGAGAGACAATATTTGACCTTGTCCACAACCAAACAATTGATATATTCTGTCATGAAATGGTCTCGACATTTTTCTTCTGTATATCAGAGCCATTTTTATAAATGTATTTTCATGATTCATTCTGATGAGCATTTGTAAATGTCATCGATATGCTTTGAATGAAACATTGCTTTTAAATGCGTATAGCACAAATGTTCTTTTCATTTACAAACCGCTTCAAATACATTTTTATGTATTTTGGGTGGTGTTTTAACACATCATATTTTAGATAAGTTTTTGTTTTAAGAATGTCATACATAATAAAGTGGAGTCGGTGTTGTGCGGCGTTTTAGGATCAGAGTGAATTTTCCTGATTCATGCCCTTATATAGGTACAATTCACATTGCCCTAATATAGGCATAGAAATCATTCCCTTATTAGACATAGCCCATGCTAACCAAATACAGGCATGGCTACTTCCACCGGTATCAAAACGTCACAACGATTTCTTGGAAAATTGGCTTAAGCAGTCAGGGACCTTCCCTTGCTTGAATATTGATTTGTCCAAGAACTCCTGTACTTTACAAAGAACTACTATTCCCTTGGGGTTCTTTCCTGACGTTATTATGTCTGACTTTACGTCAAACTAGACACCTTCAAGGTATAAATATGCCTTCACTTGCTCTAGCAAGACACAGTGGTTCAGAGCAGTTCGACTATCTACTTGCCCGACGCAGCTCGCTACAGCAAGACCCTCCAGCTGACACACTGATCAAGAGGCTGCATTTCTCTTGGCGAGAATCCAGCTATAGTGTTTCCAAGCTCCGCTTGCGGGGTGTTGGGAAATCGAGTCCCGAGACTGAGATATCAGACCTTCTTCATTCTAAACTAAAGGTATGAGTTGTTTAGAACCTAGAGAAACCTTTGATAGATTCTTGGCAAAGAAAACTAAACCTTAGGTTAGGTACATTGGGGTAGGTGTATTTTAGAAGCACCAGTTGAGAACTTTTAGCCCTTGTTATTTATGTATGTATTTATATATGGTTTAGAAACCATACAATGCTCTTACTGTATTATTTTATAATATTGTTCTCGCTGTACGCATTATACTTTGCAGTCTGCATTATGATTGTAGCAGTTCACTTTACCGGCATGAGAAAGAAGACTGTTCAATAAAACCTTTTATTGAAAACGCCCGTCTCTCTATTTCCCTGCACCTCTGTAGAAAAGAAGCATGCTTGAGTGACTGAGTGAAATACTTATCTATTATTTCCGCGACTCTATAGATACTTTTCTTATTCTTGGGAAACAAAGTTGTCCTGTCTATATTCGATAGAGACCTAGTCGACCTCAGTCCTACTTCTAATCTATAGGATATATTATTCCAATGTGCAGAGCCTAGTGGGAATATAGGAACTACACTACACTGGTGCTTGCACCACTTACAAAAGATATGGGTTCTCTATATTAAGTATGGATGTATTTTGCGGATCTGCGATCCACAAATTCACGCGAAATCGGCAAATAAATTGGTGAGTTCGCGAAAAAATTCACGAACTCCCGGATTTGCTCAAAAGACTGTTTCCCACTGTCTACAGTGGCTAATCAGTAAGTGCTACCTCACTGGGTAAATGTATAATGCGTTTCCTACACTACAGCTGTGTAAAGTGCCAGAAGAGTTGTCTCCAGTGACCATATGTGTGTTACTATGCCATCGCGCGGAAGGGCGCAGGGGTCCCTTGAGTGAGCTGTCCATCATAGTGGGTAAATGGCGGGAAGACGGTGCACACAGCTAGTGTGTGGGCGGGGCCAAACGGGTGGGCTTCTATGCGAGTTCACATGTTTCTTGTATGTAAAAAAGGTCAGAAACCGATCAGAGCAGCAGATGAGGAGAAAGAAGCTCCTGGAAACAGGAACTGCGCGGGGATTACGCTCGTAAAAGTGAAGGATGCACTTTGTATCCTTCACTTTCACAAGTGTGTTACAATATTAAACACACATTTTTATAACTACTGTGTGGTTCTCCTTTCATTTAACCAATACAATAAAGTTGCATTCTGGTACAACATGCTGATTAACATTCTTTCAAGACTAAGCCTGAAGGCTGTTCTCCACAGCTACCACTTGGCTAGCTTTCTAAGGATATCTTTGTCCTCTCAAATCACCATAAGTGTTGTTTGGACTGGTTCAAGGTTCTCAGTTTAATTGGTGGACAGCAGATACCAGGCTAACGTCTCACAAATGGTCTCCCAGAAAGCACTATTCTTACAAAATTCAATATGGCTGAAGTCTCAGCAGAGAAGCATGAGCTAGCTATACCAATCTGCAGGATGACACATTTCCAGAGCTCCCCTACCTCTGACATCTTCAAATTCCTTCCTTAAGCCTTCCATCTGGTTGGATTCAGAGTGGAAGAGTGTAGATGGACTTGGCTGTCTCTGGCTGTCCCCTTCTGCCTTTTGAAGCTGACGCTTAACAACCCCTTCCCCCTGCTATAGCATTCCTGTGGAGCAGGGTCCTCTTACAAGAGATAGCCTCTCTCCCTAGGTGCTATGTTTCACTTCATCAAAGCAGTCTGGCTAATCCTCTTAACTCTGACTAATCAGGGCCGACCACTGAAAGGCTGAATTTTGGCTTACATACAAGGAATCCTTATAACTTATTTTCTGTACATTTTAGGATAAATTATAAAAAGCATATTGTTGGATTTATCAATACCATTATCCTGACTGCTTGAATGATACTTTTTGGTAGTGGTTTGCGGTAGTTATAAAGTCATAAACTAATGCAATGTTAACATAAATGTCTTGCGATCTACAATGGAGAAAAGCAAATGTCCAATTTCCTCAACGCCAGGGCCTATAAAACTGCTTATATGTGGATCCTGCTTATATCTATGCGACTCCCCACACCTAGGACACCTGGGGGAGACATTAGGGATCCTGAATATACAACAATAATGTAGATTCTCAATTCACAGTACTTCTAGCTCAAAAGCCGATTTTGGGATGCACTTTACTACAATGAGTGAAGTGCAATTTCTGTATCTCCAGGGCATATACAACCTCTTTTGTATGGGTACTCCCTATACGTACCTGGCCCTGACCCCAGGGAAACTTAGGGGAGACTCTGGGGGTACCTTATATGCCAAGACATTGTAGTTGATCAACTTTTTAAGTGCCTCTAACACCAAAGTTGAGTGTGTGTTTATGTTTAAAAGCAGTTCTTCAACCCAGGGCTATTTTTAAAACTGCCATGCCCTATTTTATACTAGGGACTTATAGGTAGTTTTCATCCCCTGCCCTGTTATGTACTAGGGTTTATAGGATAGGTCATGCCAATCATAGGGGTGCCTAACCCATCGCCTACCCTTGTGTGTGTAGGTATTTTCACTTTGTTTTAAGGGTTTGCAGTAAAGCACTGGCCCTGGGTCTAGTTAGGCAGAGCTCAGTCACAGTCAGATTCAGAAACCACCAATACCAGTCAGAAAATGATAGGGGTGTCCAGGGCACGGAATGATTTCGCAAAAGCTACATACCTGAGTCTAGAAAGACATTAATAGTTTATAAAATAAGAGAGTGAAGGGTACCAAATTTACATTGGTTTTCTCTCCCGGCTTTACATCGTTGAGATGTATTGGCCTCACTGGATGTGCTCCACAGTTTTCAGTGAAGATGTCCACCAAGTACTCTTGTGAGAACTTCCAATTGTGCCTTCTGAGCATGTAAAACTCATCCCCTTTGTGAATATATTTCCATTTGGCATCTGACAGGGTCTGAAGCCTGTCTGTCATTTACTAGTAAACTTGGTAATATCAGACTCGTTGTGCAAGAATGTCTTCCTGGCCACCTACAGCGCACAGGAGGTTTAAACTACAGTTTAGAGATAATGGAAACCATCATAACCTGTCAATCTTGTCATTCCCTCTGAATTAGAGGTGGTTTCCCTGGTTGAAAAACTTGGCCTAATGCCTGCCTGTCACTGGGCTATCTGGTCATAGTTAGCTATATTTAGAGAATAACTGCATTTAGAATATGACTCTTCTTTGAAGAGTCATGCGAGACATCAAAGTCAACAGAGGTTTAATCCAGTCATGTCTGTACACAGGGACAAAACTCAATTTGCCTTCAAGTCAGTTATTTTTAATTAACACATCTCCATTTTTGGAGGTGTTTATTTAAATCCTAAAATCTTTCATGAGCAGGGTACACAAAATAATTGCCTCTCTGTAGAGTTCTCTAACTTCAATGTAACAATCACTCAGAAGCTGCACTGAAGGATTAAGATGGATATTTCTTGTTAGGAACAGTGGCCCTCCACCGGGAAAGTCTAGGCCATACCAATTGCTGAGTTACTAGACCTGTATGCTACATATCAACCCAATAAATTAAGAGATCCACAGAGAGTGAAACAAGTATTTAATTCTTCACATGTCCGAACTGAAAGGACAATGCCACACAATGGGCATTGATGGCCATTGTTGAGTTGTCAATGGGACTCCCAGTTAATAAAAAGTACACAAGGATGGTCGTATATTTTTTTGTGTGCGTATGTAATGTTCGACTCTGTGAAGTACAACTTCAGCTATAGGTCTGTGAACATGACAGTGTGCAAACCCAAAAAGAGAAACAAGTAGAACCCACCCCCTGCTGAGAAACAAGGAATAACTTTTCCACTGTTAACATTAGTGAATACAATGTCATTACACACCATGATATATGCAGGGTTGACAACGGCAATACCAATAAATGCAATATTTATGCAGTCCATAAAATGTGCTTGCATAACAATGTTGATACCAGTAGAAACAATGTTAATGTAGACCATAATCTATGCATGCATAACAATGTCAATATCAGTAAAGACAATATCAGTGTAATCTATGAGAATTCTATGCACAACACTGAGGATGTTGGTAAAAGGATATCAATGACCACCATATTAATTGAACACATTTTTTCCCATGTGGAATACAGTCTGGCGAGGGAGCAGGATGGCTGCCAACTGGTGCATACATTTTTTAGTATGAAGGAGTTAGGTCCTTGGGTAATGGGGAAGGCTGGACCTTAATTAAAATTTACATGAAAAGAGAGCCCCCCCACTTGTTTTTTGGAAAAAGCTTCTTAGTTATAAGCAACACATCCACTTGAGATAGATATGTTAGGTATTTTTATTTATACCTCGATTTCACAATTATTTGGAAAGTTCTTAACTTTACATGTCAGACAAAGAACACCACAAATATAACATATACATGTACCAATTTAAACATAACATTTAGCACAAAAAAGAAAAAATCACCAAGTACATACACTGTACACAACAAAGCATTTACGTCTGTGTTCAGACTATTCCACGAGAAAAATCACAGTAACTAATCTCAATAGCCAACAGTGAAAAATTATGGAAACAGTAATAGACAAAATCACAAATGAAAGGAGATATCACGACACGTTAATTGTACAAGTCGTTACACAAAAATAGTTTTTGGTCGTGTTAGTTGTTTGTTATTGGTGCTATTATTTTTATCCCCTTTCTTGCCGACGCGTTTCGAACTTCATACATCAATTACGAGTTCTCTTCAGGGCCTTGTCATTACTATCTGCATGTGTGTAAAGTAGAAAAGAAACACTAATTAAGTGTCAATTCTATCGCCTCATCTCCTTAAGACCAATTTTGATCTTCTGCATTTAAAAACAATTTACCTGAATGGTAGCCGAGTTTGTCCTATGTCTTGTTCTGGGTAATGGGAGCTGCAGTCTACAAGACGTTAAGAATTTAATTTAGAGTCAAGTTCAGTGATAGCTCTACAGTCACTTCAGTCAAAAACATTGCAGGACATACCTTTAGTTTAGTTTGGGGGTACGGAAGGGCGTCTCCCTATGGCACGGGGAAGCTTCAGTGACCTGGGGGAGGGCGTGGAGGAAATCAATACTAGCAAGTTTGAATCCTTTCAGACCCGAAACATTAGGTTAAAGTGCTGCCCCTACCTCAAAAGGTGCCCCGCGGGCTTCGGGAGCGGCTCACTTCATGCCACACAGTTTTTGGTTCTTCGTTGCTATTTAGAAGTACCGCGTAGTAATTCTCAATCACCCTCCGATCTCCAACGCTGTTAAAAAAGATCGGTATCTGTTTTAGTTACTGAATTCAACAACCCGTTTTCGTATGTGCACTCGGACCCTCCGCTCACCTTTCTCAATGCGGTTCGCTTCCCGAATGATTCATTGTCGAGGGCGGCGGTCGGGTTGCCTGGATACTAAATGCGGTCACATGACCGTGGGTTTTCTGGGAATTGTAGTTGTAAATACGCGCGTACCAGTTTAGTGGCCCACAAGTGTCAGGAACTTAGGTGTTCCGCTCGCTTCTCCCCATCTTGTCAGGCCCCCGTGGAGTCCCATACAACCCTCATTTATAGTCTAGACACCTCGGACAGGGTGTTCAATCCGTTTTGTGCACTATTAAATTTAAGAATAAGGTATGCCTCTTTTCTGAGAAGGGTATCCTCAATGTCAATCGGGCCCTTGTTTCCAGATGGCACTACCGTACACAGTACGGTCCACTTGAAATCCATTTCGCTATGGTCTGAATCAAGAAAGTGTTGGACCATAGGCGCACTTACCACCTTCTTTTTAATTCGTGACCTGTGTTGGGTGATGCGACTATTGACCTGTTGTGTCGTTTTCCCTATATATAGTTTTTGGCAGGCACAGGTAATTGCATATACCACATTACGTGTCTTGCAATTAGAGAATACATTGTTTTTACATTTGACTCCCCTGTGTTCAAATTCAGACCCTTCGATTGTGGATTCACATGATATACAGTTTCCACATCTGTGGTGCCCTACTATTGGCTTCAGGCCCCATATCGAAATAAGATCACTTTTAGGCTTTAGGCAGCACTTTAACCTAATGTTTCGGGTCTGAAAGGATTCAAACTTGCTAGTATTGATTTCCTCCTCGCCCTCCCCCAGGTCACTGAAGCTTCCCCGTGCCATAGGGAGACACCCTTCCGTACCCCCAAACTAAACTAAAGGTATGTCCTGCAATGTTTTTGACTGAAGTGACTGTAGAGCTATCACTGAACTTGACTCTAAATTAAATTCTTAACGTCTTGTAGACTGCAGCTCCCATTACCCAGAACAAGACATAGGACAAACTCGGCTACCATTCAGGTAAATTGTTTTTAAATGCCGAAGACCAAAATTGGTCTTAAGGAGATGAGGCGATAGAATTGACACTTAATTAGTGTTTCTTTTCTACTTTACACACATGCAGATAGTAATGACAAGGCCCTGAAGAGAACTCGTAATTGATGTATGAAGTTCGAAACGCGTCGGCAAGAAAGGGGATAAAAATAATAGCACCAATAACAAACAACTAACACGACCAAAAACTATTTTTGTGTAACGACTTGTACAATTAACGTGTCGTGATATCTCCTTTCATTTGTGATTTTGTCTATTACTGTTTCCATAATTTTTCACTGTTGGCTATTGAGATTAGTTACTGTGATTTTTCTCGTGGAATAGTCTGAACACAGACGTAAATGCTTTGTTGTGTACAGTGTATGTACTTGGTGATTTTTTCTTTTTTGTGCTAAATGTTATGTTTAAATTGGTACATGTATATGTTATATTTGTGGTGTTTTTTGTCTGACATGTAAAGTTAAGAACTTTCCAAATAATTGTGAAATCGAGGTATAAATAAAAATACCTAACATATCTAACTCAAGTGGATGTGTTGCTTATAACTAAGAAGCTTTTTCCAAAAAACAAGTGGGGGGGCTCTCTTTTCATGTAAACTGGTGCATAAAAGCAGGCGCCTAGGTCCCAATGCCCAAGCCACTTGGACGCGCCCACGATTGAAAGGACCCCATTCTTCAATACTTTCCAGGATTCCGGCAAATGGAGGCCCTCTTTTTATTTTCCAAAATGAGATGATGCTCCAGTGCCAGAAGCCAGGTTTTTCATGCACTTCGGTGTTGAGGTGACCCATAGAACTCTGTAGTCCATGCTCTAATTTGGCACTAAGTCAATAGATAAATCACCAGGGCAATCAGCCGTTTCAGTTTGTTACTCACAACCTGGCTGTCAACATAAGCAGGACATTCTGCTTCCAAACGCAACAAAAGTCTGCTCATTGGATCATGCCCCTCCATGCAGAAGGAGTAGTGTGTCATTGGATAAAAAGCTCTCGATTCTGGCCGAGTGTGGCAGACCCAAAGCACCCTGGACCTGAGTGTGAGGAGAGCAGTGGGAGGGAAAGGGTTTCCATAGATGTCTATCACAGCACCCGCTAAAGGTGCATGGATGGGCTCACCGCTGCACTCAGCTTGTCGAATAAGATACAGAGGGCCTCAACAAACATTGGCCAAGGAAGCAACAGGCCCAATCCCAGTCATAGCCACATCCAAATGGTTTCTAAATATACCCCCACTAGAAGCCTGCGCTCTGCTCAAAAATCCCTATTGGAGGTGCCTCGCTTTAAAAGGAAGCGACAGGGTGGCTGCTGCTTTCGCCATCTAGCAGCCTCACTTTGGAACTCCATCCCCTTACCGATTAGGCAGAGTAAGGATTTACTCACCTTTCGCAAGGGACTAAAAACCTGGTTGTTCTCTCAAGCCTACCATTAGCCATTGTTAGCTTAGTGTTATGTTGTACGGATTCTTCACACTTCCTATAGCGCCATGAAGCCCACGGGCGTACGAGCGCTTTATAAACTGATTTTAACATAACATAACATAACATAACAGCTCCTCAGCGGCCACACAACCCCAGTCCTTAGGGGCCCCTTCGGAAGGAGTACAGACTCTTTGCAAAAATACTGCAAACAAACATGATTCCAAACCATTCCCCTGCGGGACCTTACAGGGGCCACAAAGGACCCCTGACTATCTCACAATCTACATTTGAACCAGAATCACCCAAACAACAGGTAAACGTCCAACGAGACCCAGATAAATCAGCTCAAAACTAGCCTAAAATCCCCAAACCATCTAGAAGGAGTGCGTAACCCAACAACGTAACACCATTAGAGAAACCTACATTACATGCCAGATGCAGAGACCCGAGGGATGAGCAAGTGTCATCTGAAAAATCAACCTAAAAATTAAACATCAACTTTCCCTCTCAATTGCACATAGCGGAATGCAGGTCAAAGACAACATACACTGGTTAAACAACACACCTTTGAACACACCTTTGAATAAAGCAGCCCACAGAGGAAAATAGTTTAAACTCACCATCCCCTAAAAATGCTGGCACCTTCTTCCAGTTCCCCACTAGGAAAGTATCACTCACGGTGGAACCATAGAGTGTATCCATAATAAGTAACCACAGGAAGTTACCGAAAAACTGCGTAATTATGTGTTTTTTTTGTAGATCTTGTAATGCAGATACATTTTTCCATTCAAACCTGACTGTCAAATGCTGATTGTGTTGTGAAGTTTGCATTCTCATAATTTTTAAGATTGAGCCCATACATTTGTGAATTGCTTGAATTAAGAGAATAACCCTCATGCACAGTTGTCATAGTATTCAAGCGTCAAATATCTCTTGAAAGTTTGGCTTTGAAGTTTGGAGCAATTGAGCACTCAGAGCCAGATGTAGGTAATCTCGATTTACCTACTCTTACATACCGAATCATACCGATTCGGTATTTAAGAGTAGGTAAATGGGATGTAGGTAATTTCACTTTTGAAATTACCGAATTGGAATGATTCGATAATTACCGAATCGGTATTTACCGATTCGGTAATATGGCCGGGATGCCCGCCACCCCCTCCCAACACCAATTCCCCAATGGGAGGAGACAGACACAGGTTTGAGCTTTTGGAAGGCGGGGGGGAGTCACCCCCCGGCCGTATTTATTAAAATATGAAACAAAATTTAAAACATTAAATTAAAACGTTTCATGAATTATGTACAATTTTACTTTCATTACATTTTGATGTAGACATGTTCTTTGGCTAACCTTAACAGATCTCTAATACAAAGGTTTCCTAGCCGAGTCTAGCATCCTGAAAATGCATACATTCTAAATTAAAATTGTACATCCTAGCATTAAGGGCCAACGACAAGGTCTTAACCGGTGTCAGATCCCTACTACCAAACTCCCGCCCTCACGGTGTGAGTGGCACATGCGCAGAGGACTTTACCCTCGTTGCCAACTGTAACTTCCCTTGTCTTGGGGGGCCCCTTTCACTCGACGCCATCTTAAGGTCGTCCGAGTTCCCGTGTGAGGTCTCTGTAGGAAGGACAGAGTGGACTCCCCCCCCTTCCCCACACTCTCTTCCGCCAGAGCGGATATCCGGCCCCCGGGAAATTCGTAGGAGGGGCATCTAGCCGTCTCCCCCCTGGGAGGGGCCTATGGCCGTCTGCCCCTAGGCGACCCATCCGTAGTGGGTGCCGCCTCCCCGTGGAAGGGGCCAATGGCCGCCTCCCGCCGGGCGCTCCCAAACATTCTGGGTGGCGCCCCCCTATAGGGACCTTGAAATTACTGCTCACCGATCATGACCTTACCGCCACAGGCCGGATAGTTGACCGACTAGCCGGCCCCCCCACTCCTCCTAAAGGTAATGCTTCTTCAAACCCCTTAGCCATGCTATGAAGTCTCCTATGAGTAAATCATTCCCCTCCCTGGACAGGTGAACCCCATCATTCAGATACATGTGATCACCCCGAATACACCAGTGGGGAATGCTATGCAACTGCGCAGAGCGAAACAATTTCCCAATTTTATTGTTGACCCTCTTTACCGAGTGGTTCAACGCTGACACAGAGAGACCCCTCCGCCAAACCTTCCTGGGGATCATGTGTGACCAGGCAATTGTGCCCCCCGGGAGCCTCTTAGCCAACCAGCTAACTGCCGACAGAATGTGTTCTAATAACACTCGTCTTCCCAGCTTCACTAAGTCATTGCCCCCCAGGTGTACTATGACTATAGATGGCGGTGACCTTTGCCGCCCTAAAAGACCCTCAACAAACGATTGAAATTGGTCAAAACAGAGGCCACCCTTCCCATGGAAGGTCACTCTGTACCCGTATTCCCCAGATGCGTGAATTGCGTCACCTGCCATGAATACGTCCCCGGCGCGCCTCACATATGAGTGGCCCACGACCCATACCACTCGCTCTCCAGTCGGTGATCCTCGACCGCTGGTCTCCTGGTGCTGGGCTGACTCCAAATTCCGCCCCGCGTGACAGGCTGGCGAAACTGTAATTCAAACAAAAGACAAGAAGCGTGAGTGCATTTCAATAGTCTTTTACAACATGTGCAATCGCACATACCTTTTGAAGCAGTTCGAGGACCAACGGCCTAGCTGTTTCACTTCTTCCGCACCCAGACCCCGGGTCGTAGCCTCAGTAGCAGCCCCTATTCTAAATGAGTGGGTCCCAAAATCACACGGGTCCATGCCTGCGGCAGCGATTGTAAGAGCTAGCACCTTCTGAAACTGAAACCTCGTCAGAGGGGTGCCATCCTTGTGCCTAAGCAGGCTTCCTCCCCATGTAGCCGACCTCTGTGCCAAGAATTCCTCTAAACACTTTATCGGGCAAGTGGGGGACCCTCGAGCGCGCTGCACAACAATACTATTTCCCATAGCTCCCTGGTCTGTCTTGGACCTGGCTATCGAGATTAGCATCGAATCACCCCGTATTTGTACATGATCCCTGCATAAGCCTCCCTCCATATCTTTCTTGTTCCTCACCACGAGTTCGCTTACTCGCATAGCCCCATGGAATGCCAAGGCCAAAGCTGCCCGGAACAGAACTGCTTCGGAAGGGGAGGAGCACGTCTCATCCAGCTTTGCTAAAAGCAGAGACAATCGCTCTAAACCAATCGGGCGCCTCGTGTCTTGTCTGCGACCCTCCAGGCGCTGCCAGCCGCGGAGCGCCTTCCTGACTAAAAAGGAACCCGTCGGGTCCCTTATGCCGTGTAGCTGTGCCATGAATGAAATGGCCGCCCTATGTCTGTTGGCAGTTGCCGCTGATAGGCCTTCTCTATGCAGCGCTACCAAGAACCCCAGGAAGGATTCCTCCTGACCCCAGCTATGTTTCCCTGCCGGCCCTAAAAACGTGCAGTAGGAACGAAACGCTCCCTCATAAGCCTTCCTTGTCCCGGGGGCTAAGCTGGCTGCCACAAGGTCTTGTAATCCGGGGCACCGATCAGCCATAGTGCTTCGGGGAACGGTGCCGCCACTAGGTCCGCTGTGGGTAGATAGCCCCTGAAAGCCTGCATGGGTGAACGAGAGAGTGCATCAGCTGCATTATTCAGTACACCCGGAACATGTTTTGCCCTGAACTGTACATTCAATCTCATGCAACGTAAAACAATTTCTTTTAACAGTCTCAAGATCCACTTGCAGCGGGCTGCCTGCTGATTAATGCACTCAACCACAGTCATATTGTCGGACCAGAACACTACTGAGCGGTCCCTAAATTCGTCCGGCCATGCCAACAGAGCAACCCAAATGGGAAACAGCTCCAAGAACCCAATGTTACCTGTCAGGCCGCTGGAGTGCCACCAAGTCGGCCATACTTGTGCCGACCATCGGTTACCAAAGATGGCGCCAAATCCCACGCTCCCGGCTGAATCGGTCCACAAACCCAGCTCGTCCGACGATGCTGGCGGTTTGTTCCACACTACTCGACCGTTGAAGTCCGCCAGAAATGCCAACCAAATGCGCATATCCTGGCGAACCTCTGCCGACAGTCTCGTACGGTGGTGTCCCTCCTTGAGGCCGATCATAGCTTGTGCAATAGAGCGTGAGAAAGGGCGAGCCATCTGTATTATTCTCAAGGCAAAGTTAAGCTGACCCACTGTTTGCTGTAACTGGTGCAGGGTCACTATCTCTTTGCCCAGGCATTGTGTTAAGGAAGCCCTGAACTTGGCCACCTTTTCCATCGGCAAACGGAAGCATCCTTCCACTGAATCGAGCTCAATTCCCAGAAACTCCAGTGAAGTAGATGGCCCCACCGTCTTACCCGGTGCCAATGGGACTCCAAAATCCTGCATGAGGATGCAGAAGTCCTGGAGCGCCTGTGCACATTTCCCATTGCCGGCCGGCCCTAAGAAAAGGAAGTAATCTAGATAGTGCATCACTTGTCTATGTCCTGTGGCCTCGGTGAATGCCCACTCTAAAAAACAGCTGAACATCTCAAAATACGCACAAGAAATGGAGCAACCCATAGGCATGCATTTATCCATATAATAACTCCCTTGGAAAGAAAAACCTAGCAAGCGCTGGTCGCGCGGGTGCACCGGGAGAAACCTGAATGCCGATTCGATGTCCGATTTCGCCATCAGAGCCCCGGGGCCCAGGTGATTCAGTAAGGCAACGGCCTCATCAAACGATGCATACCGAACTGAACAGACATCTGGATCGATGGCTTCGTTCACCGATGCGCCCCTTGGGGCCGACAAGTTGTGAATGAGTCTGTACTCCCCTGGGTCTTTCTTTGGGACCACTCCTAGAGGTGGGACAGGAACAGACTAATTTGCATACAGCCAGGTTCTGAAACTGGGATGGTGCAGTGAGCTAAAAAACGGTGTTGGATCTAGCACTGTCCGCATGCGCCATGAGACTCCCTCACGGGATGTGATATGTTCTGCGCAATACAAATTTCCAGACTAGACTAGACTAGGGTATTCTCAGATGTGAGACCCTTGCTCATTGCACCATCAGGATTCAAGCAAACCGGGCCGAAGACGGCTGTAATGCCAGAAACCGGTCCCCGGGAGCTTGTTTCCTTCCCAGTGTAAGAATTGGCTTCTGTAGTTTGGTTTGTCCTGTTCCCATCATGCACTGGGACAGGAACAGACTAATTTGCATACAGCCAGGTTCTGAAACTGGGATGGTGCAGTGAGCTAAAAAACGGTGTTGGATCTAGCCCTGATCCTTTGACTGGGTGAGAGCTTTCTGCTTAATTCAGAGACTCTGTCCCTCACCACCCCCTTTTTGTAAATATTTTTGTCCACCCTAAGCGTGGAAGGGTATTCTCAGATGTGAGACCCTTGCTCATTGCACCATCAGGATTCAAGCAAACCGGGCCGAAGACGGCTGTAATGCCAGAAACCGGTCCCCGGGAGCTTGTTTCCTTCCCAGTGTAAGAATTGGCTTCTGTAGTTTGGTTTGTCCTGTTCCCATCATGCACTGGGACAGGAACAGACTAATTTGCATACAGCCAGGTTCTGAAACTGGGATGGTGCAGTGAGCTAAAAAACGGTGTTGGATCTAGCCCTGATCCTTTGACTGGGTGAGAGCTTTCTGCTTAATTCAGAGACTCTGTCCCTCACCACCCCCTTTTTGTAAATATTTTTGTCCACCCTAAGCGTGGAAGGGTATTCTCAGATGTGAGACCCTTGCTCATTGCACCATCAGGATTCAAGCAAACCGGGCCGAAGACGGCTGTAATGCCAGAAACCAGTCCCCGGGAGCTTGTTTCCTTCCCAGTGTAAGAATTGGCTTCTGTAGTTTGGTTTGTCCTGTTCCCATCATGCACTGGGACAGGAACAGACTAATTTGCATACAGCCAGGTTCTGAAACTGGGATGGTGCAGTGAGCTAAAAAACGGTGTTGGATCTAGCCCTGATCCTTTGACTGGGTGAGAGCTTTCTGCTTAATTCAGAGACTCTGTCCCTCACCACCCCCTTTTTGTAAATATTTTTGTCCACCCTAAGCGTGGAAGGGTATTCTCAGATGTGAGACCCTTGCTCATTGCACCATCAGGATTCAAGCAAACCGGGCCGAAGACGGCTGTAATGCCAGAAACCGGTCCCTGGGAGCTAGTTTCCTTCCCAGTGTAAGAATTGGCTTCTGTAGTTTGGTTTGTCCTGTTCCCATCATGCACTGGGACAGGAACAGACTAATTTGCATACAGCCAGGTTCTGAAACTGGGATGGTGCAGTGAGCTAAAAAACGGTGTTGGATCTAGCCCTGATCCTTTGACTGGGTGAGAGCTTTCTGCTTAATTCAGAGACTCTGTCCCTCACCACCCCCTTTTTGTAAATATTTTTGTCCACCCTAAGCGTGGAAGGGTATTCTCAGATGTGAGACCCTTGCTCGTTGCACCATCAGGATTCAAGCAAACCGGGCCGAAGACGGCTGTAATGCCAGAAACCGGTCCCTGGGAGCTTGTTTCCTTCCCAGTGTAAGAATTGGCTTCTGTAGTTTGGTTTGTCCTGTTCCCATCATGCACTGGGACAGGAACAGACTAATTTGCATACAGCCAGGTTCTGAAACTGGGATAGTGCAGTGAGCTAAAAAACGGTGTTGGATCTAGCCCTGATCCTTTGACTGGGTGAGAGCTTTCTGCTTAATTCAGAGACTCTGTCCCTCACCACCCCCTTTTTGTAAATACACTCCTAGAGGTGAACACACGAAATCCGCCACTGGGGGGCATGGGAAAGGCCCCGCTACCCGCCCTAAGCTGACTTCTCTGGAGATTTTCTTAGCTGCCACAGCTGGGTTATGTTGGACAGATTGTTGATTTTTACAAAAGGAGTTCCCCCGAAAATCCTCCACCGGGATGTTGAAGCCATATAGGAAACCGTTCCTCAAAATCCCAGCGGAGACATGATCAGGGTATTTGTTCAACCAGGGAGTCAAAGCCATGATGTCGACGGGTGAAGATGATTGTTTCCCAAGCATCACCTCATTCTTGCTTGGACCCCCCCTTTCCCGAACCACTGTTCTTCGACCTACAACTACTCTCTGGGTGTGAGGAGTTCCCACAGCCCGCACACGCATGCCGGAACCTACATGTTCCCTGGGGCCTGTTACAATTGCCTCTGTTGAAGCCCCAACAAACCCCGCGCCTGCCCCCATTTCCGGCAGCCTTTGGCTGCGATTCCCCCCCGGCGCCCGCTCGAAAGGGCTGTGCAGGCTTTAGGTGACTTGTTCCAGGTCCGCTCCCGCCCGGCGAGGACGTACCTGCTGACCCAGGCAGGAGCTGCTTGTGCCACGAAACTGTGTCGAGGCAATCCCAAGTCAAAGTTGCATCAAACTCCTTAGCCTTTCGGAATTGTACGTCATATCCTTTCCACTCATTCCCCCCATACATGTTATAGAAATCCATGATCCTATTCTGATAACAGGATAGCTCGGTCAACACTTCAGGCTTACGCTCCGCCATTACTGCCGTAAATATCGAGAAAGCCTTCACCCAGTTTGCTACGGTCTCATCGACCCTAAATTCCGCCATTTTGGCCCGCCATACGCTGGGGTGCCATAAATCCTTCTGGGTTTTTGCATATTCCATCTTGCGATATTCGGTCAATATTGAAAACATATTCACATACTTGTCCCCCCATATCATTTCCTTTGTGGCCGCTGGGATGTGCTGAGCCACCCTTTCGCGCCTTGAAGGCACTGAACTTTCCCCCACCATTGGCAATGGTTTCTTACCAGGTTCAACTGCTGCGTCCGCCGTCTTTTCCCGGCCAACCGTAGGTACTCCTGGCGCCACCTGAGGGGAAACAGAAGGAACATTCGCCGTCCCGGCTTCTCTCAACTGCCGTAACTGCTCGATTATTAATCTAGCTTCCTCGGCCGGATCCCCCGCAGCCACTGCCCCCCGCTTTCTTTTTGAGCCAGGGCAATACTGCCGCTAACTGGAGGGCCAGCTCCGGGGGCATTTCCTCATCGTTAACCGGGGTAATCACAACAGGGATTGGTAAACGTATATCCGGACTTGGTACCGGGCTGTCCACCGGTGTGATGGGGGCAGCTGGGGGCACCTCCGGGACCGGATCCTCCCTGGACACCGCCCTCCTCTTGCTACGCTTCCCCCTACCCTCAGGGCCGACTCCCGGCAAGGCCGGGCCTATCACCTTCTTCGGACGGCCCGAGGGATTGTTCTGGGCCGCTAACTGTTTTTTTACTTCGGCCAAACCTCGACCGATTGAATCCACCTTACCCAATTTACGGTCCATGATCGCCATTCGGTTCGACAAGGTGCGCAGAACTTTCTCCAGCTCGGAGCTCTTTCCTGCTTTCTTGCCGGCCATAGCTTCGAGTAATCCGCTCTAGTCGATCAACGAGGTCCCAGATCCTTCGCACTCCTGGTACTGAAAGAAAAACAACAAGATTACAAGTTCTCAAAATTGGCGCTTGTTCCGTCGAGGGCTCACGAGCAACGAGTGGTGCAGCCTTCAGAGCACTGGAACAAGAGGACGCTTCTTTGGATTCCCGCTCTTTTATCCGTCTGCGGGAGGGCAGGGACCCTCCTCAGGTACGCCCACTGGGCGCGGTCTGTCGGGCGGGTGTCTAGGACAACCCCTTCTGGGCGGGAAGGGCGTGCTCGGGCTACGCCGCTTTGGGCTTACCAGCCGAACCACGCCCCCGCCCAAAATGGTTTCCCGGGGGGATCGGGGCACCCATCCATACGTTCGGGGGGACCGAGTGGTCTTCCCTTTCCATTGCCATTGATTCCTATGGACCTTGAGGCCCATAGGAATCAATGCCAATTACCGAATCGGTAAATACTGATTCGGTAAAATTACCGTATTTGCAAGGGGCACAGGGTGTCACTTTGACACCCTGTTGCACCCCTCAATTGTGCATGGGTGCACATGTTGCTGACATACATGCCCTTAGGGCATGTATGTCTGCAACATGGCACGTTTTTTAGAGGAAAAAAAATGCTTTTTGAAGGATTTTCATTATTTACCACCAACTTCTAGTTGGTGGTAAATAACAAATTCTTAAACCCTTGTAGCACTGATTACAGTGCTACCTAAATGTTGAATTGCAGAATCGGTAATTTTACCAATTCGGTATTTTACTGAATCGGAAAAATTACAAATTCGGTAAAATTACAGATTCTGTAATTTAACATGCCCCTACATCTCAATATCCAAATACCGGTCGGAAACGGCCAAAAATCTGTATTTTTGGCTGTTTCCGACCGGTATTTGGATACCTACATGTGGCCCTAAATCACCAGAAATAACACATATGTCGTCCCTATTTCAGACACTCTCCGGAAGGAAAAACAGATGTGTAATTGCATAAAATAGGGGCAGTGCCGGACTGGGAACTGAAAGCAGCCCAGGCAAATTTTTCCAGACCAGCCCCCGTCCGGCTGGTCTGGATGTGACTGCACTAACTCTCAGTTTTACATAAGTGCTAAAGTGATGTGTGGTTGATTGGCATGGTAGCACAACATCGTCTCATTCCTTCATAAATGGTCTCTCCACTAAGTAATTGAATTAGGACAACTGCAGTCCAATATGGGATCCACATGAGTATCACTTCATCTTGCATACTGAACATGCTTATGTTAATGGATCCACATGAGCATCGCTTCATCTTGCATACTGAACATGCTAATGTTAATGGATCTACCTGAGCATCGCTTCATCTTGCATACTGAACATGCTTATGTTAATGGATCCACATGGGCATCACTTCATCTTGCATACTGAACATGCTTATGTTAATGGATCCACATGAGCATCGCTTCATCTTGCATACTGAACATGCTTATGTTAATGGATCCACATGAGCATCGCTTCATTCTTGCATACTGAACATGCTTATGTTAATGGATCCACATGAGCATCGCTTCATCTTGCATACTGAACATGCTTATGTTAATGGATCTACCTGAGCATCGCTTCATCTTGCATACTGAACATGCTTATGTTAATGGATCTACATGAGCATCGCTTCATCTTGCATGCTGAACATGCTTATGTTAATGGATCTACATGAGCATCGCTTCACCTTGCATACTGAACATGCTTATGTTAATGGATCCACATGAGCATCGCTTCATCTTGCATACTGAACATGCTTATGTTAATGGATCCACATGAGCATCACTTCATCTTGCATACTGAACATGCTTATGTTAATGGATCTACATGAGCATCACTTCATCTTGCATACTGAACATGCTTATGTTAATGGATCTACATGAGCATCGCTTCATCTTGCATACTGAACATGCTTATGTTAATGGATCCACATGAGCATCGCTTCATCTTGCATACTGAACATGCTTATGTTAATGGATCTACGTGAGCATCACTTCATCTTGCATACTGAACATGCTTATGTTAATGGATCTACATGGGCATCACTTCATCTGGTGAAATAAATTGGTGGTTCATGGCACTCTAGCTTAAAAATTTAGCAATTAGATATTTCTGTCTTTAGTGAGTATTGTTGTCATTAAATAATACAATACGTTTTAATAAATTATTCTGAGATGGTAACTCATGCACGTAAGAATTAGTGACATTTGTCTCTGTCTTCATCAAAGTAGGGTATGTTCTGGAAAAGGGGAAATAAGGACCCAGATTCCTATGGGACTAGCAAACTAGGGGTAATTCTTGAAGTACAATTACCGGGACATTTGTTATGAGGCCAGAAGCATTATTTAAACAGTTATAATTGTAAACATCATGACAGTAAGTCCTTCTCTCTGTCACAATCCCTAAATCACTTCTCACACTCCCTGATATGCTGCTTTATTCTAAGTAGATGATTATCTTATTGAACAGTGGGCTCAAGTGTGAAGGTCAGTATTAGGTATATGTCCATCAGAGGCTGGAGAAGTGGACGTCCCTCTGTCAGGGAAGCCATTGACTCTAGGCACAGCAAGGACCGGATGAACAGGAATGAACAGGAAGGGTGCAATGAAAGTTACTGATTAGTATTCAGGCCATGTTTTATAACTTAATTTAATGTGAAAGTCTGTGAGATTAAATAAGGTTGTCTGATTAGTATTCTCCTCTTTCTCTTGTTTTCAGATTTCATACAGTCAAACAGAGTTGAATGTGATAGTGAGGGATTATTGTAGAAGTACCTGATTTATTATTCTGCACAAGTGACATTTTATTTTCTCTATTTTAGTCATCCTGCAGCAATATAGAGGTGAGTATGACAGTGTGTTGGGTTAATATATATTGATTGAATTATGTGCTGTTTTAATTACATGGCACCTTTGTTTGCTTTTAGATGCCCCAGAGAACAAGAAAGGTAATTGTATTGATAAAGTATTTCTATTTCAGCATTCCATGTATCACCTTTCTACAATCGTTCAAGTGAAAACAAGACAAGTTGGAGATTTAAATGTTTTCTTGTTCTATAATTATAACCAAATCAGCCAGCAGTAAGCTGATCACATGCTTTAAGTATGAAAACATATTGGATGGGTCTTTGTCAATAAAACATAGGTTAACACAAGTCTTTTTGGTTTCCGCTTACTTCTTCTGTTTGTATACAAGATTATTTTTGAATCTATATGTTAGTAATGCATATGTAAACTGTTGTACATATATTGTTGCGTGTGAGAAACTGTACAGTTAAGTGTGTATGTTTTTACACTTAACATATTGTTTTTTGTTCCCAACATATCATTATATATTAACATCATTTAGCACATTGGTGAATGTAAACTAAAAATACTGTAGTGTGTGTAGATGACATTGCTTCCACTTGTAGGCATATGCAATACTATATTCACCATTGTTACATTGTTATGTATAGGTTCACATGCACAATATTACAATTTGCATGCATTCCTTGCTGTTTGCAATTATGGGCCTAAGCAGCCTTTTTTAAATAAGTAAATACTTTAAATATATATATCTTTTTTTTAATTATGTATGAACAAAATAAATAAAGCCATCAGGTCCTTTCTAAAGTCAATGCTGTCATATACATTCATCATCGGAGCCAACACCAGTGAAGAATACAACCCCCCGGCCCTGAGTTTGCGAGGTAGCCAAGCTTCTCACCACATATTCCTCCCCCTCAACTGTCTAGTCCATAAAGGACCAGTGCTTTTCGGAGGGGGGCCTGTTCCACTCTACAAGATATCAGAGTGGCATGGCTTGGCTATGCCGGATGAGCAGAGGGAGCCCTAAGATGCCTTCATCCTTAGGACGGGCAAGTTTGTTAAATTGGAGATGTGGCCTCTTCCCGCCCCCAGATAGATGCATTGATAGTGAGTTGTGAAGAGCATAGTGCCGAGTGGAGAGGTCAATGGTCATGTCTGAAAGATGTAAAGAATATGTGGGAGTACAGTCATTTTTACAGCCGCGATGCGCCCCGACCAAGCCAACCACTGACGACTACACGAGGACAGCGATTTATTTGTCTGGTCAAGGAGTGCCCTGTCGTTTGTCACCAGAGTCTTTGCTACAGTGGGAGCAAGCTGTATGCTCAGATACGGAATGGCCTCCATCGTCCATGCCACTGGGAAATGGATGCAAAGAGCCATCTGATGGGGGGTAAACAATAGGTTTAATATCTAAGAATTTGTAAGGTTAACTTTAAACCCAATTTGTCCATTACGGATGGCAAGGATGTCATCGGGTCCACCAGTGAGAGAATAATATCATCCGCATACAAATTGATAGTATGAATGTCAGTGCCGAACCGGATGCCTGAAATCTGCGGTTTATCTCTAATGCGCTGCGTCATGGGCTCCACATAGGGCACAAAGAGGAGTGGGGATAGAGGACGCCCCTGGTGGGTGCCACGCGTTATGAGGAATGTAGTTGATGACATTCTATTAATCCAGACAGAAGCTCTGGGGTTGGTATAAATACAGCCTATCCATCTAATTAATGTGTGTCCCCAAATTGCATAGTGTTTAAAAAATGGAGAGGAAAAGAGCCTCTGTTCGGGACCGCCGAGTGATTTCAAGGAGGTGTAAAATCCTTTTGGTATTGTCCCCGCCTTGTCTTGTACGGATAAAACCGGCTTGGTCATGGTCAACCATACCCAACACGACTGGATTCAGACAAGAGGCCTGGATACCGGCAAAGATCTTGGTGTCAATGCTGAAAAGGGTAATTGGTCTCATTGACCCACATTGCCTGGGGTCTTTCAATGGCTTAAGTATCACGGATATAGATGCCTCCATCATCGAGTCTGTTAGCGCACCCGAGTCAAGGAAGGAACTAAAAAGTTGAGTGAGGATGAGAGCTAGCCCTGGCAAAAGGACTTATAAAATTGGTCCGTGAAGCATCCAGTCCCGGTGCCTTGCGGGCGTAAGACGCACGATTGCCGACACCGCCTCCTCAATCCATATTGGCTGATCCAATTGAGACGCGAGCACTACTGACAAGTGAGTCAGGGGAATCCCCCTCAAGTAGGGTCTCGGGCCACCTTGGGAGATGTCCAAGCCGGAACACAGAGCATGGTAACATTCTTCAAAGGTTGCAGTGATTTCCTCATCCGTGTGCACCTCCTCCCCTGAAGCCTGCCTACTTGAACTGATGGAATCTCAGAAAGTCTCAGTGCGGAGCCCATGAGCTAGACTGCACCCACACCAGTCCCCACTCTGGTAAAATTTGTGCCAGAGCAGGGCATATTCCGCCCGATCCAGGTCCAGACGATTCAAGGGAAGCTTTTTATGCTCAAGTCTCACCAGACCCTGGGAGCCCCCCATATGTTTACGAATGGCCTCCATCCCAGGGACTGCCTGCTCCACTGCCAGCGCTTCTCTTTTCGCTCCTGTTTTTTTGCCACTGATATAGTGATAAATTTGTCCATGCTTCCCACACCGACGATAGGGGAGTGTCCTCCACATCATTAGTTCAGAGATAATCCACAAGCACAGTGCGCACTGCTGACATTGTGGTAGGGGACTGCGGCAATACGTTGCGTAGTCACCAGCGGAAGGGGCGGGGTGGAGAGTCCTCTGTCCTTAGTATCAATAAGATCATGGCGTGATCTGAAAGAGAGCGTGGCTCTATGCTTGTGTTCCCAACCATAACTGTAAGTGAGGGGGATGTATGAAAATGGTCAATGTGCGCATGTGGCTTGTGCACTGCAGAATATAAGATGTAGTCCCTTAAGAAGGGTGCAGGCAGCACCAGACATCGCAGAGCCCCCCTTCACCACCCAACGAAGGCTGCCAGAGGTGAAGGCCCCTGCTTGCATGGAGCGCTGGTTGGACCGATGGAGAGCTGGGTCCATTACCATATTGAAATCCTCCCCACCCATACTGCTGAATCATTCGTTTTAAGTACTGCTGAAAGCGCATTCAGGAGCCCCATTGTATGCTAAGTGCTAGAAGACACCCCTTTATTTCAACTATCATAGACATTAGCTTGCCATTAAATTCAAAGCCAAAAGGATAGCTATCCCATTCTTCTTTGTGGGTCCAACGACCATAGCTGTTGGGGAAACCAGCAGGAGCGCATGTGGGCGGTGTTCTTGGGGATCAGGTGTGTCTCTTGAAGTAAACATATGTCCCCCCAAATGCTCTAAGAGAGACAGAAGTGCAGCACGCTTTACTGGATTATTTAGCCCCCGGACAGTGAGACTGGGTATCTTTAGTTCCCTGGGCATCGCTCAGAGAGAAAGCATGTTGCGCATTGCGCTTTAGATGTTTGGCATAGTGGGAATTGTGAGGCGACTAAGCAGCAGGAAATTGTGTGAGCGCTTCTGCATTGGCACCCCATGAAGAACTGGTGTGGAGGAGTAAAAAAAATACAGAAAACCCCCAAATAAATACAAATCATCAACAAGCAATAGAACAAAAGGTGACATAGGTCCATGATGGTAATAGAACTGCAGGAAGTTGCCAGTCGGGACTTTGATATGCAAATTAAACTCCCTCACAGCGGGATCCCATCTCAGAGATTGAGAAGCTGCGAATGAGCATCTGTGTGGTAGTAATGCCTCTCTGACACCGTCTTCCCGAAGCCAATGTTCCAGAAATTCAGGGAGTTCCTTGGATAAAGTGATGAGCACCGTCTGCCGTTCCTTTTCCATGGTGGCTACATTTGGTTTGAGCCTCTTGGAGGTTTTCCCTTCCTTGTGCTGTTTGCGTCGCTCGTCGTCTGGGGAATCCGGCCTTATCTCTACTACTGTCTCTTCCTTAAGGTCCATGACCTCTAGGGCTTCTCTAAGGGATCTCAATTACCGCAGCCTGCCATCGTGTCAGAAAATGAGGCAGAAAGGATGCCCACAAGGGTACGATATCCCTTTCTCCCTTAGGTACGCCTTGACTGGGCGAAATTCTCTATGCTTGTGGAGGGTGAGCATGAACAAATCCTGATACACTGTTGGTGTGTGGCATCTGAACTGGACCACATGGGCCTCCCTTGCCCGACCAAGGATTGATTCCTTCATACCAACGTCATGCATACACGCTAGTATGTCAGCAGGAAGTGCGTTTCCAGCTCTGTGCAAGCTGACTCTATGGACTTGGTCTATTTAAATATACATTTTTTTGGCGTACTCCAAGATGTGGCGAAACAAGGCCTCCACATGGCCCCTCATGTCCTCTTTCTATGCTTGGCCGGCACCCCTCGGATATGGATGTTATTCTGGCAGGATCATTTTTCTCCACATGTGCCTGAAGCTCTACTTGCTTCCCCTTTAACTGGAGGATCTCTTGCTGCCTAATCGCCAATTTTTCGTGCCTTCCAGTTTTGTGGCCCTCCAGCATAGTCACTTGGTCTCCCATCTCCCCCGAGTCCACACGCATCACTTTCAAGTCTGCAGAGAGGTGCATCTGCATATCTTGTGAGCCCTTTTGAAGGGTTGAGAAAAGAGAAGCCACAAAGCTTTCGTGGCCACTCCATCCATCTTTTCTGCGCCCACCAGGTGGTCTATGTCAGACGAGGGGAGCTTTGGGGGTGCCCGGCAGCTGCCAGCTTAGTAAGTACAGATCCTGCTTGGAGTGCATGGAGGACATGATATGGGTCAGGCGCGCAACACCCATTGGGATAAATCGGCTTCAGCCCCCCCGTCGTCTTCTGCAACCTGGTCTAAGATGATCATGACCGCATGACACTTTCCTAACACGCATTAAAATAATTAAAGCATGGAAACCTTTCTTTCCCAGTTCAATTTCTATTTAGGCTGCGTGTAGCATCGGATGCTTTAGCATCCGAGAATGTGACTTTAATTACCCTTTCTGAGAGGCCCAGGACCAGCCCCTGCCAGCCCGCCTCTGAAAGGTTTCAACAACCCTCCTTGCCCCCACCTCTTGTATTGTTTGAGACGGGCTGCCACCGAGGTGATATCCTTGCCTGAATGCGGGTATTTCTCCTAAGCACTTTTGGTGTGTTCAATTTGTATTCAATTGTTTCAACAAGGCAAGGCAGCAGCTGCTTTGAGGGGAACATTGGCCCCAGACGGAGAACTATGCTTGAAGATAGGTGGTGCATGTTGTTTTAGGCACATGGGCCTCACATGTCAACGGCTGTTTTATGAGAAATGGTACATGAGCGTCAAGGCACTTGGGACATCATGGGCCTGGTGTTAGGATCGAGATTCAGTATGGACGAGACTGCATAATTGCCGTCAAATTCACTCAGTCTCCTAAGATGGTGAATATCAACAGTGGTTGAGGTGAGGTCTGTCACTGACCCTTGGGAGGAAAAAGGGATAAGGGAGAGAGAAAAGGGAGACCCCCCAAAAGATCACCACAAGGATGCGCCAATCAATGCGTTGCCATGGTCCATCTATCAGAGGGAAAGTCTGGAGTAGGTTAGAGAAAATATGATCAAATACAAGGTAAGAAATGTGAACCAAAGGATCTCTACATTAGCACAAAGAATTTTACTGCTAACATTCAGAACAAGAGTGTGACCAGTCTCCCAGCTACCTGAATCCAGCCAGAGAACCTAAGAGAAAAAAGGCAGGACACTTTGCTGAGTTGGAAGACACTGTCAACCCCACAGAAAGAAGTGAAGTAGCTGCAAGCTCCAGATTCAGGACCACAGAGCCAACCCCATACGGAACAAAATAAAACTGTAGTGACACAAACATGTGATAGAGCATTGTGGAGTGAAGGTAACTCACCAACTGCTGTCGCAGGTGAGAATATTCAGGGGACTGTGGCTCTTATTCTATCTCTGCTCTTCCCTTCCTGGGTGGGCTCCCATAACCAGTGTTCTACCAAATCTGTGCCATGAGTGTTTCCATCTTTGTGACCCCAATCTATACTGTCAACCAGTGCAACCGTCAGCCATAGCCTGTTTGGAATTATCCTTCGACGGGACAGATCAGTCCTACCAATTCTGACACTTTCATCAATAGATGAGATACGTTAATGCAGAGGGCAGGCACAGTCCTCACATAGTCATTGTGTTCCAAGAGAGACACACAATGCAGGGCGTGGTAATCAGACAAAATATCGAAAAAAAAATATTGGAAAGACAAAATATCGAAGTAAAAATATCGAAGGTCAAAAATATAGGTAAGCAAAAATATCGGATACAAAAATATCGAAATAGGTGAGTATGCAAAAATATCGACAAAAAAAATATCGAGTGTCAAAATATTGTTAAAAAAAATATTGTGTAGTAATGGAAATAATCAATAGTATAGGAAAAAGTAAAATAATTGTATATAAAAAGTATTAAAAAAGTTGTATCATTATAAATAAAACAATTATAAATAAAATATTTAAAAATACATATCTATGTTTAGGAGCGGGTTATTGGGTTTATAGGGGATAAGGGTGGGAAGTAATTTATTAATAATTAATTAATATATGTTATTAAAAAATACTAAATTATACCTATTAGTTAATTAATTATAATTAATTAGTTAATTAACTATAATTAATTAGTTAATTAATTAAGCTCATATAGTGTATATTATTAATTAATAATTAATTGATAATTAATAAATAATAATTATGAAATTATAAATATATACTTTAAAAAATATATGTAGATACATGTTTATTTTGTATTTCTACATTTAGTAAAATATTATTTATAAAAAGTACATTTTTAGGTTTAGGAGCGGGTTATTGGGTTTATAGGGGATAAGGGTGGGAAGTAATTTATTAATAATAAAATCATTAATTAATAAATGTAATTAAATATTTGTAAATTATACCTAATTGTTAATTAATTATTATTAATTATAATTAATTAGTTAATTATTTAAGCTCATATAGTCTATAATATTAATTAATGTTTAATTGATAATTAATAAATATTAATTATGAAATTACAAATATATACTTTAAAAAATATATGTAGATACATGTTTATTTTGTATTTCTACATTTAGTAAAATATTATTTTTTTAAATTACATTTGTAGGTTTAGGAGCGGGCTATTGGGTTTATAGGGGATAAGGGTGGGAAGTAATTTATTAATAATTAAATCATTAATTTATAAATGTAATTAAATATTTGTACATTATACATAATTGTTAATTAATTATTATTAATTATAATTAATTAGTAAATTATTTAAGCTCATAAAGTCTATAATATTAATTAATAATTAATTGGTAATTAATAAATATTAAATAAGAAATATTAAATATTTACTTAAATAATTCAATTTAGATACATGTTTATGTAGTATTTCTAAATTTATGTAAAATTTTGTTATTTGTAAATTACATTTCTAGGTTTAGGAGTGGGTTATTGGGTTTATAGGGGATAAGGGTGGGAAGTAATTTATTAATAATTAAATCATTAATTAATAATTGAAAATAATTATTTGTACATTATACCTAATAGGTAAATAATTAATAATAAATAGTTCATTAATTAATATTATATAGTCAAAATTATTCTTTACGCAATTCTTTGTAATTAATTAATTTTTATTTTAATTAATTGTAATAATGTACTTAATTATTTTTTGTTAAAGGGGTATTTGTTGAGTTTTGGGTCAGTTTTCAGTTTGTAGTTAAAGGGGGATTTGTTGAGTTAAGGGTCAGTTTTTAGTTTTTGGGTTAAGGGCTAATTTTAGGGTTCAGGGTCAGTTTTTAATTTTTGGGTAAAGGGGTATTTGTTGGGTTCTGGGTCAGTTTTCAGTTTTTGGGTAAAGGGGTATTTGTTGAGTTAAGGGTCAGTTTTTAGTTTTTGGGTAAAGGGGTATTTGTTGGGTTCTGGGTCAGTTTTCAGTTTGTGGATAAAGGGGTATTTGTTGGGTTCAGGGTCAGTTTTCAGTTTGTGGATAAAGGGGTATTTGTTGGGTTCTGGGTCAGTTTTCAGTTTGTGGATAAAGGGGTATTTGTTGGGTTCTGGGTCAGTTTTCAGTTTGTGGATAAAGGGGTATTTGTTGGGTTCTGGGTCAGTTTTTGGGTAAAGGGGTATTTGTTGGGTTCTGGGTCAGTTTTCAGTTTGTGGATAAAGGGGTATTTGTTGGGTTCAGGGTCAGTTTTCAGTTTGTGGGTAAAGGCATATTTTTTGGGTTCAGGGTCATTTTTTAGTTTTTGGGTAAAGGGGTATTTGTTGAGTTCTGGGTCAGTTTTCAGTTTGTGGATAAAGGGGTATTTGTTGGGTTCAGGGTCAGTTTTCAGTTTTTGGGTAAAGGGCTAATTTTAGGGTTCAGGGTCAGTTTTTAGTTTTTGGGTAAAGGGGTATTTGTTGGGTTCTGGGTCAGTTTTCAGTTTTTGGGTAAAGGGGTATTTGTTGAGTTAAGGGTCAGTTTTTAGTTTTTGGGTAAAGGGGTATTTGTTGGGTTCTGGGTCAGTTTTCAGTTTGTGGATAAAGGGGTATTTGTTGGGTTCAGGGTCAGTTTTCAGTTTTTGGGTAAAGGGCTAATTTTAGGGTTCAGTGTCAGTTTTTAGTTTTTGGGTAAAGGGGTATTTGTTGGGTTCAGGGTCAGTTTTCAGTTTGTGGGTAAAGGCATATTTTTTGGGTTCAGTGTCAGTTTTTAGTTTTTGGGTAAAGGGGTATTTGTTGATTTCTGGGTCAGTTTTCAGTTTGTGGATAAAGGGGTATTTGTTGGGTTCAGGGTCAGTTTTCAGTTTTTGGGTAAAGGGCTAATTTTAGGTTTCTGGGTCAGTTTTTAGTTTTTGGGTAAAGGGGTATTTGTTGGTTCAGGGTCAGTTTTCAGTTTTTGGGTAAAGGGCTAATTTTAGGGTTCAGGGTCAGTTTTTAGTTTTTGGGTAAAGGGGTCATTGTTGGGTTCTGGGTCAGTTTTAAGTTTTTAGGTAAAGGTATATTTTTGGGGTTCTGGGTCAGTGTTCTGTTTTTAGGGTAAAGGAGTATTTGTAGGGTTCAGGGTCAATTTTTTGTTTTTGGTACCTAGTTCTACAGGATAACAATATATTTATTTTACATTTAATCAATTAAAGGAATTTATACATATATAACATTACATCAAGTTTAATTTACTGTAGACTACTGTTGGAATAATCTATTCTAATTAATTAGTGTATAGTACATATTAACATTTTATGTAGAATGCAGTAGGAATAATAATACTTATGTTATTACTGTGCAACACCTATTCTAATTTAATGTACAATGGATTTTGTATATTATTCATTACATTATTAGAGTCCAACATATACTCACATGTAATATACAGTTAATTATTTTTTATTACATTGCTACTTTTTAGTAAGATAATAAAATAAAATATTCAGCATGATTTTATAAACTTTTATTTTATTTACATTTTAACAAATAACATAAATGCATAAAAATATTTTTTTATTTACATTTCATTAGAAAAATACTTTTATAAACACACTTAATAACAACTATACAGAACCATTATTAATTTTCTTCTTTTTCATATGAAATTAACATTCTTTATTATCTGTTTTACATATTGTTATGTCAGAAAATAAATGCAAATAACACAAATATTTTTCTGTTAACCTTTTTTCAGCTTCATTTGTGAAGATCACATTTTTAAAATATAAAAAACATTTGTCCTTTTTTTTAATTTTTTTATTCAATTTGTGACAATGTACTTACATTTTTTAACATTGTTAACATAAACATTATTGTTTTAATCATATTAAATTATTATATTCATGTACATTTTTTTCATGATTTATTTGTAGCATAAAAAAATACAATTTTTCTATATAACATAAATTAATACTTCTTTTTTTACACATTTGGTTCTGTATAGATATTATATTTTACTCTTGGGACTATTTTATTCATTTTTGGCGCTTTCTTTTGTAACCGGGTTAGGTCGTTTTGGGTTATTTGGAAGAAGGGCTGATCGCGGTTGGGAGACACTTCACGTCGCTGCAGGTAAGGTTCATTTTATATGTTATATGTGTATTATTATTATGGTTTGAGACTAGTGAGCTTATATTTAGTGCTGTTGAATGTGAGGGAGCTATGTTTCAGATTTTGAAATCACATATTTACGTATGGTATATACACGTCGTGTTAGTTAGTTAACTAATTATTTATAGAGTTCATTTAAGTCTTTTAGGGTATATCGAACATTAAATCATCAATGTTAATATGTTGGTCTCTAATTATTTGTTAATTATTGTGGGTGGGAATGTCTGTTTTCTATGTTTTTTTCATAGGTGTACGCAACATCGGAAGTTCCGTTTTTTTTTAAGGAAGTGTTCGTTTTTTTCATCCAACACTGATTTACAAACACTTCTTTACATTTTTCGGGTTTTCCGGAGCGATTCTTTATTTTTTCCTACTTTTTCGGGTTTTTTATGGTAGTTCGATGGCTAAGGACCGAGTGGATTTCGTAATTGTGGAACAGTTGTATTTTTACATTTTTTTTGGGTTACTTTTGCACTACCTGGATTACTTTGGTGGTAATGGACGTTATTGGATAGACAACAAAATTGGTAAGTGTTTGCTTTCTATTATTTTTGTGGGTGGGTAATGTCATATTTATTATGGAATATTTTTTAACTTATTATTTTGTTTTAATGTGTGCATATATTAAAATAATATCATTATATATTGCATACATTAAATACTTTAGAAGCTCACGTTACATATTTTCACATACTTAGGTGCTACTTTTGGTGTTTTATAACAGTTTCGGAATTATTTACAGTAGTGTTTTGGCTATGATGTTTAGGTATTCTATGCCTTTCGTATTAGGGTAAAGTTTAACCTGCTCTTCCAGGTACTTGTGCATTTGTTTATTTTGCTTGGATGTTTTAGGGACAATTTCGATTACAGATTGGTCCATTCTAAATTCTTGATAGCTCTGTTCTTTCTGTAGGCATTTTATGAATTTTTCGAGAGTAGGTTTGCTTCTGCCAGTTGATTGGACAAATGCATTGTGCCAACCTTCAACGGCATTGTTAGTTTTTGACTCCCCGTTAAGGGTACTATTGTACACATTCCACCAGGGAATGAGGAATTTTGGATTTCTTCTGTGGCCAGATCTGTGGAGTCTGCCTACCCAGGTGTCTTCAAAGTAATCAAGAAAAGGAGTTAATCTAGCTTCGTTTTGTTTGTAAAATGGACTGTCTATGATAATATTGTAATGTTCAGCTACATCTGTTGTTGGGACATAGGCAAGTGCTATAAGTTTTTTGATTTGAAAAGCAAATGATGAATTTGTAGCATATTCGACACTTAGGGTAGTTTTTTGAAGGTGTCGCCATAAACACTGGTTGAAATGATAATAGCACCCTTGAATGGAGGTATGGGGGTGGATTTTTAGAATAGTTGAGAGCATTGCATGCTCAAAATCAAGAATGATTTTGTCAGGAGAGAAATCATTGGTTTTTTGTTTTATGACATTTAATAATTCCATATATGTAGAATTGTTTTTGTTAGGCAATAGTGCATATAACAAAGGGATATTGCAGTTGTGATAGAGGCCATGTATTGTGTATAATTGGAAGAATGGTTTGGGACAGATGTTAAATGTCCCATCCATCATCCAATATTGGCTTTGCTGCAGTTTCACTAAATTCATACTGGTACCAAAAATTATAAGTCTATTCTCATTGCTTTCGTTGTCATAAATTATAAAGGGTTGTTTATTTAAAGTTATTATTTCGTTAGCAGTAAAACTAATATCCTGATATGTTCTAGGACATGGTGTTGAAGAAGTTGTAGCTTTTTTGGTCCGTGCTATAGTTCTTTTTAATGATAGGATGTTTGGCATTTGGGTTGAGGCTGTTTTGGGAATTTTTGGAATGGCTTCTTTTAAAATGACATTAGTTTGCTTTTGGGATCCGGTACTAGCTTCTTTTATACTTTCCATAGCTGTTCTGACTTCTATTTCTGTAATATTAGGTGGATGATTATGTTCCCTAGTATATAGTACTGTAGCTTCTTTTGTTGTTGCTCTGCCATAGCACTTGTTGGAATAATATTTGCAACATTTCCAATTCACTTTCATGCCATATTGTTTTTCCTGTGTGTACGTGTAACCCATGTAGCATAATAATAATTTTCCTTTTTGGCTGGTCACAAATTCGGCTCCTTCGGTCATTTTGTACTTTGTATATCTATAAAATATATATATAATAGTTAATGTCAATTTAAATGTGATCAATAATCTATGTTAGTGATAAGTAGGAATGTTTATACTTACGTGTTTTAGAATGTACAGCTAAACTTAGGACTTTCTTGCTTCTTTAGTTGAGGATAAATGGTTTTGATGTTGTTGTAGCTGTTATGAGAAATATGACAGTAGTATATTATTTATTAATGTTTCGGTACATTAGCAATTATAAAGCTCATTTTTACTACTAAAGTGTATCTTCATTATTCACATTGTGAAGATACTTACATAATTTTTGTGGTTGGTATTTGGCAGTATAATTCTTTCTTCAGCTTCTGTAGAATACTTTGTAGTGTTATCTTTAAAAAATAAGGAACATATGAGTTACTTTAATCACCATGTTGGTAGGTTTTTTGAAACATGTGGTAAATATGTTATTTAATATACTTACTTAGTGATTTGTTTTACTATTGTTTAGAATGTGAAGTTCTGTATGTTGTCTGTATATCTATTCACTGTGTTTCCTCTGTAAATAAAGAATATGTCATAGAAAATTATTAAAACAGTTATAAATGTTAGTATTGTTTTTACACATGTATTGCAGTTGCATAATACTTACTTACTAAAATGTATTTTAGAAATAGTAATGAGGTCCTTAGTTAATTAGTAGTGCAGTTTTCAGAAGTCGAATCTACAGAGAAAAAAATATATGTTGAGGAAAACTGATTTGTTTTCTGTGTTTAGATTTTTGAGCACATAATTAAACAATGTAACCTAACTTACATAGTTATTCGATTCTGTGTTCCTATGCTTTCTTCACAGTTAGTTTGAGAAGACAATTCAGTTGTTGTAGTATCTAAAAAAATATTAATATGTTATTATTTAGGATGTTAAGTAGTATGAATAGCAAAGAGCCACTGGGTATTTAGCAGGTAAATAATTAGTAGTACTAAATTATGCAGTTTCTATTTTATGTACTTACTTAGGACAAAGTATAGTAGAAATAGTTCTGATGTTCTTAGTTCAGTAGTAGAGCAGATTTTAGTAGTATAATCTATAGAGAAAAATAAATATGTGGGAGAAAAATGATTATTTCATTGTGTTTAGATTTATGTGGACATAATCAAAACAATGTGCAATTATTTACATATATTTTGGAATCTGTATTCCTATGCTTTGTTCACAGTTATTTTGAGTAAAATATTCAGTTCTCGTAGTATCTTAAACAAATATTAGTAGATAATTTATTAGCATGTTAACTGCAATTAATAGCAAAGGGGTACTGGGTATTTAGCAGGTAATTAAGTATTACTAGCAAATAAAGCACTTTCTATTTTATTTACTTACTTAATATAAAGGATTATAGATGTAGTACTGATGTCCTTAGTTCTGTAGTAGTGCAGTTTTCAGTAGCAGAATCTACAGAAAAATAAAAAGATGGTGTGCAAAAGTCATTATTTCAGGGTGTTTAGATTAATGTGCACATAATGAAACAATGTCAAATTACTTACATACTTATCTGAATCTGTATTCCTATGTTTTGTTCACAATTATTTGGAGTACAATTATCAGTAGTGGTAGTATCTAAAAAAAATAATTTTATATCATTATTTAGAATGTTAAGTAGTATGAATAGCAAAGGGCCACTGGGTATTTAGCAGGTAAGTAAATACAATTAGCAAATAATGTATTATATATTTTATTTACTTACTTAGTAGATGTAATAGTAGGTTTAGAGTCTCGTTCTTCTACTTGTTGTGCAGCAATTCGGATAGACAGGAATCTCCTTCTGTGACTTTTGGCAAGTAGTTTGTGCTTACGTTTTCATTGCTTATATAGGGGAGTGTCAGTAGTAATTACTTTACTATTGGTTCATTTAAAAAATTAGGGTTGTGATTGGTTAGTTAGTAGATTTGAATTTCTGTTGACATTAATTAGTATTAGAATTTAAAAACAAACAATAATTATAAAAGTATACACAGTACCATAGAATATTTTTATATGTGTAGGTGACATTTTTTTAACCAATATAAAAAAATATATGATTTTATAGTGTGTGTATAGTAGAAATGAAAGTGTTGCATGTTATTTTTGATGTGAACACATATAAAGCGTTAATTAATTATGTAAAGAAAAGCTTTACAAAAGTCGATATAGTTAATAATCCGATATTTATGTGCACAATATTTTTGTATTCGATATTTTTGTAAATGTCATTAAATTTTGCAGATAGCGATATTTTTGTATTCCGATATAAATGTAGTCGATATAACAGTAAAAGATGTTTTTGTATATCGATATTAAAAAATCGACATTTGTGTAGACATATAGTTAAGTATAGGATCCCGATATTTTTGACATCGATAATTTTGTTCCGATATTTTTGTACATCGATATTCTAGTTTTCGATATTTTGTCAGACATTCGCAGGGCGTATTATATTGTATTTGTAGAGCACTTACTACCCCTATGTGCGATGCTGAAGCACTTGTCCATGCGAGCAGCAGGTTACTCCTTTTGCATGTGTGGTTGGAAGAGTGTTGTCTTTGCTTTGAGACTCTGTGGAAAGCATTTCCATGTGGTGCATGATGAATACCAAGGTGCAGTTTTGTAATGCAGAATCGCCACTTCTGTTTCTCAGCTTGGCCTGAGCATTACCTGATCCTGATTAACTGCCAATTTAGCTCCGCACCCCTTCATTAACTTTAGCCACGCCCCTCATTTGCTATGTTAGCCACCCCCGAAGTTAAGACCTAGTTGGCCCCTGATATGGGTCACCAGTCAGCCCGTCAACCCAAGGTGCGACTTAGCCTGTGCAGTGCCGACTTCAAAAAACATCTCCAAATGCCAAAACGTTCCTGCTGATAGAGCCTCTCTCTCGGGTTAGCTGGACATTGCACTCATACAAAACCATTGAAATTCCCCCGTTGTAGTTAGTTCAGCTAACTATAACTCGCGCGCCCTCAATGCACTGCTGATGACGTTACATATTGCATCACTCATGACATGGTCTTGTACAAGTGCAATGTCCAGCTAACTATAACGCCCCTGAAACCTATGGATTTTTCAGTGAATTACTAAGGTTTTTTAAATGCTAATTCCTAACTATAACGTGCCTGAAACCTGTTTTTTCCAGTGAATTTCAAAGGTTTTTTTAAATGCTAATTTCTAACTATACCTACAGAGAAAGGACATGTGAAGAAAGAAGAAAAAACGCACAGAAAGAAAAAAATGCAGAAAGAAGCAACAGAAGACCTCAAAGACAAAGTGCAGGAAGAAGGAATACATGCAAAAAGAACAAACAGAGGAGCAGAAAGAAGCTTTGTTGCAAAATCATCCTGTACTCTCAACTTTTTCAGACGGATACTGGTGGTAACTGAGTCTGACTAACCAGTCCTAGAGCCAGTGCTATGTTAAATAACACTTAGAATACAGTGAAAACACCTACATACACTAGGGAACACTATACGTTGGGGCCCCCCTGTGATTAGCATCAACTCCTCTGTAAGCCCCTAGTACATAATAGGGCAGAGGGATTAAAACTACCTCTTAAAGCGGCACAGGGCGCGTTTGCACACTGTTGAAGGGAGGGGGTGGCTTGAGGTGACATGTGTGCAAACAAGCCCTCTGGCCTTTATAAGTTAAGGTATATAGTCCTCTTCAATCCTGAGTGTCCCTTGGGTCCAACTAGCCCACCAAGTATCTCCAGTTAGTGCCACAGAGCTGCGCTGCAGAGAAGTGTAAAAAGGGGCACGGCCTTGACCACCTGTCTGCAAAGCAGCGAAGTGGCGCTTACTGGAAGCACCTGGTGGGCTAGTTGACCCCCAGGGGAGTTGGTCCCCAGGGGCCCTCTGGATTGAAAAGGAATTGTTTCCCCAATTTAAAACGCGCCACAGGGCATGTTTGCACACGTCACCTCAGGCCCCATCCCCTCCCTTCCCCACTGTGTAAACGCGCCCTGTGGGGTTCCTAGGGTCCAAGTAGCCCACTAGGTACCTCCAGTAAGTGCCACAGAGCTGCGTTGCACAGAGGTGTAAAAAGGGGCACGACCTGTATCACCTCTCTGCAACACAGCACAGTGGCGCTTACTGGAAGCACCTGGTGGGCTAGTTAGCCCATATGTGCCCTCAGGATTGAAGGAGAATTATTTCCTCAACTTAAAACATGCCACAGGACGTGTTTGCACACGTCACCTCAGGCCCTGTCCCCTCGCTTCCCCACGTGTAAACATGCTCTATGTCCATTTTAAGTTGGGAGATTAAGTCCCCTTGAATCCTGAAGGTCCCTAGGGTCAAACTAGCCCACTAGGTACCTCCAGTAAGCGCCGTTGCAGAGAGGTGTTAAAAGGGGTTCGACCTGGACCACCTCGCTGCAACGCAGTGCAATGGCGCTTACTGGAACCACCTGGTGGGCTAGTTGGCCCCCAGGGGCTCTCAGGTTGAAGGAGAATTATTTCCCCAACTTAAAACACGCCACAGGGCGTGTTTGCACACATCACCTCAGGCCCCGTCCTCTCCCTTCGCCCCTGTGCAAACGCGCCTTGTGTCCATTTTAAGTTGGGAGATTAATTCCCCTTGAATCCTGAAGGTCCCTAGCGTCAAACTAGCCCACTAGGTACCTCCAGTAAGTGCCACAGAGCTGCGTTGCAGAGAGGTGTAAAAAGGGGCATGGCCTTAGAACACCTCTCTGCAACGCAGCTCCATGGCGCTAACTGGAGGTACCTGGTGGGATAGTTGTCCCCCAGGGACCCTCAGGATTGAAGAGGAATTAATTCCCCAACGTAAAACGCGCCACAGGGCGTGTTTGCACACATGTCACCTCAGGCCCCGCCCCCTCCCTTCACCACTGTGCAAAAGCGCCCTTGGCGCGTTTTAAGTTGGGGGATTAACTCCCCTTGAATTCTGAGGGTCCATGGGGTGCAGCTAGCACACCAGGTACCTTAATTAAGCGCCACAGAGCTGCGTTGCAGAGAGGTGTAAAAAGGGGCGTGGCCTCAGAACACCTCTCTGCAACGCAGCTCCCTGGCGCATACTGGAGGTTACTGCTGGGCTAGTTGGCCCCCAGGGTCCTGCAGTATTCAAGGGGAATTAGTTCCCCATCTGCAAACGTGCCAGGGGTGGGATTGCAGAGTAGTACAAGGAGGGGGCTGGGCCTCCGGCGTCATGCCGATCATTTTTAAAAAAAACATTTCAAGAAGGGGGGCTGTGTGGCCCCCCTTCTTTTCCTCATTTTTTGGCCCTGGGGACCCCATCCCCCAGGGCCAGCCCTGTAATTTTTTTATTTAAAAAAACTTAATTGGAAGGGGGCCGCGTGGCCCCTCTCCTGAGGCCTTAATCGGCTCCGGGGAACCCATCCCCTGGGGCATGGCCTTTTTTTTTATTGTTTTGGAGGGGGGCTGCGTTGCCCTCCACCTCAGGCCACTTATGGCCCCGGGGACCCCATCCCCCGGGTCTGGCCTTTTTATATATAAAGATTTTTGGGGAGGGGTGGCCGTGTGGCCTCCTCCCAGGCCACTTGTACGGCCTGGACCCCATCACCCGGGGCTGGCCCTCTCCGTTGGGGACTGTGGGGGGTCCCCAATACCCCCATGATCCCGCCGTCTCCCCATGTCTCTCGGGAGCAGGCATTGCTTTTCCACATGGGGAGCTGCTAAGATGCAGCTCCCTTGTGGAAAAGCAATCATCTTTGGTTTTTGGAAGAGAGAGCAGGTTTCCTTATCTCTCTTCCAAAAACCAAAGCAGTTTGCTATGGCAGGGCGGGAGCCGCGAGGCTCCCACCCTGCCACAGCAAACAGCAGTGTCCCAGTGGTGGGCACCACGGGACACTGCAGGAGCCGGTCCTGAGGTTGGCGGTCCCCAGGACCATGACAGGGCTCCAGGAGGGGGCCCCCTCACAACATTTCCAAAGCCCCGGGAGGTGGTGGTTCCCAGGGCTGGGGGGTCCGCCACGGAACCCCTATTTTAATATTTAGAGCCCCGGGGAGAAGGTGGTCCCTAGGGCATGTGGCTGGGGGTGCTCGAGCCCCCCACACAGGTTTATTAATATTTTTTTTAAATAAAACACTAGCCCCGGGGGATAGCGGACCTCGGGGCTATGTGGGGTGTGAGCCCCCGGCAAATATATTCTTAAAGCCCCGGGGGTGGCGGTCCCCGGGGCTTGGGGGCCTTTGAGCCACCCCACCCATGTATTTTTTAAGCCTGGGGGGTGGCAGTCCCCTGGGCTGGGGGGGCTGTGAGCCCCCCACACATATATAAAAGCCCCAGGGGTGGAGATCCCCGCGGCTGGGGGACCCCTCTGGGCCCCACATTACATCAAAAATATTGCCCCTGGGACTTGACCCCCGGGGGCTAAATAGTAACAATGTTTTTTCACGGCCGGATCCGCAGATCCTCTGTGGATTTTCCCGTTTTAAAAATAATTAATATTTTTTTGGGCCCTGGGAATCCTTGTGGGACCCCCTAAGCAGGCCTAGGGGGTCAGGGTGTTTCTACCCTGCCCCCTTTTTGCATTTTGCGAATTTCTTTTACTGATGTCTTGTGCCTCGGTTCTACCAAGGCACATGATGGCTGCCAACACCTGATTTGGAGTTTCCACTGTGCAAACGCACCCCATGGCGCTTTGTAAGTTGGGGATATAAGTCCCCATGAATTCAGAGGGTCCCTGGGGTCCAACTAGCCCACAAGGTACCTCCAGTAAGCGCCACAGAGCTGCGTTGCAGTAAGGTATAAAAAGGGGCGTGGCCTCTGAACACCTCTCTGCAGCTCAGCTCCCTGGCGCATACTGGAGGTACCTGGTGGGCTAGTTGGCCCCCAGGGACCCTCAGTATTCAAGGGGAATTAATTCCCCAACTTACAACGCGCCAGCGGGCGCGTTTGCACAGTGGTGAAGGGAGGGGGCGAGGCCTGAGGTGACATGTGTGCAAACACGCCCTGTGGCGCGTTTTAAGTTGGGGAATGAATTCCTCTTCAATCCTGAGGGTCTCTGGCGGTCAACTAGCCCACCAGGGACCTCCAGTAAGCGCCACTGTGCTGTGTTCCAGAGAGGTGGCCCAGGCCTCACCCCTTTTTACACCACACTGCAACCCAGCTCTGTGGCACTTACTAGAGGTATGTGGTGGGCTAAATTGGACCCCAAGGACCCTCAGGATTGAAGAGGAATTAATTCCCCAACTTAAAATGTGCCACAGGGCGTGTTTGCACAAATGTCACCTCAGGCCCCGCCCCCTCCCTTCACCACTGTGCAAACGCGCCCTGTGGTGAGTTTTAAGTTGGGGGATAAAGTCCCCTAGAATCCTGAGGGTTGTTGGGGTCCAACTAGCCTACCAGGTACCTCCATTAGGCGCCACAGAGCTGCATTGCAGAGAGGTGTAAAAGGGGCGTGGCATGGATCACCTCTCTACAACGCAGGCCTGTGGTGCTTACTAGAGGTACCTGGTGGGCTGGTATTTAAGGGGAATTAATTCCTCAACTTAAAATGCGCCACAGGACGCATTTGCAGAGTATTGCCTGGAGGTGTCTTTTTTTTCTTTTTAGGAAGGGGGGCTGTGTGGCCCCCTTCCTTTCCTATGACACCTATTTTTTTATAAAATGGAAGGGGGCGGTGTGGACCCTTTCCCAAGGCCATATATACCGCCGGGAACCCCATCCCCCGGGGCATGGCCAGTGGTTTTAAACATTTTTTTTCATTTATTTAGAGGGGGCTGCGTGGTCCCCCTCCTCTGGCCATTTATGGACCTGTGGACCCAATCCCCCGGGGCCAACCGTTGCTTGCTTTTAAAAAATATATATTATGGGGGAGGGGGCACCACTTCTGGCCCCGGGGACCCCATCCCCCGGGACATGGCCACTTTGTCGGGGACTATGGGGGGAGCCCATATGACCCCACGGTCCCTGCCGGCACCCTGCCTCCTGCGGGAGCCGGCATTGCTTTTCCACATAGGGAGCTGCTAACATGCAGCTCCCTGTGTGAAGAAGCCATCTGGTTTGAATTTAAGAAGAGAGATCAGGTTTCCTGCTCTCTCTTCCAAAATCCAAAATCCAAACCACAGTTTGCTATGGCATCGCTGTACCATAGCAAACTGCAGTGTCCAGGGGGTGGGCACCCCAGGACACTGCAGAAGTCGCCCCTGGGGGGGTGGCGGTCCCCAGGGCCATCAAGGGCTCCAGTAGGGGGCTGTGTGCCCCCCCCACCTCAATTGCAAAGCCCAGAGGAGGTGGTGGTCCCCGGGGCTCGGGGGTCCGTTACAGACCCCCAAATTTAAATATTAGTGCCCTTAGGAGGTGGTGGTCCTCGGGGCGTGTGGGGGGGCTTGAGCCCCCCACACAGGTATATATATTGGTTTTAAAGAAGACCCGGTGGTGGTGGTTCCCAGGGCTGCGGGGGGCAGTGTGCCCCCCCACGATCAATAATAATGAGAGCCCCGGGGGTGGTGGTCCTTAGAGGCCGCCCAAACTTTACAAAAAAAAAAAAAGGGGGTGTCGCTCCTCAGGGCTGCGGGGGGGGCATGTGCCCCTGGCAAATATTTATGCAAAGCCCCGGGGGTGGTGGTCCCCGGGGCAGTGTGGGGAAATTTTACTGCCCCTGGGACCTGGCCCATCTGGGGGCTTCAATTAAACAAAGCGCGGGAGACCACGTTTCATTTTATAAACAAAATTCTCACCGGATTTGCACACCCAGCTCGAATTCGGCCAAATTTTTTAAAAAAATGCTTTTGCAGGCCCTGGGAGTCTTTGTGGGACCCCCTGAGCAGGCCGAGAGGGTCAGGGTGTTTCTACCCTGCCCCCTTTTCTTGCGAGTTTGTTTTACTGTTTACTTGTGCCTCGGTTCTACCGAGGCACAAGATGGCTGCCAACACTTCCTGGTTTGGAATGTTGACAGCCAATTCGCATAAAGCTCGTGGTCGGGAGGGTGGACGGGTCCTCCGTGCCTCTAAATATTGAAACTTTTATTTTTGATTTTCTCAGCAACTACTGAACGGATTCACACCATTTAAAAATAAGGATTCTTCCTGAAGCAAGCACTACCTTTTTGCCAAATTTGGTGTAATTCCGTTCAGCAGTTTCGGCTGTAGCCGTGCCTAAAGTTTCCTATTGGAAATGCATTTTTCTACCTCGTTTTTTTATTTTCTCAGGAACTACTGAACAGATTTACATCATTTAAAAAAAGGTCTCTTTCTGAAGCAAGGGCTACCTTTTTGCCAAATTTGGTTCAGCAGTTCGGGCTGTAGCTGTGTCTAAAGTTTCCTATGGGAATTAACATGGAGAAAACACGTTTTGGGACCCTCTTTTTTCTTGGCCCCCGCTTACCGAAATGAAATTTGACACCACAGAGAAGAGCCTCACAGGTAGGTTTGTTTTCCCTTTGTTATACCTGGAGCCACAATCTGTCAGTGCAGAAGCCAGGTCACAATTCATTCAGCCAAACACGTTTCGGGTAAATTCATCTCCCTTTGTCAATGGCTTGTTAGTTTCAGCGAGACTTCAGTGATTTCAATTTAGTTTTCAAACGCCATTGGGCGTGGCCTGTACTGCTTTCTGGTTCTGATAGTTTGTGCAAGGTATTTTTTCAAAGGGTTATTTTTCTTTCTGTAGACAGTGTCTCTTTACCTGCTTTTCTCTCATAAAAACCACAGCAGGTTTTGTACGCTGCTTCCGGAGGAGTACCACCCACTTATTTCATGTTATGCTGTTGTTTGTTCGAATAAAATTCTGTTTCCATTTATTTGTATTGTTTTAATAAAGTTTATTTTTTTTAACAATGAATAAGTGAGTGTATGGGTCTTTCTATCTGTAGTTTATTGTGAAAATCGGCGGTTTATAGGAGGTTATGACGGAAAACATTTGTAATTTTGCGGTGCACCTTCCAAATATAAACCAACAGACTATTACATAAATGAAGCCTGGGTAATTCTACAACTGCAAGGGTTCTATGAGTGTATCACTTTATAACATGATGAGTACTACTCGTGCGATGACAGAACCAATAAGGCACTGCCTAGGGCCACGGAGGCTTGAGGGACTGGCGAAACCCACCCTGCATTATTAAGTAAAGCCCCTGAGGGTGGCGATCCACGGACTTGAGTTGGCCTCAAAGCCCCCCGAACAATTAGTAAACAATACACGTGAAGGTGGCGATTCCCTAGGCTGTGAAACGTCTCTGTGCCCTCCCGTGCCTAATTTACATGTGAGATTAAGGTCCCCCGTGCTGCAGAGACCCCGCAATATAATCATAGGATTGGCCCGGAACATTACCCACCAGGGGGCTCATTTTAATGAACGGGTGAGACCCTGCTTCATTTTTTTTCTCCATTTTTACCATCCGGATCTGCTTCATTGAAGCGATACAAGGTTTTCCTCCTCTTGCTTCAACGAGACAAACAAGGATTTGCTATCACAGGGTGGAAGCCATGCACCCGCCCTGTAATAGCAAATATAAATGTCCCGCATCTGCACACCCCAGGACATTGTATGAGCCACGCCTGGGAGGTGGCGCTTTCTTAGGGCCATGATCCATTGGTTACTGCATAACTACAGAATTACACTACTTACACATGTGTAGTACAGCGACCAGAGTGTAGTGAAGAGGCAGAGGAAGGCCAAAATCAAAAAATATAAATCCTACCAGAGGTCAGATGACATAGTTCGATGAGCGACGACCCTGAAAACGGGTCTTCAGCAGAAGTAAAGAAGCTCAAAATAGTGGTGAGTGCTGCCTTCTTTTTACCTTCTCCCGCTCGTCGCCAAATTTATGTAGTGAAGAGGCAGACAGCAGTGGATCCGATAAGTAGATTTATTGCAGGCAAACAAGACAGCTTAAACAGCCACCAACAGGAGCAGACATCAAGGCAACTGTCTCCTTCAGCACCATGTACAAACTCCCTAAGATTACCCTCATGACAGCCTCACAGGTAGGTTTGTTTTCCCTTTATTATACTTAGAGCCACAGTCTATCAATGCAGAAGCCAGGTCACCATTCATTCAGCCAAACGTGTTTTGGGTAAGTTCATTTCCCTTTGTCAATGGCTTGTTAGTTTCAGCGAGACTTCTGTGATTTCAATTCAGTTTTTAAATACTTCCCCTTTGAGCGTGGCCTGCACGGCCTTCTAGTTATGGTAGTTTGTGCAAGGTATTTTTTCAAAGTGTTATTTTTCTTTCTGAAGACAGTGTCTCTTTAAACATAAGTAAGTGTGCCATGTCCAAGAGAAAAAGAAAGGTAGTCAGAATGAAAGAAAGATAGTGAGAATGGGACTGAGAGCGAGTGGGTGGAAGGGAGAAGGGGAGGGAGAGTCAATGAGGGAGGAGGAGACAGAGCATCAGGCTACTGCACCCCTCACTGTTAACCTCCCATCACCCCTGTGTCTGGGACGCTGAAGTCTGCGAGAAAGAGTGTGGTCCAGCAAGTCCTTAAAATGAAACAGACATGAATGAGGCCAGATTACATTATTATCTACAGCAACATTGCTTGCCTGCACCTGTGCACCCAGGCTGTTGCACCGCAGACCCTTCCCCCGCACTGTGCTCCATTGCAGCTCCTGAGCACCGAGGCTTCACTGCTCACCTGCCACCACCCCCGGCGTGTCCAAGGACGTGCCGGTGCATCCAAGGACGTGCCGGTGCGAGCTCCGACTCCGGGGTGCCTCTCTCAGGGTGGCACAGCAGGTCTCCGGTCGCGGACGGTGTCTTGATACCACTATGAAAGGCGTTAGAATGCCCAGGACATCGTCATGGGCTGAGCACCCGTTCCGCCTATTTTGGTGCAACCAACTCAGTGTCTGAAAAGGGAGAAATATTATAATGATGGAAATGTCTTGAGGTAAATGAAGGTTTATTTCAAGCTTAATAGAGAACACCAGTTCAGTGCATCCTTCCTTCTTGAAGTACGATCTACCAACTGTTAGTGGTAATCGTGGTTCAAAGAGGAGTTGGAGTGCATGAGAATACACAAGGTTAAATAATAATATGTTGTGCCAACGTTAACATACAAAGGAACAGAGCGCATGCTAGAAGCATAATGTGCGCTTGTAATGCAGTGGCGCAAGCCTGTGTGCATGTACACTTAGTAATCAGCTCACTACAGTGTCCCTAAAGCCAATGCCACGTGTCTGTAGGGCAGCACTGCCGGCTGGCTCAGGCCTACAGTACGGTTCAGCAGGTCCTTAAAATGAGACAGAGATGTGACTGAATGAGGTCAGAGATCACATCATTACACACGGCAACATCGATTGTTCGCACCTGCGCACCCAGGCTGATGCACCCCACCCCTCCCGCCGCACCACGCTCAACACATGTCTGTAGGGCAGCGCTGCCCGCTGGCTCATGCCTACAGTACGGTCCAGCAGGTCCTTAAAATGAGACAGAGATGCGACTGAATGAGGTCAGAGATCACATCATTACACACGGCAACATCGATTGTTCGCACCTGTGCACCCAGGCTGATGCACCCCACTCCTTCCGCCACACCGCGCTTAATTGCAGCACCTGTGCACCCAGCCCCACTGCTCACCTGCTGTCATTGTTGTGTGTCCAAACACGACGGGCAGCAGGGTTCACAATTCAGATCCAGTGTTGATTGCACCTCCTGGATCCCTTTTTTTAATGCGCATTGTGATATGCGAGGTGGATGCAGCCATATCACCTGAGACAGTGTGGAAGAACTGGGACATGTGGCGTCTTCGTTATCCTATTTATACATACGCAAAGTGGGCTGGGCTTGTGTACGCCAGGCCAGTGTAGGGGTGTGAGTAATTATTCTGGGGACCTGGGCGTTGTTCAGTTCCTGCATGGCCAGGAAGTGTACTCTTGTGTGTGTCCCTGTTGCAGTTTTGACGTCGCAGAATGAGCAATTTTCATTCATGTAGCACGTACCGGGAGGGCGGCAACTATTGCTAATGAGATGCTGTCCAAAAACATTGAATGGCCAACATCATGTCAGGTTCTCACCTTAGTTTCTGCGGAAATGCCACGGAACTGAAGAAAGGTCCACAACTTCTCCCAATCACCTATTGGGATTGACTATTGCCAATCAACAATAGTAATCCAGAGGAAGAAGGAAAACAAAACAAGGGAAGGTAGGGAAGAGATCCCAAGGCGCAAAGCAAACTCCACAGGTCTTCTCGTTATAAACAAAAACGCTGAAAAGACAATAGGTTAGAAGATAATCTATTTACTCTTTGAACTATACTCAAAGGTTTTCTCTATGATTACCTTAATGGTCCCTTGTTTTGTGTAGAAATGAAGATATAAAAGTGTAGTGTTGAGCGAGTGTCTGACTGTATAGAAAGAAATAAAGTGGTGAATATACAAAAAGGCTATACTCCAGTATATATCTAGTACTAAAAAAAAGCAGCCCACCTGCACTAGCTCAATACTATGGAAGAAATTATATCCCGTGGATTTCTCACTCCTGTGCATCTGACAGCATCCGGAACATTACGGGATAAGAGACCCCTTTGCCATGTTCAGGAAACTCTTATAAGCAGTACCCAAATAATGTTATATAAATAATAACACAAAATGCCCATGTCCACGGTCAGGTAGTCTCAGAGTGTCCAGTTGGAGACAGCTTCAAGGTCCGCTCCAGGCGCTCAGAACTGCTTGCGCCAACCCACTGGGGTTTTATTCTTGAAGAAACACGGAGGTGAATTTCAGGCGACTCACATGAGGAAACACTGAAGCACTACAGGTTCCAGAAGGCCACGGTGATCGCCACGCCAAGTGGGCGGAGTATGGATACCATATGTATGCTGGGACACTGCCTGTTTCACTGACCGCCGATCCACAAGCCCCCAGATGAAGTGGTGAAACACGAAACGCGGCGGGACTATGGAATTGATGAGAGCAATGGCAATATGACGCTGAGAACGCCTTCTTTTAATAAATTGAAGCAATACTACGTAACTTGCCTGTGCGGGTCCTCTTCACTGTCAGACAACGTAGTGATGGATTTTTAGCAGCATTCCTGTGCCGCAAGAGAGACCCACATTGTGCTTTGCACGGTCCAGCTGGGATGCCACAAGACGTTCCAGCACAGTGGCAGGCAAGTGCGATTAAAAGAAGTAACTACGGCGCTCCAGGTGCTCAGAACTGCTTGCGCCAACCTACTGGGGTTTTATTCTTGAAGAAACACGGAGGTGAATTACAGGCGACTCACATGAGGAAACACTGAAGCACTACAGGTTCCAGAAGGCCACGGTGATCGCCACGCCCAGTGGGCGGAGTATGGATACCATATGTATGCTGGGACACTGCCTGTTTCACTGACCGCCGATCCACAAGCCCCCAGATGAAGTGGTGAAACACGAAACACGTCGGGACTATGGAATTGATGAGAGCAATGGCAATATGACGCTGAGAACGCCTTCTTTTAATAAATTGAAGCAATACTACGTAACTTGCCTGTGCGGGTCCTCTTCACTGTCAGGCAACTTAGTGATGGATATATATATATATATATAAACGCCACACTCCACAGCGATTCTACTGGCAAGCAATTTGCAAGACCGTGACTACACGGGGTGCTCACGCTCACTGGAGGAGTGGACTCTTTTGCTCGCTGTGGTGATTTGTGGTCGGAAGCAAGGAGATGGAGGCGATCCATCTGACTACAAGATCCAGGATTCAGTGGGGTCCCTGCAGTCACTGCCCTAATTGGGCATGTACTTACTAAGGTTTGCTGCAGGTGAGGAGGTTGGGACGTTTCTGAATGTCCGCCCCCTAATCATGTGGGAGTGTCGTTATCAAATTTTAAAAGGCACTTCCGAAGTGGACAAGTGAATTCTCTTTCAAGCAAGATGGCATCTGAGGAAGGCAAAACATGCCGAAATGCATCATGCCGCTTGAAATTGTGCACTGGAAATAAAGAACGCTGCTTCATCCTACCTGTGGTGGCTGTCATCCTTTCTGAGACAAGGGAAAGGTCGTTGCTTTTATATATATATATATATATATATACATATATATATATATATATTCAATGAAAAAACCATAGGTTATAGGCCATATATAGTTAGGAATTAGCATTTACAAAACCTTATTTTACTCGCATAAAACCATTGAAATTCCATATATAGTTAGCTAACTATAAGCGCTAACTATATATCGCGCACCCGCAATCCACTGCTGATGATGTCACATATTACATCATTCATGACATGGTCAGTGACATCACTGATGACATCACTGATGACATCTCAAATGACATCACTGATGACATCACTGATCACAACATCCAGTGATTGTATGTGTCTGTAAAGTTTAAATATGTTTCACATATTGAAGAATGAGTGGATGTATAAGTGTCTGGATGAAGAATTTAGTAGGTGCATGACTGACTGTATGAGTGAGTGATTAAATGTGTCTCACTGAGTACATGGGTTAGTGACTAAACTGTCTTAATTCGTGCATCAGTATGTTTGTTGTTGTGTAAGCTGCTGCATGTGTTGATCAGTAGCTATAAGAGTGGCCATATGGGTTATTGATTGGTTGCCCAAGTATTTGAATGGGAGGCTGAGTGTGTGTGTGGGTGGCTGGGAGGTGCGTGACTCTGTGCATAGATGTGTAAGCAATTGATTCACTAGGAGTATGAGTTCAAGAGTGCATGTGGAAACAGCTATATGGGCGGTTGACTGTGCATGGGTGTGTTGGTGAGTGAATGGATTTCTCATTGCTACATGTGCAAGTAAGTACGTATGTAAAACACAATACATGTGAGAGTTGAGATATATAAATAACTGAACATAAGAGCCAGTGAATGTGTGAGTGGCTGTATCGATCACTGTGAGCTTGTATCAGGGATTATATAAGAGAGTAAATATGTGTTATTATATGTTTGAATAAGTAAGATGTGTATAACTGTATAGTTGAGGAAATGGAGGTGTGATTGATTCTTTGCATGACTGACTAGGTGTGTGAGTAACTCCATGGATGAGTGACAGTCTGTGAGTGTCTGTTTATACTGAGTGTATGTAAGGTTATATTAGAGTCTGAAGAGGTTCATTGTATTATCACATGAGTGATGTGATCAGTGATGACAAATGAGATGTCATCAGTGATGTCATTTGAGTTGTCATCAGTGATGTCATCAGTGATGTCATTTGAGATGTCATCATTGATATCATTTGAGTTGTCATCAGTGATGTCATTTGAGATGTCATCAGTGATGTCATCAGTGATGTCACTGACCATGTCATGAATGATGTAATATGTGACATCATCAGCAGTGGATTGCGGGTGCGCGATATATAGTTAGCGCTTATAGTTAGCTAACTATATATGGAATTTCAATGGTTTTATGCGAGTAAAATAAGGTTTTGTAAATGCTAATTCCTAACTATATATGGCCTATAACCTATGGTTTTTTCATTGAATTTTCAAGGTTTTGTAAATGCAAATTCCTAACTATATATCCACTATAACCTATGGTTTTTTCTGTGAATTTCATTGGTTTTTTAATAGCAAATATGAAAAGCTTTAAAATGTCAAGTACGTGATAGATAAAAACATTTTCGTATTTATGCACGCTGATGTGCTTTGAACGCTGCCCCCCCCCTCCCCTCTTTTGCCTTAGTAGTACTCTCTCTTTGCAGATACAGAAGGGTAGTTAACGCAGGCCTTTACCCCCGTTGTAATCCGTCGTACCTCCTTGTCTCTCCATTTGATTGATTGTTGTCCAAGCATTTACTGTTTTAGAATTGGTTCTCTTTGGATCATTCTCTATTTACAAACAAGCACAAAGTCGCAATACTCTGTTTAGTCTTTGCAGATAGTGAAAAATCGTGTAAAAAAATAAAAGTAATCGAGCAAAATCAGTAGGCCACTAATTGGATCTCTTTTTGACCTCGCTAAAATAGAAATATTAGGAACAACCCTTCTTGAGAAATACGAAAATAGTGAGATGAACTGAGCTCCACACCATGAGGGCTGCAAGACAGCTCGGCTCCATCACCCATCCCGCACAAAATAATGACAAACCCTATGCAAATATTAAAAATATAGACAACACACCAGCAAAGAAACAGGGTAAAACATTTTATTAAAAAACTATTTACATAACGTTGGTTTATAAGATGATGTCAGTAGTGGACCGATGTGTGAATAGATCGAAAACAGCACAAGGCTCCAAGATCCGGATAGCAAGCTCCTGGATGTTGGGTGCCATAGTTTAGAGTTCTGAATTTCAGCCTTTTTCAATGCCTGTGCTTTGTTGAATCAAAATGGCGGCTTGACACAAAGCTGACTCAAGCGTTGTTACTGATGCTATGCAGACCAAAACTGGTTTTCAGTTTGTACATTTTTCTAGATTTTTCAATCCAAGTTTGGTTGACTTTGTAGAACGATGGCTTCAGATTTTCAACATACGGTGTGGTGGCGCTGACTGGGAGGGGGCGCTTCGCTCCTGCCCCCTCCCCAAGTAAGATTTTCATACGTGAAAGTACGTTAATGGTTTTGGTCCCTGAGATGCTTCGATGTCACTACCATTCTCAAATAGCATAAGTTCTGGATGTTGGGTGCCATAGTTAAGAGTTCTGAGCAGCGCTTGTAACACTGTCTGAAGCTTATTTCCACCTACTGCAGCTTCACTATTCTCAAAGTAAGTGAGTGTCGTTTGTGGACCTGACTGCATTAGAAAACAATGTGATATGTTACCTTCCTAAACAGCTTGACGGAGGCCCCTGAGGGGCGCTGTGATGGCCATGGACTCGGAGAAGACGCTTGGCTCCGACACCCTCCCCAAGTCTTATAGCACTGTTGTAGCCTGAGATCGCCCCCGACATAGGCGGCCGGCTCCCGGGGTCCGGCGGTTCTTTTTGCCTTTTGATGACTCTTCAATTCTGGACCTTGTCCCACAATCCGTTTGACCTGAAGACAAGCTGTAGTGAGGCGCCCCTTTATCGTTTTAGTTGCCATTCCGCCCGCTTTTGCTACACTGTGCCTCTTCCGCCATTCAGCTGTTTTCCGCCCGCTCTTGCGACTACAGCGTCTCGCTCACCATGTAGTTGAGATGCGCCCGCTCTTGCGGTGCAGCGATAGGCGGCTGCCACAGGACTCTCAAAATGGCGGCCGGCTCTTCGGTTTTGGGCCTGGTCCACTAAAATGGCCCTGGGACACCTTGGAACTCGGACGCTTGTCTGCTAGGGCTTGGGTCCCATTCTCGAAAAGCGTCCCCTCAGCCGTGAAGATTCTACAAAAGTCTTGGGGGCCTCCGACTCCCGCAGGCTTCTGGTGGGGAGCGGCTGCCATGATTGCTCGTGGAATGGCCACGACGGAGCTACGAGATGGTAGTGGTCTCATGCTGACGCCAGCTTTAGTCTGAAACATCCAGAAACACTGTAGACTACCAATTCGATCAGTTCCGGTAGCGCCCCAACATGACCCGGAAGAGAAGAACTTGCCCTCCCCTCTTTGACTGATGGTTCTTGTTGCCTGTCCCCTCTGTTGTCATTTAACAGAACTTTTTGGACTGCTGAAAGGGGTTGTGTTCTGAACGCTGGTTGGTGGAGACATTTAGACTATATTCTTGACCTACGTTGTCGCGTAATGCGTTTTATGACACGCCGCGTTAGCGCACCCGGAAGTGATCCGAGGCGCGGCGCGCAGCGCGTAACGTAAGCATAACAGGTCATGTGACTTGTTAATAAAACTTTTCATTGGTTCATTTTACTTTTGTTAATTTAATGATGAAAAGCTTGGTCATATGACCTAAAAATTACGCTTTTTATTATTTTCGAACAATATTTTTTTTTCAAACATATGTTATAATATTCCAGGCTAATGTACTTTCCCGGAAAATTTACAACTGTCTTGCAAGTAAAATATATTCCTTTTTCGAGAAAAAGGGCGTTTCTTCCTTCCATGACGGAGCCGTTGAGTAAAAGAGATTCGGCCTGCTGTCTTAGTCGCCGATACGCCTGATTATCAGATTCTTATCGATCACTTTATGTTGCAGACATGAAAAACACAACTGCCCTTGACCATTTATCTTTACTGCGTTCCTACATATTATACCTTTTATCCGTCATGTAATTGGACTGCTTTATTTCACTTGCCTTTTACTGATTCGAAAACAGTCACTAAAAGTAAAAACTTTACAAATGAAAATACTACTACCGTGTTTTGTTTTAAAAACCTTTATTGTGAAAATGTCAGTATACAAATACGGGCCTATAACCACGTGGGCCGGCCACGGAGCAAACTCAAATCGTATATGATGAGGAGACATTTACACTGTAGAAGAACGTAACGAGCGGGCCATTAGGTGACAAGAACAAAGGTGTCTAACAGTTGCGGAATCGGTGGACGTACATTTTGTAATTAAAATACGACAGGGCCACTTACAATAACATTTTCTAGATATACATTTGCGGGCAAAGAGTTACGAGTCCCATTTATACCGGCGCCATTTTGGGCGAGGCCGGGCAGGTCCAAGATATAGTCAAAATGTCTCCACCAACCATCGGCCAGACCAGAACCCCTTTCGGCCCTTTATGTTACAAGATGGTGTCTTCCATTCAGAAAATATTGGTGGCAGCATTTTGAAAGGAAACAGAAACAGCCGCTCTCCTAGTGAGTTTCACATTGTTACATTTAGGAAGAATGTTGAAGAGTAGTATGTGGAAAATCTGAAGCCATTTTTCTACAAACTCTCAATCAGACTTGGATGGAAAAAAAAACCTGAAGAATGTACAAACTGAAAACCAATTTTTGTCTGTATAGCACCAACAGTAACGCTTGAGTCAGCTTTGTGTCAAGCCGCCATTTTCATTCAATCAATAGCGTCCCCCTGCACACATTCAAGGACCTGGTCGTGTCTTCAGATGAAACGCATTGTAGGAAAAGAAGCAGAAAGGAAAAGGAAAAAAGTTCCGCCGGACCTAGTGAAGCTGCAGCAGGTGCAAATAAGCTTCAGACAGTCTTACAAGCACTGCTCAGAACTCTCAACTGAGGCACTCAACATCCAGGACTTGCCATTCGGATCTTGGCGCCTTGTATTTTTGTTTTGTTTTTGATGGAGGGGAAACAACAAAAAACAGACATTGAAAAAGGCTCAACAGTGCAGGGCGCCTTGTGCTGGTTCCGACCTATTCACACATCGGTCCGCTACTGACATCACCTCATAAACCAACGGGGCACCCCACGCCGACTTTCGGCGCAGCATTCTAGGATGGCCACACCAGTGCGGCAATTTGCTGGACACCACCTCGGTGCCATCCAGATCTCGGCGCGTTCATTCAATCAATAGCGTCCCCCTGCACACATTCAGGGACCTGGTCGTGTCTTCAGAAGAAACGCATTGTAGGAAAAGAAGCAGAAAGGAAAAGGCAAAAAGTTCCGCCGGACCTAGTGAAGCTGCAGCAGGTGCAAATAAGCTTCAGACAGTTCTACAAGCACTGCTCAGAAATCTCAACTGAGGCACTCAACATCCAGGACTTGCCATTCGGATCTTGGCGCCTTGTGCTGGTTCCGACCTATTCACACATCACTCCACTACTGACATCACCTCATAAGCCAACGGGGCACCCCACGCCGACTTCCGGCGCAGCATTGTAGGATGGCCACACCAGTGCAGCCACTTGCTGGACACCACCTCGGTGCCATCGGGATCTCAGCGCGTTCGAGTCACTGTGCCGGAAGAGTGACCGGAACTCAGCTGAACACGCCGTCTTTCGGCGCAGCATTGTAGGATGGCCACACCAGTACGGCAATTTGCTGGACACCACCTCGGCGCCATCCGGATCTCGGCGCGTTCGAGTCACTGTACCGCAACAGTGACCGCAATTCAGCTGGACACGCCGTCTTTCGGCGCAGCATTGTAGGATGGCCACACCAGTGCGGCAATTTGCTGGACACCACCTCGGTGCCATCCGGATCTCGGCGCGTTGTGCTGCCTTCGGCCTATTCGCACATCGGTCCGCTACTGACGCCGCCTCACGTGCCAACGGATTTTCTACGCTTTTTGTAGCCCTATGTCGCATAACAGGTCATGTGACTTGTTTATAAAACTTTTCATTGGTTCATTTTACTTTTGGTTTCCTAAAGATGGAAGGCTTGGTCATATGACCTAAAAATAACACTTTTCATTGGTTTAGAACATTTTTTTTTCCCAAACGATGAAAGCCCCACCTTGTTTCTGGATCATTCAGAATGAAGCTGGCGTCAGCATGAGAGCACCACCATCTCGTGGCTCCGTCGTGGTCATTCCGCGAGCAATCATGGCAGCCGCTCCCCACCGGAAGCCTGCGGGAGTCGGGGGCCCCCAAGACTTTTATACAATCTTCACGGCTGAGGGGACGCTTTTCGAGAATGGAGCCCAAGCCCTAGCAGGCAAGCGTCCGAGTTCCAAAGTGTCCCAGGGCCATTTCAGTGGACCAGGCCCAAAACCGAGGAGCCGTCCGCCATTTTAAGGGCCATGTGGCAGCCGCCTATCGCTGCACTGCAAGAGTGGGAGCAACTCAACAACATGGTGAGCGAGACGCTGTGGCCGCAAGAGCGAGCGCAACTCAGCTAGATGGCCGCCACCTGGGGAGGCCCGTTCACGCCGGCTCCCCCACGCCCCCCCCCCCGGGCCGCCGCACGCCAATTTTCGGAGCAGCATTGTAGGATACCAAAACCAGTGCGGCAGTTTACTGGACATCACCTGGGTGCCTGTCGTACATGTTGTGTCAGCCATGTGACACTGGACACAGACCGCTACTGACGAGGCCTCCCCCCGCACCACCCGGGACGCCCCACGCTGTTTTTCTGTGCTGCATTGTAGGATCCCTAAACCAGTGCGGCACCCAGGCGACATCACCTGGGTGCCGTCCAGAACTCTGCACGTTGTGCTGCCTTGGGACTATTCGCACAACAGACCGCTACTGACGAGGCCTCCCCCCGCCCCACCCGGGACGCCCCACGCCAATTTTCGGAGCAGCATTGTAGGATCCCTAAACCAGTGCGGCACCCAGGCGACATCACCTGGGTGCCGTCCAGAACTCTGCACGTTGTGCTGCCTTGGGACTATTCGCACAAAAGACAGCTTCTAACCATTGTTGCTTTTTGTGTTGAGAAATGTTTAAATGTTTTTAGTTTTTGTTCCGTTTGTTAAAGTTAGTAGTTAATAAAGTTTTATAACCTTACTTTGTTGGAGTGTTATCTATTTTTTTTAAAACGGGTGAATGGGGCCTTGATTCGGGTTATTGTCATGTGTGGGCTTTGGAAGTGTGCTGCTGCAGGATCGGACATTTCAAACTCAAATGCACGTTCTTTTTCTTACCTTTCCGAAGCATGGAGCGCAATAGCAGGCAGAGAAAGGGTGATGCACGTGTTGAACACTACCTGACCTGGCAAGTTGCTGGCAGTGCCCCCCCGCCCGCTCCTGAAAGAGGGCACACACACACCGCCGCCCCAAGTACTTCACAAATCTTTAAAAGACCATGCGCTTGTTCATGAGGCTTAAATGGTTTATCACCTCTTCTAGAACCCCTACATCGACCCTCTGACGTTTCATGGAAAAATTACCATGTAACACAATACCAAGCCCTGTCAGCTGAAACCCCCAAGGAATCGTGGGGCATATTATCAAGGGGGTTTATCTCCGCTTTTTTGGCTTTAAAAACCATGAAAGCGGAGATAAAATTATTTCCCTATTATCAAGCTGTCGCTAACACCAGTTAGTGACACCTAAAAGGAGATAGCGACCATCTTGGGCCCGGCTTTGCATGTCAGTGATACTTATCACTAATGACATGCAAAGTGGCGTGCCAAGATGTTAGCGACTGGAAACAGTCCCTAACATCGCTACCTTCTATTACCAACTTTTGGAGATATTCGCGCTAAGCGCGAATATCTCCAAAATCTAACACCTGCCCTGAGCAGTTCTTAGCCATGTTATCCAATGGGAGGTGGATAACATGGCTAAGAGCATTAGGTCGATAATACATGAATATCGCTGACTTTTCTGCGATAATAGCAAGGTTTATCTGCGATAAAAATCGCCGATGTGCGGCGATAATTTTTGTCTCTAAACAAGTTATAGACAAAAATTATCGCTAGTTGTTCGTAATATGCCCCCGGGTTTTTGCTTGCAGAAATCGGGAGGCGGGAGACTAGCACTGAAATCAGTACTCACACGCCTGAATCAGGAGGATTGGCATGTCTGAATTCTCTACAGCTGGGGCCATAAACTACATCCGCAGGGGTAGGTGATAGCCTGGGACCAGCCTGGCATCTAAAATGGCTGCCGTGCACGACAAAATTGTGGCATTCGAAAAAAGGCAAGATGGCGCAGCCGCTGGAACAGATATATCAACATATATCAGCCTCCTCAGCCACCCTCAGGAAACATAGGGGATTAGGATATGTCTCCCGCACCCCCTTATACCTAGTACTTTAATTAACGAAGCACAAAATGGCGAATTCCCGTTTCGCTACCAGTTTGCGGCCCAGTTCGCGGCCCGTGAAGTGCTTCTACCGTGAAAAATCATTTTTTTTTTATTTTCCCCACGGGACCCTTTAATAACCCCAACAACATTCCTAGGGGGTCAAGAGGGGGATACCTTGCCCCCTTTCATTAAATTCCCCCTTAGTTTTTCACCTTTTCTTCTCTCTCGATCCTACCGAGAGACAAGATGGCGGCCGCTCCGGACTGTCACGCAGCAAAAAAAAAAAAAAAGCTCACGCACAGCCGCTGGAAGAGATGTATCAACATATATCAGCCTCCTCACCCACCCTCAGGAAACATAGGGGATTAGGATACGTCTCCCGCACCCACTTATAACTAGTAATTTAATTTACGAAGCACAAAATGGCGAATTCCCGTTTCGCTACCAGTTCGCGGCCGCGCTTCTACCGTGAAAAATCATTTTTTTTTTATTTTCCCCACGGGACCCTTTAATAACCCCAACAACATTCCTAGGGGGTCAAGAGGGGGATACCTTGCCCCCTTTCATTAAATTCCCCCTTCGTTTTCCACCTCTTCTTCTCTCTCGATCCTACCGAGAGACAAGATGGCGTCCGCTCCGGACTGTTTAGAATGTTGACAGACACCGGAGAGCCAATCAGCTTTCTGCGCGCAAAGTTCCGATAAGCGAAAAGTAAGCGGACCGGATCGCTGCCCAGAGCGCTGTTACAGATATATATCTTGGTTTGAACGTTAATTTCTCAAAAACTACTGGAGCACATATATTGAGACCTAGCAAAGGCACATCGGGCTAACAGTCCCTACAATTTTGCCAAGTTTCGTGCAAATCCATTCAGCCGTTCGAGCTAAAAGTGAGTCCAACCGCCCTATGGAAAACTCAATGCAAAAAACGCGTTTTGGGACCCCCCTTTTTTCTCAGCCCCCCCTTGACGAAACCCCACCAAATTTGCAGGGGCTGCTCAGAAACAAAATGTGCCATTTTCCTGAAAATTTCAGCCGATTCCGTCCACAAACGCCAAAGTTATTAGACATAGAATTTTCAAAAGTCCCATAGGGAAAAAATTCTAACTATATATACCTACTGGCGATAGCCAGTAGGTAATATATATATATATATATATATATATATATATATATATATATATATATATATATATATATATATATATATATATATATATATATATATATATATATATATATATATATATATATATCTCTTGCTCTACTTCAGAATTGATCTCTTCTAAAGAACTGCACTCGTGGGACCAAAGGTTTTGCGGTGCTCACACCCGAGGTTTATTCACAATTATTGACAAACGCGTTTCAGCATACGCCTTCCTCAGTGTCACTGAGGAAGGCGTATGCTGAAACGCGTTTGTCAATAATTGTGAATAAACCTCGGGTGTGAGCACCGCAAAACCTTTGGTCCCACGAGTGCAGTTCTTTAGAAGAGATCAATTCTGAAGTAGAGCAAGAGAGTTATTGCGGGTACCCATTACCGCAAACTGCACCCGCCCACGAGTGCCCTGATTTCCAGTGGGACAGGGAGCGTCAATATATATATATATATATATATATATATACGCTCCAAATATCCCAGGAAGATCAATCCTTTAGGAAAGTAGCACACACAGGGGAGGTTCCACAAAGATTATAATGAAAGAACCAACAGCAACGACGCGTTTCGCCTTGGGGCTTCGTCAAGTATGGACCACGAACGTAGGTGTTGCTATAAAGTGCTTTATTCTTCAACAGGCAGCAGCATGACGCGTTTCGACCGGGTAAGCCCGGTCTTGATCATATATATATATATATGAGAGCAGATCCAGGTTGTCACCAGACCTCCACGGCGCACAAACACAGGTGTGGACCACTCAATGGATGAAATGAAGAAACTGCTGTGCTTTATTTATAATCCATGACTACAGCAACCAGTCAGTCCTGGCTAGTGCTCAGCATGACGCGTTTCGACCAAAACAAAAATGAGCAAAAGCAATGCACCAAAGTAACGTGACATGTAGACATAAAGAACATACTATGCATCACTACACATCGAATAAAAAGTACATAAATTACATTTCAAATGAGGAATCAATATTTAAAAATTACATTGAAGATAAATACAAATATTGGAATATAAAACAATACAATATATATATACAAAACCAGAGAAGAACTCATTGCTGTGAGAGCCAAAATAGAGGCTTACAAGGAAGACCAAGTGGTAATTGAATTTCTTAAGGCATTGGAGATTCATTTGAAATCCTATGAGGACACTATTAAAGCTAAAAAAACAGCAAAAGTTCCAAAGGGACAAGAAGGATTATGCGGAGGGCAGAATCCTAACCTATGCTAAGAGATTCGATTGGGTACAGCGGGATCAATTGGTGGAACGACAAAAAGAAGGAGACACCCATTCCACCGATTCAAGCTCAGATGTGAGCACAGACCCTGAAAATACCAGCACAAGTGTCCCTTTAGGACTGCGCCCTTTGACATTTTTGAACGAGTTTCAGGCTTTGAAACAACAAAAAGAAAAGGGCAATCAAATACACTTAAAAGACGAAGGAGCAGGAAGGGGAAGGGGTCAGGGACGTCCTTGAGGAAAGGCCTCAGACAAAAAGAAAAAATAAGACTCACAAGAAGAGGTGGTCGTAATAAATTTTGGCATGCAAACAAAATGAGTTCTAGCATCAATATGGAGTCTGTTGATAAATCTATCATCAATTTATCTGCACAAATGCTTTCATCGGATGAAGAATCACTGTTGAAATTGGGACTGTCATTCTGCCCAGTGATTGACTGGAACTATGTGGATATGAGAATAGATCTTTTTCTATACATTAGAAAATTTAAATTGATGAAATTACACATGATGCCTAAACGCCAGACACAACTGAATGTTTTAACAACGATTCAATCTCCCTCTAATACCGGCAACAAATTTACACTGGATGAAGTGGAATCTATAATGGATATCAATGAACTAGATACCAATCTTGCAAATCCAACAGACAACAATGTGGCGGGTACCCTTAATGCAATTGGCTTCAGTAGTAATGCAGGTGGAAAAAGTGGCCTAAAAATCAAGTCTAGGTACAATCCTAACATTCCATTTGACAATATTGAAGCATTCCATTCGTTACTCATGCATGAACTGAGGATTATGAGAAATTATGATAAATATTCTATCAAGGACAAGCTAACCAAGGCACAAAGAGAGGAACTGAAGAATTTGATGTCCAATCTGACATTAGTGCACATAAACCCTCAGATAAAGGGGGAAATGTCGTGGTAATGGACACCCTCTCTTATAAAGCAAAGGCCATGAGACAACTCAATGATTCCACGTGCTATGAGGTAATCAATTGGAGTACTTATGAGTATACCATCACAAGATACCATGAAATATTGTATAATTGGTGTTCTGCAGGTTTGATTGATGATGATGAATTGAAATTTTTAAGAACCAATAATCCTTGGATCCCAAGCCTGTATTTACTACCTGAGGTACACAAACATGCCACTAGACCCCCAGGGAGGCCAATTGTTTCTTCCAATGGGGGATTGTTGAAAAATACATCTATCTATTTAGATCACTTCTTGGCCCCTTTTGTGAAGACTTAAGATAATATTGCCGTGACAGCTCAGACTTTCTTAAAAGAATACATGATGTCAAATGGGAGAAAGGTTATTTACTTATTTCCTTAGATGTATGCTCGCTGTATACCTCAATTGATCAAAACAAAGGAGTAGAGGCATGTCTGTATTACTTGCAACGTAGATCTATTGAGGTATATGAACACACAGTAATGTTGAAACTTATGATGCTATACTGTCTAAGCATGGGCGAATTTTGCGAATCTCGCGTTCGCGAATTTTGCGGATTTGCGAATTCGCAATCCGCAAAATCCGCGAATTCTCGCGAATTTGCGGGTTTTTTTTGTGTGTTCGCAAGTGTTTCTGCCAGTTCGCGAGGATTTGGTACTAGTTCGCAATTGCAAACTTACTTGTCGGCTCGCAACGGTCGCGACTATGTTGTTTCTACGTCTGGTTCATCATCACAGCCTCCCAGCACCCTCTGTTTCACCACTGGCACCCTCTCTTTGACCCATGCCACCCTCTGTTACATCAATGCCACCCTCTGGTTCATCATCACTGTAGAAGATGGGGGGGGAAAGCAAGCCCACCTGCCCTGCTTGAACTGACATGAATTAATTTGGGGTTAGTTTATTAACAACACCTACCCTGCCCCAACTGACAATAATGAATTAGGGGCTAATTAATGTGTCACTGAAAGAATTTCAAGTTCCAGCCTGGCACCTGCTTGTCTGCTCCTTTAGCTGTAAATCAGGACCTTTGTGGCATACAGTTAAGGTCAGAGCAGGGTCACACAATAGTTGCAAGCAGGCAACCGAATTCTGGAGGGCCCCCTCAGGAAGCACTACAGAAAATCGTTACAAATCATGAGGTTGACCTTTTGCACCTGCTCATTGCTTTTGCTTTTGCTAAAATCGTTTTTCGGTCTTTTCACGCTATTCGCGGGGCGCGGCGTCGTGCGAAACCGACCGCGGAAGCCGCCAATTCGTGCGAATGAGCATTTTATTTTTTTGCGGCTTGTTGTTTCGCGAGTTTTTTTGCAGTATTCGCGAGCCGCTTGCAGCGCAACACGCGCATTTACCCCAAGGTCGAGTACGGGCGCGGCCATTTTGTTTGCGTGACGTATTTCCGTTTCCGCCCGCTATGTATAATCTCGCGCAGTAAGCGCATTGCGAGTAGAGGTTCGCACGAGATCGCGCGGGAAATCTAGAGGTTCGCACGAGATCGCGAGGAAAATCTTGCGCGAACTTACTTTCGCGCTCGTGAACGGGCGCCGGCCATCTTGTTTTTCATTCATTTCCTGTGTCTGGGCATGGTGTTTAATCCTCTTGGTATCTTTGCCATCCTTTGCTTGTTTTCAGTTTTTTTTTTACGATTTTATCTATCCCTCTCTTTTCCTAGCTGTATATTTTTGTCTTTTCTGCTATTTTTCTTTACTTTTAAACTACTTTTTTAAACTCTTTTCTTTTCTTCTTCCCTATCCTATTCTTTCTTAATTTTCTACTTCTTCCTACCTTACCTGCCCAGACCATGGTCAAGCCAGGCGCCGTGAAGCTGCCCAGGCACTTGAGGGCCGCAGCGGCGGCGGGGAGTAGTGCTGGACCCAGTGCCAGGACAGCATGCGGGAGATTGAGGGGGGAGCAGGTGACGCGACGGGAGATATTCAGCCCGGAGGAAGTGGGCGCGCTGGTCTACTTCGTCCAGCGCCGCCTGCCCAGGACCATCGCGGGAGGCGGCAGGATCGCAGCCGGCGGCTACAACATGCGGGAGCGCCGGAAGCGGTGGGAGAAGGTGTGCTGGGCCATATCCCACCTCTACGGGGTCCAGCGCACCTACAGCCAGGTCACCCATCGCTGGACGGACCTCCTGGACCGCGAGCGCAACCTGCTGGACCAGCTCGGCTTGGAGATCCCCGGGCTTGGTGAGTAGTAGTAGCCATTTAATCACCCACTACTATGATGTTTTCTCCTGCTCTGTGTTGTTGTATTGCAAATATTTGTTTTTTACATGGAGCAAGCCAATAATGCCGCTGATGACAATTACATTGTAGTTAAATTATATTTCAAAATCTTCTGTGCATTTCAGGTGCACTGCTCTCCTTCTCAGTGGCGTTGCTACTATGCTTATTTGTTTTCTATTTCGTGGTCTCATTGGCCTGAGTAACTATTATGTATGAGTGTACTTTACAGAACTGCGTAATGCTAGACACTAGGGGGCAGATTACATTTACAAGCCCCTTGCGCCACGTTTACGTTGCCTTGCGTGACGCAATAGCGGCGTAAACGTGCCGCATCCCTGCGAGTCATTTACAGCATGACGCATCTAGGGAGATGCGTCACGTTATAAAGCCATGGGCCTGCACCACAATGGGTGCGTTCCTAGTACGCAGGGTGGGCGGTCCGGCGGCTGTGCGCCTCGCAAAATTGCCTGCGTGAAATCTACAAGATTTAACGCAGGCACTTCTGCGACGCTGCTACGTCAATTCAATTCCTTATGTCTGCTCGAAGCAGGCGAAAGGACTGACACAGCATGTTAAGTATTGGGTGGCCCTGAGCATTACTGGAGTTGCATTGCATTGGCGACGTGACTCCAGCGATGCGCCGCTCTTACGTGACGAGATGCGTCACGCAAGTGCCTACCCTTGCGCCAGGGCGTGCCGCATTGTAAATGAGGCGCATCTGCCGTGTCGCAAGGGTAGTTTTGCGTGACGCATTTGATCTGGCGCATCTCTGGAGATGCGCCAGAACGCGTAAGTAAGTATGCCCCTAAGGGGCAGAATTGCAATTACCGTCGCATCCCTGCAAAGTAGCAGGGATGCGCCATTAATTGTGCGGCCCGCTACCACCACCAAACATGGTGCGCCGTATTTGCAATGCGGCGCACCATGGGCCCAAAACGTCACCGAAGCTTTACTGCTGGAGTTGCGTCGCAACGATGGCGCAGCTCCAGCAATGCTCTGGGGTACCCCAGCTCCCCAATGCTGGGTCAAGCCGTACGTCTGCTTCAAGCAGGTGCAGGGTTTGTGTGACGCATCATTGTCCTAAAGGTGACTGATTGAAATTTTGTAGATTTCCCTCAGCCACTTTTAGGATGTGTTCCAGCGCAGGAATGCCCTCCCTTGCGCCGGAACGCCCCCTGATGGCGCAGGGCTTTATAACGGGATGCATCTCCCAAATGCGTCACGTTGTTATAATATTATACGCCGCACCATGGCGCCCTTTTTTGTTTAGCTGCTGCGTCACAAAAGTCACGTAAGAACGGCGCAAAAGAGCCGCAAGGGGCTTAAATCTGCCCCTTCCTTTGTACCCCTGACAATAAGAAAAATAGTGGCGGTGGATTGATAGTTTGACTATTTAAATGACTGGTAATGTAGCAGGCAACTGTTAGTGTTGTCACTGATCTGACTGAAATCACAATGGAGTTTGTCTGTCACTTTGCGTCTTGCCTGCAGACTGCTGCCTGCCAGTCCTAGGTGAACGTTTCAGTACTTTGTTTAGTGAGTTACGTGACTTTCGAAGTCACAGGTCCGCAAATAAATGAAAACTAACCCTAATCAATATAATTTCGCGGAAATATTTTGTTATTGTTCTTTTGAAATGTTTGATTTGGTTGACATTGACAAGCAACAATCATCCATGTTTTCTGTTCTTTCTTTCATGTTGTACGTCAGCTCCCCCCAGGGGCGAGAGGAGGACACAGGAGCAGCAGGCGGGGGATGCTGTTCAACAGGGCCAGGATCGGGCAGGCGAGGGCTCCTCTGCTGGCCCCAGTAAGTTTTCATTTTAGACTAGTACCTATTTTTCCTAGCGTTCCTCATTTGACTTTTTTCAAAATTGTCTTTGATCTTCTTGTAGACTGTATCTAAATTCTTATCCTGCCTCTACTATGACTCCCTGTGGTATTACTAGATTATTCTTATTAGTCTGTCTGTGTAGCTAACTAAGATTGCACGGTTGGCGAAACTCCCATGATTCTAGTCAGCAATAGCTCTATCAACTTAGTGCAGTCCTCTGGGATTGTCCATAATGTCTTTTGAAGTGTTCTATCTGGACTCATGCTTGCAAAAATTGCAAAACCTTTCACTCAGTCACTCTAGTCTGGACCAAAAAACACAGATTGTATTTAAGTTTAAAAGCTTTATTAAAAGTAAACACATTTATTAAAATGAAGTCATAATAAAACTAAACGTTTAACTGATAATGGAAAAGTGGTTAGTGCTGACGATTAATTGAAGACATTTCTTGTGGTCGAGCCGAGCTCTCACCTGGTTTCAACTTGATCTTGTTGTTAGAAGTCCATCTTCTGTCTGTGTGGAGAAAAATGGTGCGTGTTAAAAAAACAGCCTTCATCAGTTGTGCCAAAAAGTGCAGCAAGACAACCTTCCCTGGAAAAAGGGACATTTTTTTTAACTTTAAAGTAGACAGTCACAAATTACATTGTTTTCACATGTCTTCATTCCTAGACCAAAGACTAGTGAGTGCTTTATTCTAACATTCTTAAATGTACTTTGTAGGTGGAACATCTGGTGGCGGGGCCAGTGTGGAGGTGGTGGTGCTCGACACGGAGGCGGAGGGCGATTCTTCAGGGGAGGAGGCGGCGGCTGTGAGAGTTGAGACGGTGGTGATGGCAGCCAGAGGTAAGCTCTTATATATTCCTTACTTATTGAGATTGAAGACTAGCTGGGAAGGCAAGAATATGAGATGCATGGCTGGGTGAATGATGAAGCAATGATGGGTGGAAGGACAACAGCCTGGGTGGGTGACACAGAAACTGTATGTGTCCATATACCTGGATCATGCTACTATCTGACTCTTAGATAGCATATGTGTATCTAGAGCAGGGGTACTCATAGTACGGCCCGCGGGCCGGTGGTGGCCCGGCAAGCCTTCCTTGGCGGTGCGCAGACCTTGCAGACAATCACTGGTCCCCCGGCCCCCACAGAGCAGAGGCTTTTTTGTATTTCACCTGTTAGCGCCCCTGCATCTCCACTCTGACAATCACTGCTCCCCTGGCCCCCACAGAGCAGAGTGGAGATGCAAGGCCACAAAGAGGTGAAATAGAACAAAGCCTCTGCTCTGTGGGGCCGGGCAAGCAGTGATTGTCAGGGTGGAGAAGCAGGGGCGCTACAACAAACAAAGCCTCAATAATATGTTAATGGTCTTTTAAAGACCTGTTAAGTACTTTGGTGTTGTTGTCTGTGTGTGCGCGTTGAGGAAGCGGTCTCAACCTGGGCTGAAGGCTGACACAGATAGACACACACACAGTGAGATGACAGAGGGGGAGGGAGAGGGAGGGCAGGAGGGTGAGAGAGATGGAGAGGGAGGGCAGGAGGGAGAGCAGGAGGGAGAGAGATGTATGTAAATGCTGGGTCTGGTGGCTCAGTGGATGAGGGCATCTGCTGCAGGGACCTGTGTGCAACCTCATGGTCACAAGTTATCGTTTTGCTTTAGCCCCGCCCCCTCTGACTCCGCCCCCACCAGTGCGGCCCTCGGCCACAAACTACACTGTAAATTTAGCCCCTGAGAGAAAGTTTGTGAGTACCCATGATCTAGAGAGAGTAGACGGTCAGTGGATGAACTAAGTGTAACTTTGAAGAGCATGTAACACTGCACCCGCACGTCCGTTCCAGTGTAGGAAAGGCAAGGAAAAGAAGTTTTAATTTTGTCCAAATACTACCATCAATAGTAGCAGTAGTTTGTATTGCAAGCACAGCATAGATCCGGTTATTACGGTGGCCACTCCCTACCTCTCTTAATAAGTTTAGTAGTACTCAGTCATTCATGTGTGGATGTATCACTGGTCACTCAATAAAAAGCAAAGCACCTAAAGTCATCCCATATATAAGCAAAAACATCCCATGTGAAGTGATAGATAATCAGATTATTTATCTTCTTCAATTTTCCATTTCTAGTACTCATTTCCACTGTAGGGTGAAAGTTAAATTAATTAAGCAGTAGCCCTTGAGTTGTAACAGAGTATTCTAAGTGCCACCCGTAATAGAAAAGTAAGAGCTTCACCACCTGCATGTACTGGACGGGTACAGTAACGCAACGCAAGTCTAGGTCACTCCTCATGGCGTGCGTCTCTTTTTCTCGGGTGCAAGTTTACTGCGCTGGCATTATGCCGGCTTGCAGAAGATAACGTACCAATTTTCCTAAACAAGAGACAAGAAGAAGAATAAGACTGGTGTACTTTCATAGTCGACTCCAATGGAAGTCCATAGTGCTCGTAGAATTTGTTCCTTAAACTCCCACTAATGTTAGAGCAAGGATGAAGAAGTGTGAGGTTAGATAGATACTGGCCTCAATAGTTATGTAATGCGCTTGCAAGTTGCTAGTTGTAGTGCAACACAAATTTCTGCTGAATGATTGAGTTAATATTAAAGAGCATTGGTTACAGACTATGTCTTTCTTTCTTCATATAGGTTCTCCTTCCAAACGAACAAGGAGGAAGGAGCTGGCTAGAGCGGCCCGGCAACGGAGGATCGATGCCACTGTGGCCAAATATCGGCGGCTGGTGGCCCTGGAGGACGAAGAAAGTGTGCAGTCGACCACAACAACTACGTCGTCTGCATCGGCCTCCGTTCCCCCACGGGCTGCCAGTGCCACCCAGCACAGTGGTCCACCCAGACTGAGCCGGGCGGCCAAAGCCAAACGCCACCGCCGAGTAGCAAGGACAACAGCTTCCTCTCACAGCCATTGCACCTACAAGGCATTGAAGGCACGCCTGCGCCGCAGTACCCTGATGGTGTCCCGCCTCCAGCAGGAGCTCCACCACTTTTCAAAGGAGTTGGAGGGGCTCCGCGTAGAGCACGCCTTGCTCCGCCAGGAGCATGATGCCCTGGCCCAAAAAGTTGACAGCATCCACCCATAGTGTCCCTTGCCCCTTTTTTAGAGACTTTTGGGGGGTGGGAATTGGGAGTTGGGTTTTTGGGGACTTTTGAAGGACAATCGTTGGGGCTAGGGAGGGTCTTGCGGGAGATTATTTTGTTAGGGATATAAATATACTTTTTCAAACTTTATCTGAGCATACCCGTTCCTTACTGTTTGCCTGGTGGGTGGGGGTTTAACAGTGACTTTGTTTTCCTGAAAGTTTAGTTCCATTTTCTTCCTTTAAGTGTAAATGCCCAAATGTTTTCAACACTAAGTGCCTCTCACAGACTAAGTGAAGTGAATCCAAGAGTCCTAGGACTTTAGTAGTACTACCTTCAGTCTCTCGTCTCTCCTACTAATACTCCATTATACCCCCAAACCACCAAACGCTTATCTTACCTGTAATTTGTGTTTGAAAGTAGGGCTAGACCCAGGGCTGGCTCCACGGGAAACAGCGAATAAGGTTGGCAATCTTGGTCGGATAAAATTTCCTCATAGCGGTGGTACTAGTGGTGTGACACAGTGGCAGTTGCATGCCTATGAAAAAAAAGAAAATGAAATCTGGTTTGTCCTCCTGAGCAATTCAACGGTACAACTGAGAATATAGCAGGTGACAGAAGTACAGTAGAACAGTGCCACATTGTAGCCTAACAAATGGTAAAGTATAACTACTAATTCGGTTGAAGTTCTTTCACATTAGCAATGGTTCTTTGTCAAGCAGAGTAAGAATATATCCTCGGATTTCTTCACCAGCCTGTTGCTATCATCTTATCCTCCCCAGCAAGTGTGTGGATTTATTGCTGTAATTTAGTCACACATCAATCAAAACCACACAGCCCGGGGGAAGAGGGTTAGGGTTTGAAAAATGGATGGGTACGGGGGTTTTTGGGAAAGGTTTTGGGAGACAAGAAAAAATAGCACAGTATAGACAAACAATTAAACATAAACAATTCTTTGGGTACAAACCTATCCATCAATCTTTGAAAGTGCATGCACTACTGCATGCATGTCAGTGAAAAGTAAGTAGTACATTCGACAACTGTGGAAGAAAGAATGCGACAGTACAGGGCCTGTGTGGAATTATTGATAACGATATTCAACATAAGGTCTCTGTAGCCAGATACCCGAGAGCCTTGCTGGTCACTATAAATCCATTCACAACAACACTCAATGGGGTTGCTCTGGAAGGTATAGTAGATAGAAAAGGAGAAATTGCTTTTTTTCTAGGTGTCCCCTCACTCACCAGGGTTGCCCCTTGGTGACATGCTTCATCATTGGGGCCATCCCAGTCCTCTACGGCCTGGGGCGTGCTGCGACTTGCGAATTACGTAGGAGCACTTACAAATGACTATGTGTGGTGCAGATGTGATAGTGGAGTGGACTAAGTGATGTGTTAAGGGATCAATTTAGAAGCAGAGAGAGATCCAAGAAATGCAGTCACAGTCAGAGAAAAAGGCAAGGGATACTGTATCTATGTGGTTGTAGTTGTCCTGTTGGAAGTGGTAAGTAAGTTGCCTGCAGAAAAAAAATCCTCCTATTAGCGGCACTCCTCCATTGCAGCCGACGCTTCGTCCATCGATGTTGGTCACCAGAAGACACCCTGTAAAAAAAAGCACAGCATAGACAAACAATTGAACATAAACAATTCTTTGGGTACAAACCTATCCATCAATCTTTGAAAGTGCATGCACTACTGCATGCATGTCAGTGAAAAGTAAGTAGTACATTCGACAACTGTGGAAGAAAGAATGCGACAGTACAGGGCCTGTGTGGAATTATTGATAACGATATTCAACATAAGGTCTCTGTAGCCAGATACCCGAGAGCCTTGCTGGTCACTATAAATCCATTCACAACAACACTCAATGGGGTTGGTCTGGAAGGTATAGTAGATAGAAAAGGAGAAATTGTTTTTTTTCTAGGTGTCCCCTCACTCACCAGGGTTGCCCCTTGGTGACATGCTTCATCATTGGGCCCATCCCAGTCCTCTACGGCCTGGGGCGTGCTGCGACTTGCGAATTACGTAGGAGCACTTACAAATGACTATGTGTGGTGCAGATGTGATAGTGGAGTGGACTAAGTGATGTGTTAAGGGATCAATTTAGAAGCAGAGAGAGATCCAAGAAATGCAGTCACAGTCAGAGAAAAAGGCAAGGGATACTGTATCTATGTGGTTGTAGTTGTCCTGTTGGAAGTGGTAAGTAAGTTGCCTGCAGAAAAAAATCCTCTTATTAGCGGCACTCCTCCATTGCAGCCGACGCTTCGTCCATCGATGTTGGTCACCAGAAGACACCCTGTCCACTGCCTGCCTGATGCTGAATTGTGGCTCGCTACTGTGAAGCCTGACTCCATCCTTTTTTCCCCATTGCAGAGACTGAAACCTGGCCTGTAATTATTCAACGAAAAACAGGAAGTGATATAATATTACAACACCACTGATAAATAAATATGAGGTATGTAGGCTGTGGAGTGCAAAAAGTCACAATTTGATTTTCCTAGTAGACAGTACAATATTTTTGAAAGTGCGTACTCTGTCTGGTCACCTTTTGAAGGATAAATAAGTATGGGCAAATTAATGTAGCGGATCTTTCCCCTAAAGCTAGGTGTACTGTAAACTGTGTTTTAGAACAAAATTAGATCTTCCTAGCAGTGCTCCCACCCAGACCCTTACTAAAGCCAGTAGCAAAAATGTTAGAAGACCCCCAATCAAATCTCAAAAAACGAGGCCTAGCAGAAAACTGGTGACAAAACTTACTTTGAAAGTAAAAGTAGGCCGAAGTACCCCCTTCCTAATTACCCCTTACCCACCGTGGATTGCATTCAAACCACTTGCAAGCAACCAAGCAAAATTAGCCAGAGCCAGCATCGCTCCAAGACTCGAAATCCCCCCCACTCAAACACATGCAATAGAAATACTGCTAACCCTAACGAACCCTAAGTTAAGAATAGTGGCAAAGGCTTTCTTTAACTATGCCAAATCCCCCCTTTCCCACCATGGATTTTCTTCAAATGACTTGCAACCAAAATTACACATTCTCACGAGTGCTCTAAGACCCCAGAACTCAGTTGCAAAAATCTAGAACACCCCGAAACACATGCAATCCTGCTGCTAGGGCTAACCCTAACGAACCCTAAGTTACAAAAAGTGCCAAAAGGCTTTTCCGCGAGGATTTTGTCCCAACCACTTCTACCCAGTATTAGACCTTCCCAGGAATGCCCCAAGGCAAAGACCCGCCAACCCAACCCACCCGCCAAGAAGCATAACACCCCCAAACAGGCCAAAAGCAAAATCTCATACTTGCAATATTTCTCGGCCGTCGGTCCAAACGCGCTGCGTAGCTAGGCCATAAGTCGGGGTTGCCACGACGGATTTCCTGAAAAGCAAATGCAATCAAGATTAGAGTGTCCCAGCAGTGCTCCCAGACCACGAAACTCACCCACAAACACCAGGAAGCCCCCCAGACAGGCCCCCGAAAACGCTACATTGGGCAAAATGTCAGAAATAGCCAAAAAAAAATCGGCCTGGATTTTGTCCCAACCACTTCTACCCGGTATTAGACCTTCCCAGGAATGCCCCAAGACCCGCCAACCCACCCGCCAAGAAGCATAACACCCCCAAACAGGCCAAAAGCAAAATCTCATACTTGCAATATTTCTCGGCCTTCGGTCCAAACGCGCTGCGTAGCTAGGCCATAAGTCGGGGTTGCCACGACGGATTTCCTGAAAAGCAAATGCAATCAAGATTAGAGTGTCCCAGCAGTGCTCCCAGACCACGAAACTCACCCACAAACACCAGGAAGCCCCCCAAACAGGCCCCCGAAAACGCTACATTGAGCAAAATGTCAGAAATAGCCAAAATAAAATCGGCCTGGATTTTGTCCCAACCACTTCTACCCGGTATTAGACCTTCCCAGGAATGCCCCAAGACACGCCAACCCACCCACCAAGAAGCATAACACCCCCAAACAGGCCAAAAGCAAAATCTCATACTTGCAATATTTCTCGGCCTTCGGTCCAAACGCGCTGCGTAGCTAGGCCATAAGTCGAGGTTGCCACGACGGATTTCCTGAAAAGCAAATGCAATCAAGATTAGAGTGTCACAGCAGTACTCCCAGACCAGGAAACTCACCCACAAACACCAGGAAGCCCCCCAAACAGGCCCCCAAAAACGCTACATTGAGCAAAATGTCAGAAATAGCCAAAAAAAAATCGGCCTGGATTTTGTCCCAACCACTTCTACCCGGTATTAGACCTTCCCAGGAATGCCCCAAGACACGCCAACCCACCCGCCAAGAAGCATAACACCCCCAAACAGGCCAAAAGCAAAATCTCATACTTGCAATATTTCTCGGCCTTCGGTCCAAACGCGCTGCGTAGCCAGGCCATAAGTCGGGGTTGCCACGACGGATTTCCTGAAAAGCAAATGCAATCAAGATTAGAGTGTCCCAGCAGTGCTCCTAGACCACGAAACTCACCCACAAACACCAGGAAGCCCCCCAAACAGGCCCCCGAAAACGCTACATTGGGCAAAATGTCAGAAATAGCCAAAAAAAAATCGGCCTGGATTTTGTCCCAACCACTTCTACCCGGTATTAGACCTTCCCAGGAGTGCCCCAAGACCCGCCAACCCACCCGCCAAGAAGCATAACACCCCCAAACAGGCCAAAAGCAAAATCTCATACTTGCAATATTTCTCGGCCTTCGGTCCAAACGCGCTGCGTAGCTAGGCCATAAGTCGGGGTTGCCACGACGGATTTCCTGAAAAGCAAATGCAATCAAGATTAGAGTGTCCCAGCAGTGCTCCCAGACCACGAAACTCACCCACAAACACGTGGAAGCCCCCCAAACAGGCCCCCGAAAACGCTACATTGAGCAAAATGTCAGAAATAGCCAAAAAAAAATCGGCCTGGATTTTGTCCCAACCACTTCTACCCGGTATTAGACCTTCCCAGGAATGCCCCAAGACACGCCAACCCACCCACCAAGAAGCATAACACCCCCAAACAGGCCAAAAGCAAAATCTCATACTTGCAATATTTCTCGGCCTTCGGTCCAAACGCGCTGCGTAGCTAGGCCATAAGTCGAGGTTGCCACGACGGATTTCCTGAAAAGCAAATGCAATCAAGATTAGAGTGTCCCAGCAGTACTCCCAGACCAGGAAACTCACCCACAAACACCAGGAAGCCCCCCAAACAGGCCCCCGAAAACGCTACATTGAGCAAAATGTCAGAAATAGCCCAAAAAAAATCGGCCTGGATTTTGTCCCAACCACTTCTACCCGGTATTAGACCTTCCCAGGAATGCCCCAAGACACGCCAACCCACCCGCCAAGAAGCATAACACTCCCAAACAGGCCAAAAGCAAAATCTCATACTTGCAATATTTCTCGGCCTTCGGTCCGAACGCGCTGCGTAGCTAGGCCATAAGTCGGGGTTGCCACGACGGATTTCCTGAAAAGCAAATGCAATCAAGATTAGAGTGTCCCAGCAGTGCTCCCAGACCACGAAACTCACCCACAAACACCAGGAAGCCCCCCAAACAGGCCCCCGAAAACGCTACATTGGGCAAAATGTCAGAAATAGCCAAAAAAAAATCGGCCTGGATTTTGTCCCAACCACTTCTACCCGGTATTAGACCTTCCCAGGAGTGCCCCAAGACCCGCCAACCCACCCGCCAAGAAGCATAACACCCCCAAACAGGCCAAAAGCAAAATCTCATACTTGCAATATTTCTCGGCCTTCGGTCCAAACGCGCTGCGTAGCTAGGCCATAAGTCGGGGTTGCCACGACGGATTTCCTGAAAAGCAAATGCAATCAAGATTAGAGTGTCCCAGCAGTGCTCCCAGACCACGAAACTCACCCACAAACACGTGGAAGCCCCCCAAACAGGCCCCCGAAAACGCTACATTGAGCAAAATGTCAGAAATAGCCAAAAAAAAATCGGCCTGGATTTTGTCCCAACCACTTCTACCCGGTATTAGACCTTCCCAGGAATGCCCCAAGACACGCCAACCCACCCACCAAGAAGCATAACACCCCCAAACAGGCCAAAAGCAAAATCTCATACTTGCAATATTTCTCGGCCTTCGGTCCAAACGCGCTGCGTAGCTAGGCCATAAGTCGAGGTTGCCACGACGGATTTCCTGAAAAGCAAATGCAATCAAGATTAGAGTGTCCCAGCAGTACTCCCAGACCAGGAAACTCACCCACAAACACCAGGAAGCCCCCCAAACAGGCCCCCGAAAACGCTACATTGAGCAAAATGTCAGAAATAGCCCAAAAAAAATCGGCCTGGATTTTGTCCCAACCACTTCTACCCGGTATTAGACCTTCCCAGGAATGCCCCAAGACACGCCAACCCACCCGCCAAGAAGCATAACACTCCCAAACAGGCCAAAAGCAAAATCTCATACTTGCAATATTTCTCGGCCTTCGGTCCGAACGCGCTGCGTAGCTAGGCCATAAGTCGGGGTTGCCACGACGGATTTCCTGAAAAGCAAATGCAATCAAGATTAGAGTGTCCCAGCAGTGCTCCCAGACCACGAAACTCACCCAAAAACACCAGGAAGCCCCCCAAACAGGCCCCCGAAAACGCTACATTGAGCAAAATGTCAGAAATAGCCAAAAAAAAAACGGCCTGGATTTTGTCCCAACCACTTCTACCGGTATTAGACCTTCGCAGGAATGCCCCAAGACACGCCAACCCACCCGCCAAGAAGCATAACACCCCCAAACAGGCCAAAAGCAAAATCTCATACTTGCAATATTTCTCGGCCTTCGGTCCAAACGCGCTGCGTAGCTAGGCCATAAGTCGGGGTTGCCACGACGGATTTCCTGTAAAGCAAATGCAATCAAGATTAAAGTGTCCCAGCAGTGCTCCCAGACCACGAAACTCACCCACAAACAGACGGAACCCCCCCTAAGAGCACCTCAAAGGCAAGCAAGTCATCAAAAACACAAAAAAATTTCCGCCTGGGATTTGGTCCAAAACACTTTTATCCGGTATTAGAGCTTCCCAGCAATGGCCCCAGAGCCGTCAACCCAGGAGAAAATGAGTAGAAGACCCCCAAACAGCCAAAGAGCAAAAGTACAAAAATGGGGACTTAGTCAATTTTTCACAAATTTCCCAAATCACTCCGCGCGCGCTCTGCAGCTAGGCCCTAACTCCCCTCTGCCACCATGGATTTGCTTCAAACCTCTTGCAAAGTAAAGTATATATAGCCAGCAGTGCGCCCAGACCCCTAAACCCACCCACAAACACCAGGAAGCCCCCCAAACAGGCCCCCGAAAACGCTACATTGAGCAAAATGTCAGAAATAGCCAAAAAAAAATCGGCATGGATTTTGTCCCAACCACTTCTACCCGGTATTAGACCTTCCCAGGAATGCCCCAAGACCCGCCAACCCACCCGCCAAGAAGCATAACATCCCCAAACAGGCCAAAAGCAAAATCTCATACTTGCAATATTTCTCGGCCTTCGGTCCAAACGCGCTGCGTAGCTAGGCCATAAGTCGGGGTTGCCATGACGGATTTCCTGAAAAGCAAATGCAATCAAGATTAGAGTGTCCCAGCAGTGCTCCCAGACCCCGAAACTCACCCACAAACACCAGGAAGCCCCCCAAACAGGCCCCCGAAAACGCTACATTGAGCAAAATGTCAGAAATAGCCAAAAAAAAGTCGGCCTGGATTTTGTCCCAACCACTTCTACCCGGTATTAGACCTTCCCAGGAATGCCCCAAGACCCGCCAACCCACCCGCTAAGAAGCATAACACCCCCAAACAGGCCAAAAGCAAAATCTCATACTTGCAATATTTCTCGGCCTTCGGTCCAAACGCGCTGCGTAGCTAGGCCATAAGTCGGGGTTGCCACGACGGATTTCCTAAAAAGCAAATGCAATCAAGATTAGAGTGTCCCAGCAATGCTCCCAGACCACGAAACTCACCCACAAACAGACGGAACCTTCCCTAAGAGCACCTAAAAGGCAAGCAAGTCATCAAAAACACAAAAAAAATTCTTCCTGGGATTTGGTCCAAACCACTTTTATCCGGTATTAGAGCTTCCCAACAATGGTCCCAGAGCCGTCAACTCACCTGCAAAGAGGTACAACAACACCCCCACAAGTGCTGAGTCTTTCTTCATTGGGCGTAAACTAGCCCTCTGGTTTGATGGAAATAGTAGTCTGGAGGAGGAGGATAGAGGAGCATGTTCTTCTGAACTTGTGAACCTGAGGAATGCAGACTGCGGCAACTTCAAATCAATTAGCAAACCAGTGAAGACAGTTCTGCTGATGGGCTTGATTTTGTGATTATCTGATTAAAGTTTGAAATATATTAACTGTGCACAACAAAGAGAGACAGACACACAGGAATAAAAGTGAATAGGGACGAAAAAGAAAGTTATTGATTCGTTGTTTCATTTTCAGGGCTCAGTATCACGGTCCAGGAATAAGAATAAGGCTTCGTCATCATACTCTGCGAATTCAGGCAGGGTGAGCTCAGTGTCACCTGACAGAGTAGAAATTCCCTCATCTATGTTGCTGGCCACCTCCATCCAGCACGCTCTCTCGTACTCTGAAATCTGGTGGTATGAGGTGCTGATTCATCCCGTTCAGAAGACACGCTTGCGAGTGGGCAAGACAAGTAGTTTAAAGCCAGGTTGGTGAGCTGTGGCCACAATTCTTTTTTCCCATGCCAATACGCCAATGGGTCAGAATTAACATAGACCTCTGTTGAGTCATTCAGATAGTCCTTCACCATCGACTCAAGGTCCTCATCCAAGGTTCCTCCACTTTGCTTAGCTCTTGCTGTGCCTCTGACCTTTTAAGAACCAAACCCACGCAGAGCTAGCCAATCCTCTTCAGCCTCCAATGTTTCTGTTGTGTTTCGTGCAGATGATCCGGTTGCCGGTGTCTTTAACGGCTGAGAGGTCACTTGTGCCACAGCCACAGGTGCAGAAGTGGATTGTTTTGACTGGGGATGGCCTGCTGATGTACTGCCCTTTCCTTCAATTTCCAGCCGTTCTCTTTCAAACCTCTTGGCTGACAAGGCTAGCCAACGTTTGTACTTTGGAACATGTTCATCATCAAAAGGAAAGAATGCTTGTCCTGCCAGCGCCTTTTTGTAGCGTGGATCCAGAATAGTAGCACAAATGTAATGCTCTTCTGAGTGGATCTTTTTAAGACGTTCATCACCTTGTAGGAGCTCTAATAATTGCTCAGCCAGAAGCAAAGAGTCTTGGTTTTTGTCATCTTTTTCAAACACAGAACACACCTCCTTCAGTTGGTCCTCCAGCATGTACAAGAATGGGATAGCTTTTCCCAAATTAGAGTCCTCCTTGCTGACTGCACGCGTGAAGAACTCAAAAGGACGAAGCATGCGTGTCAGGCTTTGAACTATGTTCCATTGCGGCCCACCCATCCTCAGCTCCTCTGTACCCTCTGTAAGGAAATATTGATCGAGTTCCGTATACTGCTCATACAGACGCTCAAGCATGTAGAAGGTTGAGTTCCAACGTGTTACCACCTCCTGGATGAGTGCTTTTACTGGCATTTTACGTTGATATAGCAGGCTCCTCAGCTGCTTCCGGGCCTTAAAAGAATGGCTGAAATGCTTGCACATTTTTCGGCAGGTGTCCAATACACTGTACGCTGCACTGACTTTATTAGCCAAGAATTTTTGGACAACTTGGTTTATACAGTGTGCCAAACACGGCACTCTGAAATAGTAACCGTCCCTCATGGCCTTAACTATATTGGCGCCATTGTCCGTGGAAACATAACCAACCCGGCGTTTTAGTGGGGACAGCCAGTTAAGGACCTTTGTGTTAAAGACATCCAAAATGTTTTCTGCTGTGTGACGTTTCTCCAAACCAAACATGGCTAGTGTTGCATGTTTCCGAGCAGCTTTAAAAACAATGTCCGTGTCAACACCTGTGTTTAGCTTTGCTTTAGCCCCTGAAAAAGAGACCCAGTGTGCAGTGATGCACATGTAATCAGCGCCTGCGCCACTGGTCCACATGTCTGTAGTCAGATGTATAGTGTGAACAGCACTCTTCTGCAAAGCTGCCCCAATCACCTTCAGAACATCTTCATGTAGTGCTGGAACCGCAACTCGGGCAAAATAGAACCGGCTAGGAACCTTCCATTTAGGGCAGAGCGCTGCCACTAATTCTAGAAAACCAACCCCTTCTACAAAAGAAAAAGGGAGAAGGTCCAGAGCTAGCATTTTAGCCAGCTTAGTGTTATACAGACGCGTCATTGGGTAGTTGCGTTCATATTGCGCTTCTGTAAACAACATCTTTTTAATGTTGCCCTGGACCAAGGATTTACGGGATGATGATGATATCTTCGACCCAGTTACGCTCGCTGATGAACTTTTCCGCATTGATGTCTCACTCTCTCCCACACTCTTAGTGTGGCTCACATGGGGTGTGCTGCTGACAGGGGTACTGGGTGAAAGTGAAGTGTTTGAATCGTCTTCTTCCTCCTCGTCATCATCAGATGAAAAATCAACGTTTTCATTACGTGCAATTCTGGCTTGCATAAACGCCTCTAGGTGCGGAAACCATTGGACAGGGTGCGCTCTCTTAAGATGACCTCTCTGGCCTCCGGTACCATAGTTAGAACCAAGCTTACCACGACCAACTCGAACCTTACAAAGGCTACAAATGGCTACGTTTTCCATTTTTGGGCAAACACTAAAGAAGTCCCAAACTGGAGACTTGAAATGTCTTTGGGGGCCGGAGGAGGCGGCGATACTGGTGGTGGTGGTCCTGCTGCTAATGCCAGATGAAGTGGAGGATGTGGATTGCCGAACTTCAGTACGTTTTGCACTTTCACCACCACGAATTGAGGTCAAGGTGGGTACCTTCTTGCGAGGAAGAAATATGGAAGCGGTAGGTTTTGGTGTACTACTTAACTCCAAATCTAATGATTCCATTTCCATTGCCTCCTCGTCGACATCATCATCACGCTCAGCAGCTTCTCGGGATAGGGTCAAAATGTCTCTTTGCTGCATGCCCGGTGGGGCTGCAGTGACCTTTGTGATGACTGGCTCGTCGTCATCGTGAGAGGCTTCATCACCAGCAGTATCTGTCACTTCTTGTTGAGCCTCATCACACTCCATAGGTATGAGTTTTTCGACGACCTTCCTTTTACGCTCAGGTACCTTTGTCAGATCATGGTGTGCCTCATCCTCAGACCGCAGTGGTGGTTCCCAAGCTGGATCCGTATCATCAGAAGGAGGTGGGCTTGAAGAAGATGTAGACACCCCCCTTGATCTTTTCCTTGCTAGGGATGTGGAAGACAATGAATGATCATCAGGAGGAGTGGCTTCCAATGATACCTCGGCTTCATTGTCAATTTCCTGATGTGCCCCTACTTCGGGAGGAACAACTATTGTGGGCACTTGTGAACCTCCATGCACCTTTGCTTGCGCATCTCCTTTTGCTGCCTCTCCTTCCACATGTACTTGGGCGTGTACTTGCACATGGTGTTGTTGTTGCGGCTGTGGTTGTTCAACACTTGTCAGATGAGTTACAACAACCTGTGTTGATTCAGGGACATTGCTGCTACTTTCTTACGATGAGCCAACATCACTGGTCGATGGTGATTGGAGAAGTACACTGACTGCCTCTGAAGCACTCAAGGGCTTTGACTTAAGTTGGCATGGTGGTGGAGGCACTGAACCCAATGGAGCAGGGGTGCTGCTCCCAGCTTGGTCCCCAGCAGATCCTGCTGCTGCAGGCGTACTTTTTTTTTTGCTCCCAAAAAACGTGGCGGGTGGCACACCAGCCTCCTTGGTAACTTGCTTCTTCTGCTCCTTACTAGCAACTTTCTTGCTAGAGGAGCTACGGAGAAATTTTTTTGGGGCCATCTTCTTCAGAGCAGGTCAGACAGCAGGCCGCAGTTGCACGAATTGTAGAGTTGTCTGAGGCCAGACGTGACGTCGCATGACGCTATGCTGCACACACACACCGCTGCAGGACTTCTTCCTGGCACTGGTGGTTCTCTTGAGTCTTGTGCACCTAAAAACAATGGAAGACAGAGGAACATCAGTTCAGTTATACACCACAAAAAAAATTGAAAAACACTGCAAAATCAGCAAAATCCCATTCCATCCATGCCCTCCATGATGTTTAAATTCAAGACAACCCACAGAAAGACTAGGCCCATGCAAGACTCACTACCCCTGGGCATTAATAAAGGTTGAAAAGTAGGCAAAATGGTTGCAGCCTTGCAGGCCTAACAACAAAGCCTGCATTCAAAATGGCCACTTGCCTGCCAGCAAATGGCCAGTGCCTGTAGCTGCACTCAAAATGGCCACCAGCCACATGGCCTGTCCCTCCCCATGAACACCCCCAAAAATCGAAAAACACTGCAAAATCAGCACAATCCCAATCCATCCATGCCCTCCATGATGTTTAAATTCAAGACAACCCACAGAAAGACTAGGCCCATGCAAGACTCACTACCCCTGGGCATAAATAAAGGTTGAAAAGTAGGCAAAATGGTTGCAGCCTTGCAGGCCTAACAACAAAGCCTGCATTCAAAATGGCCACTTGCCTGCCAGCACATGGCCAGTGCCTGTAGCTGCACTCAAAATGGCCACCAGCCACATGGCCTGTCCCTCCCCATGAACACCCCCAAAAATCGAAAAACACTGCAAAATCAGCACAATCCCAATCCATCCATGCCCTCCATGATGTCTAAATTCAAGACAACCCACAGAAAGACTAGGCCCATGCAAGACTCACTACCCCTGGGCATACATAAAGGTTGAAAAGTAGGCAAAATGGTTGCAGGCCTAACAACAAAGCCTGCATTCAAAATGGCCACTTGCCTGCCAGCACATGGCCAGTGCCTGTAGCTGCACTCCAAATGGCCACCAGCCACATGGCCTGTCCCTCCCCATGAACACCCCCAAAAATCGGAAAAAACTGCAAAATCAGCACAATCCCATTCCATCCATGCCCTCCATGATGTTTAAGTTCAAGACAGCCCACAGAAAGACTAGGCCCATGCTAGACTCAAATACCCCTGGTGAAAAGGCCACAAGTACAGCCCCAAAAAACGAAAATCACTGAAAAATCAGCACAATCCCAATCCATCCATGCCCTCCATGATGTTTAAATTCAAGACAACCTACAGAAAGACTAGGCCCATGCTAGACTCAAATACCCCCGGTGAAAAGGCCACAAGTACAGCCCCAAAAAACGAAAATCACTGAAAAATCAGCACAATCCCAATCCATCCATGCCCTCCATGATGTTTAAATTCAAGACAACCCACAGAAAGACTAGGCCCATGCAAGACTCACTACCCCTGGGCATTAATAAAGGTTGAAAAGTAGGCAAAATGGTTGCAGCCTTGCAGGCCTAACAACAAAGCCTGCATTCAAAATGGCCACTTGCTTGCCAGCACATGGCCAGTGCCTGTAGCTGCACTCAAAATGGCCACCAGCCACATGGCCTGTCCCTCCCCATGAACACCCCCAAAAATCGAAAAACACAGCAAAATCAGCACAATCCCATTCCATCCATGCCCTCCATGATGTTTAAGTTCAAGACAGCCCACAGAAAGACTAGGCCCATGCTAGACTCAAATACCCCTGGTGAAAAGGCCACAAGTACAGCCCCAAAAAACGAAAATCACTGAAAAATCAGCGCAATCCCAATCCATCCATGCCCTCCATGATGTTTAAATTCAAGACAACCTACAGAAAGACTAGGCCCATGCTAGACTCAAATACCCCTGTTGAAAAGGCCACACGTACAGCCCCAAAAAACGAAAATCACTGAAAAATCAGCACAATCCCAATCCATCCATGCCCTCCATGATGTTTAAGTTCAAGACAACCCACAGAAAGACTCAGTCCACCCACCACTGAGTACCCCTGGGCAAAAGGCCCCAAAACAGCCCAAAAATCAAAAATTCCAAAATTTTAGTTGCAGCAACTGTAATGCCCCAAACAAACTTACTTGTAAAATTTATAATCCAACAGTGATCCAAAGAAAGTCAAAAAGGCCTCAAATCCAAATATCCAGCAGCATCCACAAAAAGTAATCCTTCCAGCTCCAGATCCAAATGAAAAGTGACCAGGAGATGGACAAAGCACTGGGAGGAGCCTGCTGAACAGGAACAGGAACAGGAAGTTGAAGACTGTGGGGCACTTATTTCCTCCCACCCCCTCCCCAAAATGGACTCCTCGCTAAAAAAGTGCAGGCAAATGTCAACCTAAGGAGTTATTCAGATAAAAATCATCATTTCAAGAAGGTTTATGCTGCTTGCTGGTGGATTTCTTGTGCAGAATTGCAAATTTTATATTTTCGCTCGCCGCATCTCAAATCTCGCAATTGCGAAGTACCGCGAGACGTGATCTCGCCGTACTCGCGTTGACAAACTCTCGCTGGCAAGCCGCGATGACGTAATCGCGCTCGCCCATTCCCGCGGGATCACACAGCAAGATCCAAAATGGCGCAGCACTCGCAAACTATCGAGAAAAACAACCCGGCAAACGATGATAAACGCCGCGCGCCGCAAAAATTGTATCACCAACGCCGCGCGCCGCAAAAAAAATCCGCTGCGTGCGAATTTGCGGATTTTGCGGGAAATTCGCAAATCTCGCGGATTGCGAATTTCCCAAAAATCCGCAAAATCCGCGAGCGAAATGGATTCTCCGCCCATGCTTAATACTGTCTTCAAGAAAACATCTTTCTCTTTGACAAAGTATTGTATCGTCAAAAAACTGGTACAGCCATGGGAACCTGCTTCGCCCCCATCCTGGCTAATTTATTTCTGGGCTGGTGGGAGGATCAGGTGGTATGGACAGAAAGCAATTAATTTTTACCAACCATGTGCCATTATGGCTGCGTTATATAGACGATCTTTTCATCATTTGGGACAGAAGTAAAGAGAAAGCTGTAAGATGTATACAAAGTCTTTCTAAAAACAATTTAAATCACACACACAATCAGTGAGGTAGAGTACATATAACGATGTACATATAATGATCCAGGAAGGGAAACTAGCCACTAACAGCGGGCAATAGTACAGTTGATGCACGCAGTCATCATCCAAAAACCTTGCTCAATAACATACCTTATGGGGAGATATTACGAGCTCGGCGGGACTGTAGTACCAATTCTGCCTTTGACAGTGAGCGCGATGTTATGCTGGATAGATTTAAGGCTAGAGGCTATTCAGAAATAGTGTTGAGTGGAGCAGTGGCCAAATTGAGGGATACAAATCAGAAAGATGTTTTATTCAAACCAGAGAATGTTACCAACAAAAATAAACCGAGTCGAACCGAGGCACAAGAAAACTGAAAAAGAAACGTGAAAAACAAGAAAAAGGGGGCAGGCTAGAAACACCCTGACCCCCGAGGCCTGCTTAGGGGGTCCCACAAGGACCCTCAAGGGCCCAAATTTTTTATTTTGTTTTTAAATCGCGGGATACACGTAGGGTACGCTTATCCCGCAGAAAAAAAGACCCGAAGCTGCTTTATTGGTAATTAGCCCCCGGAGGGCCAAATCCCGGGGGGAATTTTCTTAATTATAATGGGGGGCCCAGAGGGGCCCCGCAGCCCCAAGGACCGCCATCCCCGGGACTTTAACATTATGTATGCGGGGAGGCTCACGGCCCCCCGCAGCCCCGGGGACCACCACCCCGGGGCTTCTTTTTTTTAAATAAAAACACAAAACCTGTGTGGGGGGTCTAGCCTCCCCCACACACCCTGGGGACTCACCGGTGCTCTAATATTCAAAATAGGGGGTCCGTGATGGACCCCCCCAGCCCCAGGGACCACCACCCCCCGGGGCTTTTGAATGTTGGGAGGGTGCCGCACTCCTGGAGCCTTGTGGTGGCCCTGGGGACCGCCACCCCCCAGGGCCAGCTCCTGCAGTGGCCCAGGGTTCCCACCCCCGGGACACGGTAGTTTGCTATGGTAGGGCGGGAGCCAACTGCTTTGGTTTTTGAAAGAGAGAGCAGGAAGCCTGCTCTCTCTTTCAAAAACCAAAGCCGATTGCTTTTCTGCATGGGGAGCAGCATGTTAGCTGCTCCCCATGCAGAAAAGCAATGCCGGCCCCCGCAAGATGCGGGGAGCTGGCAGGGACCGTGGGGGGCTTGAGGCCCCCCCCACGGTCCCCAACAGAGAGGGCCTGGCCCCGGGCGATGGGGTCCCCGGGGCCAGGAGTGGCCCTGGAGAGGGGCCACGCGGCCCCCCTGCCCAAATAATAAAAAATACACATTTTTTAAAGGAGGCAGGCCGGCCCTGGGGGATGGGGTCCCCGGGGCCTTAAGAGGTCTGAGGAGGGTGCCTTGCAGCCCCCCTCCTTAATTCTTTTTTTTTTAATTTGACCCTGCCCCAGGGGATGGGGTCACCGGGGCCTGGAATTAGCCACGGGAAGAGGGCCATGCGGCCCCCTTCCCATTAAAAAAATAACAAAATAAATATTGGGGGTCAAACCTGGTTTGGTTTTGAGGGTGCTGCCTTCTCTCTCACTCTCTTCTCAGGGCTGGTTTTGAGGGTGCTGCCTTCTCTCTCACTCTCCTCTCAGGGCTGGTTTTGAGGGTGCTGCCTTCTCTCTCACTCTCTTCTCAGGGCTGGTTTGGTTTTGAGGGTGCTGCCTTCTCTCTCACTCTCCTCTCAGGGCTGGTTTTGAGGGTGCTGCCTTCTCTCTCACTCTCCTCTCAGTGCTGGTTTTGAGGGTGCTGCCTTCTCTCTCACTCGCTTCTCAGGGCTGGTTTTGAGGGTGCTGCCTTCTCTCTCACTCTCTTCTCAGGGCTGGTTTGGTTTTGAGGGTGCTGCCTTCTCTCTCACTCTCTTCTCAGGGCTGGTTTGGTTTTGAGGGTGCTGCCTTCTCTCTCACTCTCCTCTCAGGGCTGGTTTTGAGGGTGCTGCCTTCTCTCTCACTCTCCTCTCAGTGCTGGTTTTGAGGGTGCTGCCTTCTCTCTCACTCTCTTCTCAGGGCTGGTTTGGTTTTGAGGGTGCTGCCTTCTCTCTCACTCTCCTCTCAGGGCTGGTTCTGAGGGTGCTGCCTTCTCTCTCACTCTCTTCTCAGGGTTGGTTCTGAGGGTGCTGCCTTCTCTCTCACTCTCTTCTCAGGGCTGGTTTGGTTTTGAGGGTGCTGCCTTCTCTCTCACTCTCTTCTCAGGGCTGGTTTTGAGGGTGCTGCCTTCTCTCTCACTCTCCTCTCAGGGCTGGTTTTGAGGGTGCTGCCTTCTCTCTCACTCTCTTCTCAGGGCTGGTTTGGTTTTGAGGGTGCTGCCTTCTCTCTCACTCTCCTCTCAGGGCTGGTTTTGAGGGTGCTGCCTTCTCTCTCACTCCCCTCTCAGTGCTGGTTTTGAGGGTGCTGCCTTCTCTCTCACTCGCTTCTCAGGGCTGGTTTTGAGGGTGCTGCCTTCTCTCTCACTCTCTTCTCAGGGCTGGTTTGGTTTTGAGGGTGCTGCCTTCTCTCTCACTCTCTTCTCAGGGCTGGTTTGGTTTTGAGGGTGCTGCCTTCTCTCTCACTCTCCTCTCAGGGCTGGTTTTGAGGGTGCTGCCTTCTCTCTCACTCTCTTCTCAGGGTTGGTTCTGAGGGTGCTGCCTTCTCTCTCACTCGCTTCTCAGGGCTGGTTTTGAGGGTGCTGCCTTCTCTCTCACTCTCTTCTCAGGGCTGGTTTTGAGGGTGCTGCCTTCTCTCTCACTCGCTTCTCAGGGCTGGTTTTGAGGGTGCTGCCTTCTCTCTCACTCTCTTCTCAGGGCTGGTTTGGTTTTGAGGGTGCTGCCTTCTCTCTCACTCTCTTCTCAGGGCTGGTTTTGGTTTGGTTTTGAGGGTGCTGCCTTCTCTCTCACTCTCCTCTCAGGGCTGGTTTTGAGGGTGCTGCCTTCTCTCTCACTCTCCTCTCAGTGCTGGTTTTGAGGGTGCTGCCTTCTCTCTCACTCGCTTCTCAGGGTTGGTTTTGAGGGTGCTGCCTTCTCTCTCACTCTCTTCTCATGGCTGGTTTGGTTTTGAGGGTGCTGCCTTCTCTCTCACTCTCTTCTCAGGGCTGGTTTGGTTTTGAGGGTGTTGCCTTCTCTCTCACTCTCCTCTCAGTGCTGGTTTTGAGGGTGCTGCCTTCTCTCTCACTCTCTTCTCAGGGCTGGTTTGGTTTTGAGGGTGCTGCCTTCTCTCTCACTCTCCTCTCAGGGCTGATTCTGAGGGTGCTGCCTTCTCTCTCACTCTCTTCTCAGGGTTGGTTCTGAGGGTGCTGCCTTCTCTCTCACTCTCTTCTCAGGGCTGGTTTTGAGGGTGCTGCCTTCTCTCTCACTCTCCTCTCAGTGCTGGTTTTGAGGGTGCTGCCTTCTCTCTCACTCGCTTCTCAGGGCTGGTTTTGAGGGTGCTGCCTTCTCTCTCAGCTGAAATAATGCTGTTAATAGAAGAACTCTCCCCCGACATTCTGTTTTTGACAGAAACCTGGCTCTCCCCGGCAGCCGATCCAGCCATAATAGCTGCGCTCCCCGCAGGCTTTCAAATCCTGCGCCAGGACCGGTTAAAAGGGAGGGGAGGAGGCCTAGCTATAATACATAAAGAGCAGTTCAACTGCAGAGTGGTCACCGAAACCATTCTAGACTGTGAAAGCCTCACCTTCAAAATTGAACTGTCCCCCAATCAGTGCCTTTCAGGCACTTTGATCTACCGACCTCCAGGGCCCCCGAGGCAGTTCCACGTTAGCCTACCCACTTATGTATCCGAACGTATTAACACTTCATCCAACTTTATCCTGCTGGGTGATTTTAATTTTCACTTTGACTCGCCCTCTGACCTTACCGCCTCGACTCTAACAGGCGACCTAGCAGCCTTGCTGCTCTCACAACGAGTCACCCTGCCCACACACGAAAAAAGCCATCTGCTCGACCCAGTTTTTAGCAACTGCCCCAACCTCCTAACTTGTCCTCCCATACCCCTTCCCTGGACGGACCATTTTCTGATCCCCATCAATTGGACCATTCTCAAACCCCCCGAACCTATCCCCACTACAAGACTCAAGAGAGCCTGGACCCATCTTATGATTGATAATTGGACCAATGCACTCACAGAGACCCAACCCTTGGCCACGGATAACCCTGAGCCAGCTTATCAGGCCTACGTCAATTGGATCTCCCAATCTCTTGACATTGCCCTTCCGAAAAAGGTAATCACTCTTAAACGCCTTCACAAAACTGCCCCGTGGTACACGGAGAATCTGAGAAACCAAAAACGATGCTGTAGGAAACTCGAAAGACGCTGGCGAACCGATTATTCATCGGTACATAAAACTCTCTACCGAGAAGCTATCAGCAACTACAAAAGCCAGATAAAGGAAGCCCAGGCCTCCTACTTCTCGGAAAAAATTGTCCTTGCAAAATCCAAACCGAAGGAAATTTTCAAAATCATTAAACAACTAACCAAACCCCCGCCCAGCCTACCAGTGGACAAACCCACTTCTCACTGCAACAAAGTTGCCGAATTTTTCCATCAGAAAATTAGTTCAATCTACTCGGCTTTCCCCCCGATCAACCCACCTCCGTTCATTACACTTTCACACCCCGTTGAACCCGTTCTCAATCCTCAACCACCCACGCTGTCCCATTTTCCCCCACTGGAACTTGTCTTGCTGGAGTCTCTAGCACGCAAAGTCAAATCCGGTTCTCCTAATGACCCTGCCCCCCCAGAGATAATTATGGCCGCTGCACAAACCACTCTACCTATACTAAGGGACGTCCTAAACACCTCCATCTTCACAGGCATAGTTCCCACAGTCTGGAAGCAGGCCATGGTGAAGGCCCTGCTGAAAAAGCCCAGCCTGGACCCCACAGATATGAGCAACTACCGCCCAATATCCCTGCTCCCCTGGGCGAGCAAGGTCCTGGAGAAATACATAAACCTCCAGCTTACCAACTTTTTAGAAACCCATCTGCTCCTGGATCCCACCCAAACCGGATTTAGACCTAAACATGGGACCGAGACCGCCCTCCTCATGGTCACCGAGGAGGCCAGGAAAATCTTAGATCAGGGAGGATCAGTGGCAGTGATCCTCCTTGATCTTAGTGCGGCCTTCGATACGGTCAGCCATGTCACCCTGCTGGACCGTATGGCCCAGGTCGGGATTAAGGGCAAAGCGTGGACCTGGTTCCGGTCCTTCCTGGAAGATAGATCTTTCCAAGTGTTTGATGGTGATTCAGTCTCCACCAGCATCTCCCTGAATTGTGGCGTCCCCCAAGGTTCCTCTCTGAGCCCGGCACTTTTTAACCTGTACATGAGACCACTAGCTGATGTCGTCCGTCCGTTTGGGATTAAGATCATCTCCTACGCGGACGACACGCAGCTGGTGGTCTCCCTGACACAGGAGACCAATCTCCCTGTACAGAGCGGCCTCAGAGAGTGCCTAGAGGAGGTAAAATCCTGGATGTCCCAATCATCCTTAAAATTAAACGGAGATAAGACCGAGCTCATGGTCCTCGGCAACTCGGTCCCCAGCCTCCCGCCCACCCTTTGGCCACCCAGTATGGGCCCCATACCTATTCCCAAAAACAGCATAAAAAGTCTGGGAATATGGATGGACAACTCTCTCTCCTTTGGCGTACAAGCCACCAAACTCTCGGCTACCTGCTTCGGCATCATGAAGATGCTTAGGAAAATTCTCCCCCTCCTTCCCATGGAAGCCAAGCAAGCAGCGGTACAAGGCCTGATTCAATCTCGTCTCGATTTTAATAATGTCCTTTACCTCGGAGCCCCGGAATCCACATTGAGGAGGCTACAGATTGTGCAGAACTGCGCCGCACGTCTGCTACTTGACATCCCTCGCAGACAGTCAGTAAGGTCTGGGCTGGTCTCTCTTCACTGGCTACCAGTACGCCAAAGGGTTTTGTTCAAAGCCATGTGCATATCCCACCAGTCCTTCTGGAACTCTGGCCCCATGATCACACAGGACCTAATCCTTCACTATAGGCCCAATAAGAATCTAAGATCCAACCAGTCCTTCTTGGCAGTCACTCCGAGAGTAAGGAGATCCAGATCTGGAGGTAGGTCTTTCGCCTATAACGCGGCGAGGGCCTGGAACTCCCTCCCATTGCACTTAAGATCCAACTCTAATCACACGACTTTCCGCAAACAACTAAAAACCTTCCTATTTCATCCAGTTTAATTTCCCCCTCCCTCTGTTGTGTTTTTTGCTTTTTTTTCTCTCTGGTCGGTTTTGGTGTTTTCAGCGCTTGGACGCCCTCGGGCAACAATTTGCGCTTTACAAATCGACATCCAATCCAATCCAATCCAATCCAATCTCACTCTCTTCTCAGGGCTGGTTTGGTTTTGAGGGTGCTGCCTTCTCTCTCACTCTCTTCACAGGGCTGGTTTGGTTTTGAGGGTGCTGCCTTCTCTCTCACTCTCCTCTCAGGGCTGGTTTTGAGGGTGCTGCCTTCTCTCTCACTCTCTTCTCAGGGCTGGTTTGGTTTTGAGGGTGCTGCCTTCTCTCTCACTCTCCTCTCAGGGCTGGTTTTGAGGGTGCTGCCTTCTCTCTCACTCTCTTCTCAGGGCTGGTTTGGTTTTGAGGGTGCTGCCTTCTCTCTCACTCTCTTCACAGGGCTGGTTTGGTTTTGAGGGTGCTGCCTTCTCTCTCACTCTCCTCTCAGGGCTGGTTTTGAGGGTGCTGCCTTCTCTCTCACTCTCCTCTCAGTGCTGGTTTTGAGGGTGCTGCCTTCTCTCTCACTCTCTTCTCAGGGCTGGTTTGGTTTTGAGGGTGCTGCCTTCTCTCTCACTCTCCTCTCAGGGCTGGTTCTGAGGGTGCTGCCTTCTCTCTCACTCTCTTCTCAGGGTTGGTTCTGAGGGTGCTGCCTTCTCTCTCACTCTCTTCTCAGGGCTGGTTTGGTTTTGAGGGTGCTGCCTTCTCTCTCACTCTCTTCTCAGGGCTGGTTTTGAGGGTGCTGCCTTCTCTCTCACTCTCCTCTCAGGGCTGGTTTTGAGGGTGCTGCCTTCTCTCTCACTCTCTTCTCAGGGCTGGTTTGGTTTTGAGGGTGCTGCCTTCTCTCTCACTCTCCTCTCAGGGCTGGTTTTGAGGGTGCTGCCTTCTCTCTCACTCGCTTCTCAGGGCTGGTTTTGAGGGTGCTGCCTTCTCTCTCACTCTCTTATCAGGGCTGGTTTGGTTTTGAGGGTGCTGCCTTCTCTCTCACTCTCTTCTCAGGGCTGGTTTGGTTTTGAGGGTGCTGCCTTCTCTCTCACTCTCCTCTCAGGGCTGGTTTTGAGGGTGCTGCCTTCTCTCTCACTCTCTTCTCAGGGTTGGTTTTGAGGGTGTTGCCTTCTCTCTCACTCTCTTCTCAGGGCTGGTTTGGTTTTGAGGGTGCTGCCTTCTCTCTCACTCTCCTCTCAGGGCTGGTTTTGAGGGTGCTGCCTTCTCTCTCACTCTCCTCTCAGTGCTGGTTTTGAGGGTGCTGCCTTCTCTCTCACTCGCTTCTCAGGGCTGGTTTTGAGGGTGCTGCCTTCTCTCTCACTCTCTTCTCAGGGCTGGTTTGGTTTTGAGGGTGCTGCCTTCTCTCTCACTCTCTTCTCAGGGCTGGTTTGGTTTTGAGGGTGCTGCCTTCTCTCTCACTCTCTTCTCAGGGCTGGTTTGGTTTTGAGGGTGCTGCCTTCTCTCTCACTCTCCTCTCAGTGCTGGTTTTGAGGGTGCTGCCCTCTCTCTCACTCTCCTCTCAGTGCTGGTTTTGAGGGTGCTGCCTTCTCTCTCACTTTTCTCTCAGGGCTGGTTTTGAGGGTGCTGCCTTCTCTCTCACTCTCTTCTCAGGGCTGGTTTTGAGGGTGCTGCCTTCTCTCTCACTCTCTTCTCAGGGTTGGTTCTGAGGGTGCTGCCTTCTCTCTCACTCGCTTCTCAGGGCTGGTTTTGAGGGTGCTGCCTTCTCTCTCACTCTCCTCTCAGGGCTAGTTTTGAGGGTGCTGCCTTCTCTCTCACTCTCTTCTCAGGGCTGGTTTTGAGGGTGCTGCCTTCTCTCTCACTCGCTTCTCAGGGCTGGTTTTGAGGGTGCTGCCTTCTCTCTCACTCTCTTCTCAGGGCTGGTTTGGTTTTGAGGGTGCTGCCTTCTCTCTCACTCTCTTCTCAGGGCTGGTTTGGTTTTGAGGGTGCTGCCTTCTCTCTCACTCTCTTCTCAGGGCTGGTTTTGAGGGTGCTGCCTTCTCTCTCACTCTCCTCTCAGTGCTGGTTTTGAGGGTGCTGCCTTCTCTCTCACTCGCTTCTCAGGGCTGGTTTTGAGGGTGCTGCCTTCTCTCTCACTCTCTTCTCAGGGCTGGTTTGGTTTTGAGGGTGCTGCCTTCTCTCCCACTCTCCTCTCAGTGCTGGTTTTGAGGGTGCTGCCTTCTCTCTCACTCTCCTCTCAGTGCTGGTTTTGAGGGTGCTGCCTTCTCTCTCACCCTCCTCTCAGGGCTGGTTTTGAGGGTGCTGCCTTCTCTCTCACTCTCTTCTCAGGGCTGGTTTTGAGGGTGCTGCCTTCTCTCTCACTCGCTTCTCAGGGCTGGTTTTGAGGGTGCTGCCTTCTCTCTCACTCTCTTCTCAGGGCTGGTTTGGTTTTGAGGGTGCTGCCTTCTCTCTCACTCTCTTCTCAGGGCTGGTTTTGAGGGTGCTGCCTTCTCTCTCACTCTCCTCTCAGTGCTGGTTTTGAGCGTGCTGCCTTCTCTCTCACTCGCTTCTCAGGGCTGGTTTTGAGGGTGCTGCCTTCTCTCTCACTCTCTTCTCAGGGCTGGTTTGGTTTTGAGGGTGCTGCCTTCTCTCACTCTCCTCTCAGGGCTGGTTTGGTTTTGAGGGTGCTGCCTTCTCTCTCACTCTCCTCTCAGTGCTGGTTTTGAGGGTGCTGCCTTCTCTCTCACTCTCCTCTCAGGGCTGGTTTGGTTTTGAGGGTGCTGCCTTCTCTCTCACTCTCCTCTCAGTGCTGGTTTTGAGGGTGCTGCCTTCTCTCTCACTCTCCTCTCAGGGCTGGTTTGGTTTTGAGGGTGCTGCCTTCTCTCTCACTCTCCTCTCAGGGCTGGTTTGGTTTTGAGGGTGCTGCCTTCTCTCTCACTCTCCTCTCAGTGCTGGTTTTGAGGGTGCTGCCTTCTCTCTCACTCTCCTCTCAGGGCTGGTTTGGTTTTGAGGGTGCTGCCTTCTCTCTCACTCTCTTCTCAGGGCTGGTTTTGAGGGTGCTGCCTTCTCTCTCACTCTCCTCTCAGTGCTGGTTTTGAGGGTGCTGCCTTCTCTCTCACTCGCTTCTCAGGGCTGGTTTTGAGGGTGCTGCCTTCTCTCTCACTCTCTTCTCAGGGCTGGTTTGGTTTTGAGGGTGCTGCCTTCTCTCTCACTCTCTTCTCAGGGCTGGTTTGGTTTTGAGGGTGCTGCCTTCTCTCTCACTCTCCTCTCAGGGCTGGTTTTGAGGGTGCTGCCTTCTCTCTCACTCTCCTCTCAGTGCTGGTTTTGAGGGTGCTGCCTTCTCTCTCACTCTCTTCTCAGGGCTGGTTTGGTTTTGAGGGTGCTGCCTTCTCTCTCACTCTCCTCTCAGGGCTGGTTCTGAGGGTGCTGCCTTCTCTCTCACTCTCTTCTCAGGGTTGGTTCTGAGGGTGCTGCCTTCTCTCTCACTCTCTTCTCAGGGCTGGTTTGGTTTTGAGGGTGCTGCCTTCTCTCTCACTCTCTTCTCAGGGCTGTTTTGAGGGTGCTGCCTTCTCTCTCACTCTCCTCTCAGGGCTGGTTTTGAGGGTGCTGCCTTCTCTCTCACTCTCTTCTCAGGGCTGGTTTGGTTTTGAGGGTGCTGCCTTCTCTCTCACTATCCTCTCAGGGCTGGTTTTGAGGGTGCTGCCTTCTCTCTCACTCTCCTCTCAGTGCTGGTTTTGAGGGTGCTGCCTTCTCTCTCACTCGCTTCTCAGGGCTGGTTTTGAGGGTGCTGCCTTCTCTCTCACTCTCTTCTCAGGGCTGGTTTGGTTTTGAGGGTGCTGCCTTCTCTCTCACTCTCTTCTCAGGGCTGGTTTGGTTTTGAGGGTGCTGCCTTCTCTCTCACTCTCCTCTCAGGGCTGGTTTTGAGGGTGCTGCCTTCTCTCTCACTCTCTTCTCAGGGTTGGTTCTGAGGGTGCTGCCTTCTCTCTCACTCGCTTCTCAGGGCTGGTTTTGAGGGTGCTGCCTTCTCTCTCACTCTCCTCTCAGGGCTGGTTTTGAGGGTGCTGCCTTCTCTCTCACTCTCTTCTCAGGGCTGGTTTTGAGGGTGCTGCCTTCTCTCTCACTCGCTTCTCAGGGCTGGTTTTGAGGGTGCTGCCTTCTCTCTCACTCTCTTCTCAGGGCTGGTTTGGTTTTGAGGGTGCTGCCTTCTCTCTCACTCTCTTCTCAGGGCTGGTTTGGTTTTGAGGGTGCTGCCTTCTCTCTCACTCTCCTCTCAGGGCTGGTTTTGAGGGTGCTGCCTTCTCTCTCACTCTCCTCTCAGTGCTGGTTTTGAGGGTGCTGCCTTCTCTCTCACTCGCTTCTCAGGGCTGGTTTTGAGGGTGCTGCCTTCTCTCTCACTCTCTTCTCAGGGCTGGTTTGGTTTTGAGGGTGCTGCCTTCTCTCTCACTCTCCTCTCAGTGCTGGTTTTGAGGGTGCTGCCTTCTCTCTCACTCTCTTCTCAGGGATGGTTTGGTTTTGAGGGTGCTGCCTTCTCTCTCACTCTCCTCTCAGTGCTGGTTTTGAGGGTGCTGCCCTCTCTCTCACTCTCTTCTCAGGGCTGGTTTTGAGGGTGCTGCCTTCTCTCTCACTCTCCTCTCAGTGCTGGTTTTGAGGGTGCTGCCTTCTCTCTCACTCTCCTCTCAGGGCTGGTTTTGAGGGTGCTGCCTTCTCTCTCACTCTCTTCTCAGGGCTGGTTGGTTTTGAGGGTGCTGCCTTCTCTCTCACTCTCCTCTCAGGGTTGGTTCTGAGGGTGCTGCCTTCTCTCTCACTCGCTTCTCAGGGCTGGTTTTGAGGGTGCTGCCTTCTCTCTCACTCTCCTCTCAGGGCTGGTTTTGAGGGTGCTGCCTTCTCTCTCACTCTCTTCTCAGGGCTGGTTTGGTTTTGAGGGTGCTGCCTTCTCTCTCACTCTCTTCTCAGGGCTGGTTTGGTTTTGAGGGTGCTGCCTTCTCTCTCACTCTCTTCTCAGGGCTGGTTTTGAGGGTGCTGCCTTCTCTCTCACTCTCCTCTCAGTGCTGGTTTTGAGGGTGCTGCCTTCTCTCTCACTCGCTTCTCAGGGCTGGTTTTGAGGGTGCTGCCTTCTCTCTCACTCTCTTCTCAGGGCTGGTTTGGTTTTGAGGGTGCTGCCTTCTCTCTCACTCTCCTCTCCGGGCTGGTTTGGTTTTGAGGGTGCTGCCTTCTCTCTCACTCTCCTCTCAGTGCTGGTTTTGAGGGTGCTGCCTTCTCTCTCACTCTCCTCTCAGGGCTGGTTTTGAGGGTGCTGCCTTCTCTCTCACTCTCTTCTCAGGGCTGGTTTTGAGGGTGCTGCCTTCTCTCTCACTCTCCTCTCAGTGCTGGTTTTGAGGGTGCTGCCTTCTCTCTCACTCTCCTCTCAGTGCTGGTTTTGAGGGTGCTGCCTTCTCTCTCACTCGCTTCTCAGGGCTGGTTTTGAGGGTGCTGCCTTCTCTCTCACTCTCTTCTCAGGGCTGGTTTGGTTTTGAGGGTGCTGCCTTCTCTCTCACTCTCTTCTCAGGGCTGGTTTGGTTTTGAGGGTGCTGCCTTCTCTCTCACTCTCCTCTCAGTGCTGGTTTTGAGGGTGCTGCCTTCTCTCTCACTCTCTTCTCAGGGCTGGTTTGGTTTTGAGGGTGCTGCCTTCTCTCTCACTCTCCTCTCAGTGCTGGTTTTGAGGGTGCTGCCCTCTCTCTCACTCTCTTCTCAGGGCTGGTTTTGAGGGTGCTGCCTTCTCTCTCACTCTCCTCTCAGTGCTGGTTTTGAGGGTGCTGCCTTCTCTCTCACTTTCCTCTCAGGGCTGGTTTTGAGGGTGCCGCCTTCTCTCTCACTCTCTTCTCAGGGCTGGTTTTGAGGGTGCTGCCTTCTCTCTCACTCTCTTCTCAGGGCTGGTTCTGAGGGTGCTGCCTTCTCTCTCACTCGCTTCTCAGGGCTGGTTTTGAGGGTGCTGCCTTCTCTCTCACTCTCCTCTCAGGGCTGGTTTTGAGGGTGCTGCCTTCTCTCTCACTCTCTTCTCAGGGCTGGTTTTGAGGGTGCTGCCTTCTCTCTTACTCTCTTCTCAGGGCTGGTTTGGTTTTGAGGGTGCTGCCTTCTCTCTCACTCTCTTCTCAGGGCTGGTTTGGTTTTGAGGGTGCTGCCTTCTCTCTCACTCTCCTCTCAGGGCTGGTTTTGAGGGTGCTGCCTTCTCTCTCACTCTCCTCTCAGTGCTGGTTTTGAGGGTGCTGCCTTCTCTCTCACTCTCTTCTCAGGGCTGGTTTGGTTTTGAGGGTGCTGCCTTCTCTCTCACTCTCCTCTCAGGGCTGGTTCTGAGGGTGCTGCCTTCTCTCTCACTCTCTTCTCAGGGTTGGTTCTGAGGGTGCTGCCTTCTCTCTCACTCTCTTCTCAGGGCTGGTTTGGTTTTGAGGGTGCTGCCTTCTCTCTCACTCTCTTCTCAGGGCTGTTTTGAGGGTGCTGCCTTCTCTCTCACTCTCCTCTCAGGGCTGGTTTTGAGGGTGCTGCCTTCTCTCTCACTCTCTACTCAGGGCTGGTTTGGTTTTGAGGGTGCTGCCTTCTCTCTCACTATCCTCTCAGGGCTGGTTTTGAGGGTGCTGCCTTCTCTCTCACTCTCCTCTCAGTGCTGGTTTTGAGGGTGCTGCCTTCTCTCTCACTCGCTTCTCAGGGCTGGTTTTGAGGGTGCTGCCTTCTCTCTCACTCTCTTCTCAGGGCTGGTTTGGTTTTGAGGGTGCTGCCTTCTCTCTCACTCTCTTCTCAGGGCTGGTTTGGTTTTGAGGGTGCTGCCTTCTCTCTCACTCTCCTCTCAGGGCTGGTTTTGAGGGTGCTGCCTTCTCTCTCACTCTCTTCTCAGGGTTGGTTCTGAGGGTGCTGCCTTCTCTCTCACTCGCTTCTCAGGGCTGGTTTTGAGGGTGCTACCTTCTCTCTCACTCTCCTCTCAGGGCTGGTTTTGAGGGTGCTGCCTTCTCTCTCACTCTCTTCTCAGGGCTGGTTTTGAGGGTGCTGCCTTCTCTCTCACTCGCTTCTCAGGGCTGGTTTTGAGGGTGCTGCCTTCTCTCTCACTCTCTTCTCAGGGCTGGTTTGGTTTTGAGGGTGCTGCCTTCTCTCTCACTCTCCTCTCAGGGCTGGTTTTGAGGGTGCTGCCTTCTCTCTCACTCTCCTCTCAGTGCTGGTTTTGAGGGTGCTGCCTTCTCTCTCACTCGCTTCTCAGGGCTGGTTTTGAGGGTGCTGCCTTCTCTCACTCTCTTCTCAGGGCTGGTTTGGTTTTGAGGGTGCTGCCTTCTCTCTCACTCTCTTCTCAGGGCTTGTTTGGTTTTGAGGGTGCTGCCTTCTCTCTCACTCTCCTCTCAGTGCTGGTTTTGAGGGTGCTGCCTTCTCTCTCACTCTCTTCTCAGGGATGGTTTGGTTTTGAGGGTGCTGCCTTCTCTCTCACTCTCCTCTCAGTGCTGGTTTTGAGGGTGCTGCCCTCTCTCTCACTCTCTTCTCAGGGCTGGTTTTGAGGGTGCTGCCTTCTCTCTCACTCTCCTCTCAGTGCTGGTTTTGAGGGTGCTGCCTTCTCTCTCACTCTCCTCTCAGGGCTGGTTTTGAAGGTGCTGCCTTCTCTCTCACTCTCTTCTCAGGGCTGCTGGTTTTGAGGGTGCTGCCTTCTCTCTCACTCTCCTCTCAGGGTTGGTTCTGAGGGTGCTGCCTTCTCTCTCACTCGCTTCTCAGGGCTTGTTTTGAGGGTGCTGCCTTCTCTCTCACTCTCCTCTCAGGGCTGGTTTTGAGGGTGCTGCCTTCTCTCTCACTCGCTTCTCAGGGCTGGTTTTGAGGGTGCTGCCTTCTCTCTCACTCTCTTCTCAGGGCTGGTTTGGTTTTGAGGGTGCTGCCTTCTCTCTCACTCTCTTCTCAGGGCTGGTTTGGTTTTGAGGGTGCTGCCTTCTCTCTCACTCTCTTCTCAGGGCTGGTTTTGAGGGTGCTGCCTTCTCTCTCACTCTCCTCTCAGTGCTGGTTTTGAGGGTGCTGCCTTCTCTCTCACTCGCTTCTCAGGGCTGGTTTTGAGGGTGCTGCCTTCTCTCTCACTCTCTTCTCAGGGCTGGTTTGGTTTTGAGGGTGCTGCCTTCTCTCTCACTCTTCTCATCGGGCTGGTTTGGTTTTGAGGGTGCTGCCTTCTCTCTCACTCTCCTCTCAGTGCTGGTTTTGAGGGTGCTGCCTTCTCTCTCACTCTCCTCTCAGGGATGGTTTTGAGGGTGCTGCCTTCTCTCTCACTCTCTTCTCAGGGCTGGTTTTGAGGGTGCTGCCTTCTCTCTCACTCTCCTCTCAGTGCTGGTTTTGAGGGTGCTGCCTTCTCTCTCACTCTCCTCTCAGTGCTGGTTTTGAGGGTGCTGCCTTCTCTCTCACTCTCCTCTCAGGGCTGGTTTTGAGGGTGCTGCCTTCTCTCTCACTCGCTTCTCAGGGCTGGTTTTGAGGGTGCTGCCTTCTCTCTCACTCTCTTCTCGGGGCTGGTTTGGTTTTGAGGGTGCTGCCTTCTCTCTCACTCTCTTCTCAGGTCTGGTTTTGTTTTGAGGGTGCTGCCTTCTCTCTCACTCTCCTCTCAGTGCTGGTTTTGAGGGTGCTGCCTTCTCTCTCACTCTCTTCTCAGGGCTGGTTTGGTTTTGAGGGTGCTGCCTTCTCTCTCACTCTCCTCTCAGTGCTGGTTTTGAGGGTGCTGCCCTCTCTCTCACTCTCTTCTCAGGGCTGGTTTTGAGGGTGCTGCCTTCTCTCTCACTCTCCTCTCAGTGCTGGTTTTGAGGGTGCTGCCTTCTCTCTCACTTTCCTCTCAGGGCTGGTTTTGAGGGTGCTGCCTTCTCTCTCACTCTCTTCTCAGGGCTGGTTTTGAGGGTGCTGCCTTCTCTCTCACTCTCTTCTCAGGGCTGGTTCTGAGGGTGCTGCCTTCTCTCTCACTCGCTTCTCAGGGCTGGTTTTGAGGGTGCTGCCTTCTCTCTCACTCTCCTCTCAGGGCTGGTTTTGAGGGTGCTGCCTTCTCTCTCACTCTCTTCTCAGGGCTGGTTTTGAGGGTGCTGCCTTCTCTCTCACTCTCTTCTCAGGGCTGGTTTGGTTTTGAGGGTGCTGCCTTCTCTCTCACTCTCTTCTCAGGGCTGGTTTGGTTTTGAGGGTGCTGCCTTCTCTCTCACTCTCTTCTCAGGGCTGGTTTTGAGGGTGCTGCCTTCTCTCTCACTCTCCTCTCAGTGCTGGTTTTGAGGGTGCTGCCTTCTCTCTCACTCGCTTCTCAGGGCTGGTTTTGAGGGTGCTGCCTTCTCTCTCACTCTCTTCTCAGGGCTGGTTTGGTTTTGAGGGTGCTGCCTTCTCTCTCACTCTCCTCTCAGGGCTGGTTTGGTTTTGAGGGTGCTGCCTTCTCTCTCACTCTCCTCTCAGTGCTGGTTTTGAGGGTGCTGCCTTCTCTCTCACTCTCCTCTCAGTGCTGGTTTTGAGGGTGCTGCCTTCTCTCTCACCCTCCTCTCAGGGCTGGTTTTGAGGGTGCTGCCTTCTCTCTCACTCGCTTCTCAGGGCTGGTTTTGAGGGTGCTGCCTTCTCTCTCACTCTCTTCTCAGGGCTGGTTTGGTTTTGAGGGTGCTGCCTTCTCTCTCACTCTCTTCTCAGGGCTGGTTTTGAGGGTGCTGCCTTCTCTCTCACTCTCCTCTCAGTGCTGGTTTTGAGCGTGCTGCCTTCTCTCTCACTCGCTTCTCAGGGCTGGTTTTGAGGGTGCTGCCTTCTCTCTCACTCTCTTCTCAGGGCTGGTTTGGTTTTGAGGGTGCTGCCTTCTCTCACTCTCCTCTCAGGGCTGGTTTGGTTTTGAGGGTGCTGCCTTCTCTCTCACTCTCCTCTCAGTGCTGGTTTTGAGGGTGCTGCCGTCTCTCTCACTCTCCTCTCAGGGCTGGTTTGGTTTTGAGGGTGCTGCCTTCTCTCTCACTCTCCTCTCAGTGCTGGTTTTGAGGGTGGTGCCTTCTCTCTCACTCTCCTCTCAGGGCTGGTTTGGTTTTGAGGGTGCTGCCTTCTCTCTCACTCTCCTCTCAGGGCTGGTTTGGTTTTGAGGGTGCTGCCTTCTCTCTCACTCTCCTCTCAGTGCTGGTTTTGAGGGTGCTGCCTTCTCTCTCACTCTCCTCTCAGGGCTGGTTTGGTTTTGAGGGTGCTGCCTTCTCTCTCACTCTCTTCTCAGGGCTGGTTTTGAGGGTGCTGCCTTCTCTCTCACTCTCCTCTCAGTGCTGGTTTTGAGGGTGCTGCCTTCTCTCTCACTCGCTTCTCAGGGCTGGTTTTGAGGGTGCTGCCTTCTCTCTCACTCTCTTCTCAGGGCTGGTTTGGTTTTGAGGGTGCTGCCTTCTCTCTCACTCTCTTCTCAGGGCTGGTTTGGTTTTGAGGGTGCTGCCTTCTCTCTCACTCTCCTCTCAGGGCTGGTTTTGAGGGTGCTGCCTTCTCTCTCACTCTCCTCTCAGTGCTGGTTTTGAGGGTGCTGCCTTCTCTCTCACTCTCTTCTCAGGGCTGGTTTGGTTTTGAGGGTGCTGCCTTCTCTCTCACTCTCCTCTCAGGGCTGGTTCTGAGGGTGCTGCCTTCTCTCTCACTCTCTTCTCAGGGTTGGTTCTGAGGGTGCTGCCTTCTCTCTCACTCTCTTCTCAGGGCTGGTTTGGTTTTGAGGGTGCTGCCTTCTCTCTCACTCTCTTCTCAGGGCTGTTTTGAGGGTGCTGCCTTCTCTCTCACTCTCCTCTCAGGGCTGGTTTTGAGGGTGCTGCCTTCTCTCTCACTCTCTTCTCAGGGCTGGTTTGGTTTTGAGGGTGCTGCCTTCTCTCTCACTATCCTCTCAGGGCTGGTTTTGAGGGTGCTGCCTTCTCTCTCACTCTCCTCTCAGTGCTGGTTTTGAGGGTGCTGCCTTCTCTCTCACTCGCTTCTCAGGGCTGGTTTTGAGGGTGCTGCCTTCTCTCTCACTCTCTTCTCAGGGCTGGTTTGGTTTTGAGGGTGCTGCCTTCTCTCTCACTCTCTTCTCAGGGCTGGTTTGGTTTTGAGGGTGCTGCCTTCTCTCTCACTCTCCTCTCAGGGCTGGTTTTGAGGGTGCTGCCTTCTCTCTCACTCTCTTCTCAGGGTTGGTTCTGAGGGTGCTGCCTTCTCTCTCACTCGCTTCTCAGGGCTGGTTTTGAGGGTGCTGCCTTCTCTCTCACTCTCCTCTCAGGGCTGGTTTTGAGGGTGCTGCCTTCTCTCTCACTCTCTTCTCAGGGCTGGTTTTGAGGGTGCTGCCTTCTCTCTCACTCGCTTCTCAGGGCTGGTTTTGAGGGTGCTGCCTTCTCTCTCACTCTCTTCTCAGGGCTGGTTTGGTTTTGAGGGTGCTGCCTTCTCTCTCACTCTCTTCTCAGGGCTGGTTTGGTTTTGAGGGTGCTGCCTTCTCTCTCACTCTCCTCTCAGGGCTGGTTTTGAGGGTGCTGCCTTCTCTCTCACTCTCCTCTCAGTGCTGGTTTTGAGGGTGCTGCCTTCTCTCTCACTCGCTTCTCAGGGCTGGTTTTGAGGGTGCTGCCTTCTCTCTCACTCTCTTCTCAGGGCTGGTTTGGTTTTGAGGGTGCTGCCTTCTCTCTCACTCTCCTCTCAGTGCTGGTTTTGAGGGTGCTGCCTTCTCTCTCACTCTCTTCTCAGGGATGGTTTGGTTTTGAGGGTGCTGCCTTCTCTCTCACTCTCCTCTCAGTGCTGGTTTTGAGGGTGCTGCCCTCTCTCTCACTCTCTTCTCAGGGCTGGTTTTGAGGGTGCTGCCTTCTCTCTCACTCTCCTCTCAGTGCTGGTTTTGAGGGTGCTGCCTTCTCTCTCACTCTCCTCTCAGGGCTGGTTTTGAGGGTGCTGCCTTCTCTCTCACTCTCTTCTCAGGGCTGGTTGGTTTTGAGGGTGCTGCCTTCTCTCTCACTCTCCTCTCAGGGTTGGTTCTGAGGGTGCTGCCTTCTCTCTCACTCGCTTCTCAGGGCTGGTTTTGAGGGTGCTGCCTTCTCTCTCACTCTCCTCTCAGGGCTGGTTTTGAGGGTGCTGCCTTCTCTCTCACTCTCTTCTCAGGGCTGGTTTGGTTTTGAGGGTGCTGCCTTCTCTCTCACTCTCTTCTCAGGGCTGGTTTGGTTTTGAGGGTGCTGCCTTCTCTCTCACTCTCTTCTCAGGGCTGGTTTGGTTTTGAGGGTGCTGCCTTCTCTCTCACTCTCTTCTCAGGGCTGGTTTTGAGGGTGCTGCCTTCTCTCTCACTCTCCTCTCAGTGCTGGTTTTGAGGGTGCTGCCTTCTCTCTCACTCGCTTCTCAGGGCTGGTTTTGAGGGTGCTGCCTTCTCTCTCACTCTCTTCTCAGGGCTGGTTTGGTTTTGAGGGTGCTGCCTTCTCTCTCACTCTCCTCTCCGGGCTGGTTTGGTTTTGAGGGTGCTGCCTTCTCTCTCACTCTCCTCTCAGTGCTGGTTTTGAGGGTGCTGCCTTCTCTCTCACTCTCCTCTCAGGGCTGGTTTTGAGGGTGCTGCCTTCTCTCTCACTCTCTTCTCAGGGCTGGTTTTGAGGGTGCTGCCTTCTCTCTCACTCTCCTCTCAGTGCTGGTTTTGAGGGTGCTGCCTTCTCTCTCACTCTCCTCTCAGTGCTGGTTTTGAGGGTGCTGCCTTCTCTCTCACTCGCTTCTCAGGGCTGGTTTTGAGGGTGCTGCCTTCTCTCTCACTCTCTTCTCAGGGCTGGTTTGGTTTTGAGGGTGCTGCCTTCTCTCTCACTCTCTTCTCAGGGCTGGTTTGGTTTTGAGGGTGCTGCCTTCTCTCTCACTCTCCTCTCAGTGCTGGTTTTGAGGGTGCTGCCTTCTCTCTCACTCTCTTCTCAGGGCTGGTTTGGTTTTGAGGGTGCTGCCTTCTCTCTCACTCTCCTCTCAGTGCTGGTTTTGAGGGTGCTGCCCTCTCTCTCACTCTCTTCTCAGGGCTGGTTTTGAGGGTGCTGCCTTCTCTCTCACTCTCCTCTCAGTGCTGGTTTTGAGGGTGCTGCCTTCTCTCTCACTTTCCTCTCAGGGCTGGTTTTGAGGGTGCCGCCTTCTCTCTCACTCTCTTCTCAGGGCTGGTTTTGAGGGTGCTGCCTTCTCTCTCACTCTCTTCTCAGGGCTGGTTCTGAGGGTGCTGCCTTCTCTCTCACTCGCTTCTCAGGGCTGGTTTTGAGGGTGCTGCCTTCTCTCTCACTCTCCTCTCAGGGCTGGTTTTGAGGGTGCTGCCTTCTCTCTCACTCTCTTCTCAGGGCTGGTTTTGAGGGTGCTGCCTTCTCTCTTACTCTCTTCTCAGGGCTGGTTTGGTTTTGAGGGTGCTGCCTTCTCTCTCACTCTCTTCTCAGGGCTGGTTTGGTTTTGAGGGTGCTGCCTTCTCTCTCACTCTCCTCTCAGGGCTGGTTTTGAGGGTGCTGCCTTCTCTCTCACTCTCCTCTCAGTGCTGGTTTTGAGGGTGCTGCCTTCTCTCTCACTCTCTTCTCAGGGCTGGTTTGGTTTTGAGGGTGCTGCCTTCTCTCTCACTCTCCTCTCAGGGCTGGTTCTGAGGGTGCTGCCTTCTCTCTCACTCTCTTCTCAGGGTTGGTTCTGAGGGTGCTGCCTTCTCTCTCACTCTCTTCTCAGGGCTGGTTTGGTTTTGAGGGTGCTGCCTTCTCTCTCACTCTCTTCTCAGGGCTGTTTTGAGGGTGCTGCCTTCTCTCTCACTCTCCTCTCAGGGCTGGTTTTGAGGGTGCTGCCTTCTCTCTCACTCTCTACTCAGGGCTGGTTTGGTTTTGAGGGTGCTGCCTTCTCTCTCACTATCCTCTCAGGGCTGGTTTTGAGGGTGCTGCCTTCTCTCTCACTCTCCTCTCAGTGCTGGTTTTGAGGGTGCTGCCTTCTCTCTCACTCGCTTCTCAGGGCTGGTTTTGAGGGTGCTGCCTTCTCTCTCACTCTCTTCTCAGGGCTGGTTTGGTTTTGAGGGTGCTGCCTTCTCTCTCACTCTCTTCTCAGGGCTGGTTTGGTTTTGAGGGTGCTGCCTTCTCTCTCACTCTCCTCTCAGGGCTGGTTTTGAGGGTGCTGCCTTCTCTCTCACTCTCTTCTCAGGGTTGGTTCTGAGGGTGCTGCCTTCTCTCTCACTCGCTTCTCAGGGCTGGTTTTGAGGGTGCTACCTTCTCTCTCACTCTCCTCTCAGGGCTGGTTTTGAGGGTGCTGCCTTCTCTCTCACTCTCTTCTCAGGGCTGGTTTTGAGGGTGCTGCCTTCTCTCTCACTCGCTTCTCAGGGCTGGTTTTGAGGGTGCTGCCTTCTCTCTCACTCTCTTCTCAGGGCTGGTTTGGTTTTGAGGGTGCTGCCTTCTCTCTCACTCTCCTCTCAGGGCTGGTTTTGAGGGTGCTGCCTTCTCTCTCACTCTCCTCTCAGTGCTGGTTTTGAGGGTGCTGCCTTCTCTCTCACTCGCTTCTCAGGGCTGGTTTTGAGGGTGCTGCCTTCTCTCTCACTCTCTTCTCAGGGCTGGTTTGGTTTTGAGGGTGCTGCCTTCTCTCTCACTCTCTTCTCAGGGCTTGTTTGGTTTTGAGGGTGCTGCCTTCTCTCTCACTCTCCTCTCAGTGCTGGTTTTGAGGGTGCTGCCTTCTCTCTCACTCTCTTCTCAGGGATGGTTTGGTTTTGAGGGTGCTGCCTTCTCTCTCACTCTCCTCTCAGTGCTGGTTTTGAGGGTGCTGCCCTCTCTCTCACTCTCTTCTCAGGGCTGGTTTTGAGGGTGCTGCCTTCTCTCTCACTCTCCTCTCAGTGCTGGTTTTGAGGGTGCTGCCTTCTCTCTCACTCTCCTCTCAGGGCTGGTTTTGAAGGTGCTGCCTTCTCTCTCACTCTCTTCTCAGGGCTGCTGGTTTTGAGGGTGCTGCCTTCTCTCTCACTCTCCTCTCAGGGTTGGTTCTGAGGGTGCTGCCTTCTCTCTCACTCGCTTCTCAGGGCTTGTTTTGAGGGTGCTGCCTTCTCTCTCACTCTCCTCTCAGGGCTGGTTTTGAGGGTGCTGCCTTCTCTCTCACTCGCTTCTCAGGGCTGGTTTTGAGGGTGCTGCCTTCTCTCTCACTCTCTTCTCAGGGCTGGTTTGGTTTTGAGGGTGCTGCCTTCTCTCTCACTCTCTTCTCAGGGCTGGTTTGGTTTTGAGGGTGCTGCCTTCTCTCTCACTCTCTTCTCAGGGCTGGTTTTGAGGGTGCTGCCTTCTCTCTCACTCTCCTCTCAGTGCTGGTTTTGAGGGTGCTGCCTTCTCTCTCACTCGCTTCTCAGGGCTGGTTTTGAGGGTGCTGCCTTCTCTCTCACTCTCTTCTCAGGGCTGGTTTGGTTTTGAGGGTGCTGCCTTCTCTCTCACTCTTCTCATCGGGCTGGTTTGGTTTTGAGGGTGCTGCCTTCTCTCTCACTCTCCTCTCAGTGCTGGTTTTGAGGGTGCTGCCTTCTCTCTCACTCTCCTCTCAGGGATGGTTTTGAGGGTGCTGCCTTCTCTCTCACTCTCTTCTCAGGGCTGGTTTTGAGGGTGCTGCCTTCTCTCTCACTCTCCTCTCAGTGCTGGTTTTGAGGGTGCTGCCTTCTCTCTCACTCTCCTCTCAGTGCTGGTTTTGAGGGTGCTGCCTTCTCTCTCACTCTCCTCTCAGGGCTGGTTTTGAGGGTGCTGCCTTCTCTCTCACTCGCTTCTCAGGGCTGGTTTTGAGGGTGCTGCCTTCTCTCTCACTCTCTTCTCGGGGCTGGTTTGGTTTTGAGGGTGCTGCCTTCTCTCTCACTCTCTTCTCAGGTCTGGTTTGGTTTTGAGGGTGCTGCCTTCTCTCTCACTCTCCTCTCAGTGCTGGTTTTGAGGGTGCTGCCTTCTCTCTCACTCTCTTCTCAGGGCTGGTTTGGTTTTGAGGGTGCTGCCTTCTCTCTCACTCTCCTCTCAGTGCTGGTTTTGAGGGTGCTGCCCTCTCTCTCACTCTCTTCTCAGGGCTGGTTTTGAGGGTGCTGCCTTCTCTCTCACTCTCCTCTCAGTGCTGGTTTTGAGGGTGCTGCCTTCTCTCTCACTTTCCTCTCAGGGCTGGTTTTGAGGGTGCTGCCTTCTCTCTCACTCTCTTCTCAGGGCTGGTTTTGAGGGTGCTGCCTTCTCTCTCACTCTCTTCTCAGGGCTGGTTCTGAGGGTGCTGCCTTCTCTCTCACTCGCTTCTCAGGGCTGGTTTTGAGGGTGCTGCCTTCTCTCTCACTCTCCTCTCAGGGCTGGTTTTGAGGGTGCTGCCTTCTCTCTCACTCTCTTCTCAGGGCTGGTTTTGAGGGTGCTGCCTTCTCTCTCACTCTCTTCTCAGGGCTGGTTTGGTTTTGAGGGTGCTGCCTTCTCTCTCACTCTCTTCTCAGGGCTGGTTTGGTTTTGAGGGTGCTGCCTTCTCTCTCACTCTCTTCTCAGGGCTGGTTTTGAGGGTGCTGCCTTCTCTCTCACTCTCCTCTCAGTGCTGGTTTTGAGGGTGCTGCCTTCTCTCTCACTCGCTTCTCAGGGCTGGTTTTGAGGGTGCTGCCTTCTCTCTCACTCTCTTCTCAGGGCTGGTTTGGTTTTGAGGGTGCTGCCTTCTCTCTCACTCTCCTCTCAGGGCTGGTTTGGTTTTGAGGGTGCTGCCTTCTCTCTCACTCTCCTCTCAGTGCTGGTTTTGAGGGTGCTGCCTTCTCTCTCACTCTCCTCTCAGTGCTGGTTTTGAGGGTGCTGTTTTCTCTCTCACTCTCCTCTCAGGGCTGGTTTTGAGGGTGCTGCCTTCTCTCTCACTCTCTTCTCAGGGCTGGTTTGGTTTTGAGGGTGCTGCCTTCTCTCTCACTCTCTTCTCAGGGCTGGTTTGGTTTTGAGGGTGCTGCCTTCTCTCTCACTCTCATCTCAGGGCTGGTTTTGAGGGTGCTGCCTTCTCTCTCACTCTCCTCTCAGTGCTGGTTTTGAGGGTGCTGCCTTCTCTCTCACTCGCTTCTCAGGGCTGGTTTTGAGGGTGCTGCCTTCTCTCTCACTCTCTTCTCAGGGCTGGTTTGGTTTTGAGGGTGCTGCCTTCTCTCACTCTCCTCTCAGGGCTGGTTTGGTTTTGAGGGTGCTGCCTTCTCTCTCACTCTCCTCTCAGTGCTGGTTTTGAGGGTGCTGCCTTCTCTCTCACTCTCCTCTCAGGGCTGGTTTGGTTTTGAGGGTGCTGCCTTCTCTCTCACTCTCCTCTCAGTGCTGGTTTTGAGGGTGCTGCCTTCTCTCTCACTCTCCTCTCAGGGCTGGTTTGGTTTTGAGGGTGCTACCTTCTCTCTCACTCTCCTCTCAGTGCTGGTTTTGAGGGTGCTGCCTTCTCTCTCACTCTCCTCTCAGGGCTGGTTTGGTTTTGAGGGTGCTGCCTTCTCTCTCACTCTCTTCTCAGGGCTAGTTTTGAGGGTGCTGCCTTCTCTCTCACTCTCCTCTCAGTGCTGGTTTTGAGGGTGCTGCCTTCTCTCTCACTCGCTTCTCAGGGCTGGTTTTGAGGGTGCTGCCTTCTCTCTCACTCTCTTCTCAGGGCTGGTTTGGTTTTGAGGGTGCTGCCTTCTCTCTCACTCTCTTCTCAGGGCTGGTTTGGTTTTGAGGGTGCTGCCTTCTCTCTCACTCTCCTCTCAGGGCTGGTTTTGAGGGTGCTGCCTTCTCTCTCACTCTCCTCTCAGTTCTGGTTTTGAGGGTGCTGCCTTCTCTCTCACTCTCTTCTCAGGGCTGGTTTGGTTTTGAGGGTGCTGCCTTCTCTCTCACTCTCCTCTCAGGGCTGGTTCTGAGGGTGCTGCCTTCTCTCTCACTCTCTTCTCAGGGTTGGTTCTGAGGGTGCTGCCTTCTCTCTCACTCTCTTCTCAGGGCTGGTTTGGTTTTGAGGGTGCTGCCTTCTCTCTCACTCTCTTCTCAGGGCTGGTTTTGAGGGTGCTGCCTTCTCTCTCACTCTCCTCTCAGGGCTGGTTTTGAGGGTGCTGCCTTCTCTCTCACTCTCTTCTCAGGGCTGGTTTGGTTTTGAGGGTGCTGCCTTCTCTCTCACTCTCCTCTCAGGGCTGGTTTTGAGGGTGCTGCCTTCTCTCTCACTCTCCTCTCAGTGCTGGTTTTGAGGGTGCTGCCTTCTCTCTCACTCGCTTCTCAGGGCTGGTTTTGAGGGTGCTGCCTTCTCTCTCACTCTCTTCTCAGGGCTGGTTTGGTTTTGAGGGTGCTGCCTTCTCTCTCACTCTCCTCTCAGGGCTGGTTTTGAGGGTGCTGCCTTCTCTCTCACTCGCTTCTCAGGGTTGGTTCTGAGGGTGCTGCCTTCTCTCTCACTCTCCTCTCAGGGCTGGTTTTGAGGGTGCTGCCTTCTCTCTCACTCTCTTCTCAGGGCTGGTTTTGAGGGTGCTGCCTTCTCTCTCACTCGCTTCTCAGGGCTGGTTTTGAGGGTGCTGCCTTCTCTCTCACTCTCTTCTCAGGGCTGGTTTGGTTTTGAGGGTGCTGCCTTCTCTCTCACTCTCTTATCAGGGCTGGTTTGGTTTTGAGGGTGCTGCCTTCTCTCTCACTCTCCTCTCAGGGCTGGTTTTGAGGGTGCTGCCTTCTCTCTCACTCTCCTCTCAGTGCTGGTTTTGAGGGTGCTGCCTTCTCTCTCACTCGCTTCTCAGGGCTGGTTTTGAGGGTGCTGCCTTCTCTCTCACTCTCTTCTCAGGGCTGGTTTGGTTTTGAGGGTGCTGCCTTCTCTCTCACTCTCTTCTCAGGGCTGGTTTGGTTTTGAGGGTGCTGCCTTCTCTCTCACTCTCCTCTCAGTGCTGGTTTTGAGGGTGCTGCCTTCTCTCTCACTCTCTTCTCAGGGCTGGTTTGGTTTTGAGGGTGCTGCCTTCTCTCTCACTCTCCTCTCAGTGCTGGTTTTGAGGGTGCTGCCCTCTCTCTCACTCTCTTCTCAGGGCTGGTTTTGAGGGTGCTGCCTTCTCTCTCACTCTCCTCTCAGTGCTGGTTTTGAGGGTGCTGCCTTCTCTCTCACTCTCCTCTCAGGGCTGGTTTTGAGGGTGCTGCCTTCTCTCTCACTCTCTTCTCAGGGTTGGTTCTGAGGGTGCTGCCTTCTCTCTCACTCGCTTCTCAGGGCTGGTTTTGAGGGTGCTGCCTTCTCTCTCACTCTCTTCTCAGGGCTGGTTTTGAGGGTGCTGCCTTCTCTCTCACTCGCTTCTCAGGGCTGGTTTTGAGGGTGCTGCCTTCTCTCTCACTCTCTTCTCAGGGCTGGTTTGGTTTTGAGGGTGCTGCCTTCTCTTTCACTCTCTTCTCAGGGCTGGTTTGGTTTTGAGGGTGCTGCCTTCTCTCTCACTCTCTTCTCAGGGCTGGTTTTGAGGGTGCTGCCTTCTCTCTCACTCTCCTCTCAGTGCTGGTTTTGAGGGTGCTGCCTTCTCTCTCACTCGCTTCTCAGGGCTGGTTTTGAGGGTGCTGCCTTCTCTCTCACTCTCTTCTCAGGGCTGGTTTGGTTTTGAGGGTGCTGCCTTCTCTCTCACTCTCCTCTCCGGGCTGGTTTGGTTTTGAGGGTGCTGCCTTCTCTCTCACTCTCCTCTCAGTGCTGGTTTTGAGGGTGCTGCCTTCTCTCTCACTCTCCTCTCAGGGCTGGTTTTGAGGGTGCTGCCTTCTCTCTCACTCGCTTCTCAGGGCTGGTTTTGAGGGTGCTGCCTTCTCTCTCACTCTCTTCTCAGGGCTGGTTTGGTTTTGAGGGTGCTGCCTTCTCTCTCACTCTCTTCTCAGGGCTGGTTTTGAGGGTGCTGCCTTCTCTCTCACTCTCCTCTCAGTGCTGGTTTTGAGGGTGCTGCCTTCTCTCTCACTCGCTTCTCAGGGCTGGTTTTGAGGGTGCTGCCTTCTCTCTCACTCTCTTCTCAGGGCTGGTTTGGTTTTGAGGGTGCTGCCTTCTCTCACTCTCCTCTCAGGGCTGGTTTTGAGGGTGCTGCCTTCTCTCTCACTCTCTTCTCAGGGCTGGTTTGGTTTTGAGGGTGCTGCCTTCTCTCTCACTCTCTTCTCAGGGCTGGTTTTGAGGGTGCTGCCTTCTCTCTCACTCTCCTCTCAGTGCTGGTTTTGAGGGTGCTGCCTTCTCTCTCACTCGCTTCTCAGGGCTGGTTTTGAGGGTGCTGCCTTCTCTCTCACTCTCTTCTCAGGGCTGGTTTGGTTTTGAGGGTGCTGCCTTCTCTCTCACTCTCCTCTCCGGGCTGGTTTGGTTTTGAGGGTGCTGCCTTCTCTCTCACTCTCCTCTCAGTGCTGGTTTTGAGGGTGCTGCCTTCTCTCTCACTCTCCTCTCAGGGCTGGTTTTGAGGGTGCTGCCTTCTCTCTCACTCTCTTCTCAGGGTTGGTTTTGAGGGTGCTGCCTTCTCTCTCACTCGCTTCTCAGGGCTGGTTTTGAGGGTGCTGCCTTCTCTCTCACTCTCTTCTCAGGGCTGGTTTGGTTTTGAGGGTGCTGCCTTCTCTCTCACTCTCTTCTCAGGGCTGGTTTTGAGGGTGCTGCCTTCTCTCTCACTCTCCTCTCAGTGCTGGTTTTGAGGGTGCTGCCTTCTCTCTCACTCGCTTCTCAGGGCTGGTTTTGAGGGTGCTGCCTTCTCTCTCACTCTCTTCTCAGGGCTGGTTTGGTTTTGAGGGTGCTGCCTTCTCTCTCACTCTCTTCTCAGGGCTGGTTTTGAGGGTGCTGCCTTCTCTCTCACTCTCCTCTCAGTGCTGGTTTTGAGGGTGCTGCCTTCTCTCTCACTCTCCTCTCAGTGCTGGTTTTGAGGGTGCTGCCTTCTCTCTCACTCGCTTCTCAGGGCTGGTTTTGAGGGTGCTGCCTTCTCTCTCACTCTCTTCTCAGGGCTGGTTTGGTTTTGAGGGTGCTGCCTTCTCTCACTCTCTTCTCAGGGTTGGTTCTGAGGGTGCTGCCTTCTCTCTTACTCCCTTCTCAGGGCCGAGGCTGCAGCTGCTCCTCCATGCAGTCTCCTCCCCCTACTCAGTTCGTACATCTCACTCAGACCCGCAGAGGAGCTGTGTCCATCTCTGGGAGCTCCGGTTAGCCCCCCTGCCTGCCGGAGGCCAAGGGCGTCCCGGTAAGCTATTCACCCCTGCCCATGGAGTGCCGGGCAGCTCTGACCTCGGGGATTATTCCAGGCATGTGACGGACGCTGCAGATTCTCAGCCATAGGAAGGATGGTGGGTGTCTAACGGTCTGATGGTGTCTGCGGGTGCCCATTCATTCTGCAGGCATGGCGCTCTCCGTGGTGCGGGGAGGCCTCCGGTTGGAGCAGGGTCAGTGCCAGCTCGGTGGGTTCTGTGGGAAAGTGGCTCAGGGGAACTGAACCGGGAAAGAGGGTTACACCCTTTTCATCCTCCTTTACCCAGGCTGATTGTGACGGTCTGATCTTGTGCTCAAGCTCCGGAACTCCCATCACAGCTGCCCCCACCTCAAACATACCAGAGGCTACTGAAATCCCTTCCAGTATATCTGACATCCTCCCCAATATTAAAATAGCGAAGGCACCTGCCCCAGACATGATATCTGGAGATTTGTACAAATATGAGCCCCAGGTCTGCTCCAGGTATATTGATCTTTTACGGAATGCTATTGCGGCTGGTGGAGAAATTCCTGGAGAGGAGCCGAAATCATCAGTATTTACAAGAAGGGAGATTCTGATAATTCATCAAACTACAGGCCCGTCAGTCTTATAGATAACCCGCAGAAGGTTTCTGCTAAGCAGGTTCTAGTTAAGTTGTTAAATTGGGTAGTTGAACATCAAAAGCTGTCTCCATAGCAAGCTGGCTTTTGTGCACAAACCAGCGCCATTGATCAGGCGTTTAGATTCACAATTTTGAACTGGAAATACATATTGCTTAACAAACAAAAGATGCACGTGGCCCTCGTAGACTAATGTGCCTTGTTCGATCTTGTTCAGTGGGACACGTTCAGTTCTTCAGTGGGAGATTATTGAGTGTTCTAGGTCTTATTGTGTGATTACATGGAAATAATTATGCACAGGTCCATGGGGAGACAAGGGAGAAACCATTGATTGCATCCCAATAATATGCGGTGTTCACCAGGGGTGTGTTCTAGTGCCCACTCTGTTCACTCTTTACAGAAATAATGTGGCTAAAGATTTACAGGCATGCCTGAACCATTCACCAACCTTAAATGGCAATGGGATTCTATTCTTATTATTTGCCGATGACTCATTTCTTATTTCCAAGACTGCTGTGGGACTTCAAAACTTTATTGATAAATTACTGACTTTTGTGAACTAAGAGGCCTTGAGCTGAATGCATCAAAAAAACAAGTTTATGGTGTTTGGGGCTGGACCAAGCAGAAATCGTGTTGTGAGGGTTGGAGCCAAGGTGCTGGAACAAGTCCAATGTTTTGATTCATTGTGAGTAAAATTGTCTGAGAAGTTTTAAGTGGGGCCCCCAACTCAAAAAGAGCCTCCTACTTATTCCACACATGTCTAAAGCTATCACACAAATGCACTATAGAACTAGTGCCCGCTCCGTTTCTCCTGCCCTTAAAGTTTATCATGCTAAGGTGCAGAATGCTGCTCTTCATGGAGCTGAACTTTGGGGCTATAAAGACATGCATAGGCTAACTACCTCTGAAAGCAATTTGTTAGGTACCCTTATTTCAGTTCCTTCTAGTACTTACCTTGTTCCTCTATGCTTTGATACTGGTCTTACAAATAATCCCTGATGTGGCGAAACTGAAGCCTGTGATCTCTTGGGTAGGTCAATGGTCTTCTCAGAGCTAACTTGATTATAGGTACCCACTAAAGGAACTACTGAGTATAACTAGTTCACTGAATGTTTGTTGGCTAAAGTTGTATCAAGTTGGTCTTCAAACTGGGCTTAACCAAATTATGGGCAAAATCCGGGAAGCTGCAGCCATGAAGACTCGCCACTGGGCATTTGTCCTTAAACAACACATTTTGAATAGGACCAATGGGCATCTAATTAACCACTTTTTTTAGATGAAGTTGCCTCACAGTTTGGACCATTTCTAGACTCTATTGCGCCGCCCTTTGCTAAAAGCTTGTATGTTCACTTTACATTGGATACTCTACAGCTCAAAGCGCTTAGAAAAAAGCAAACAATGGAAATACCTCTAGCATGTGTCCTGCTTACTGCATGGACACCAAAACTGAGGAACATATTTTGCTCTTCTGTCTGGAGTACCTTGTTATTCGATGTAAGTGGACATATCCGATGTGTTTGAATTTGTGGACTACACTCTATTTAGCAGCATATCTATACTAATATAATAAAGAGAGAGCCCAAACATTTGAGGCAGGAAATCTCAGCAACCACAGCATCAATCAAAATACCCAATACAGCGTTGGAAAGGGCAGTTGCAGCAGAAGGACTTAGGCTATGCAGACGCCCACCATATACATTTAAAAGGTAAAAGAACCATGCAGGCAAAGTAGTCCCTTGTGGGCATGTCTGCGTTGAGCTGTGGGCGTGTGCTGTGGGCGTGTGCTGGGGGCGGGACAAACGCTGGGGGCGTGTGGTACGTTCCGCCCTTCATGTCATGTCTCATATCGTTTGCTGTGGGCGTTTGCTGGGGGCGTGGGCGTGTGCTTGGCGCAGGATTACGCAAACAAAAGCGAGCGTTGTGCCCAATATTTCATTGTTTTTTCTTCCCAGGTTCTGTACATTCCAGCTCCAGGCGTCCACCCTGCTCCCTTTAAATACCCCTGCACCCCATAATATTAACCCACCCTTACTCCTTAACCCCTTCGCTGCGGCGGCTATTCCGCCGCAGCGCTAAAGGGGCGCGGCGGCGCGCGGCCGCCGCATGCTGGTGACAGAACCGCTCCGTCACCAGCTACAGTTGAGCTGTGCTGGTGACGGAGCGGTTCCGTCATGACCCTCCCCGCTCTTTAGAACGCCCGCGCAGGCGCGAAATCAGCGCCGCGCAGGCGCGGCGGCCGGGCCATGACGGAACCGCTCCGTCATCAGCACAGCTCAACTGTAGCTGATGACGGAGCGGTTCCGTCATCAGCATGGAAGGGGTTAAAATACCCCAACACCCTTAAACACTAACCCATCTTAAACCTATAAATATACCCTGTATCCCAAAACCCAAACCTATCCCTAAACCCTAAAAATACCCCTGTACCCCAAAACCCAAACTTAGCCCTGAACCCTATAAATATCCCTGTACCTCAAAACCCAAACCTACCCTGAACCCTAAAAATACTCCTGTACCCCAAAACCCAAACCTAGCCCTGAACCCTAAAAATACCCCTGTACCCCAAAACCCAAACCTACCCCTGAACCCTAAAATACCCCTGTACCCCAAAACCCAAAGCAAGCCCTGAACCCTTAAAATACCCCTGTACCCCAAAACCCAAACCTACCACTGAACCCTAAAAATACCCCTGTACCCCAAAACCCAAACCTAGCCCTGAACCATAAAAATAACCCTGTACCCCACAACTCAAACCTACCCCTGAACCCTAAAATACCCCTGTACCCCAAAACCCAAACCTACCCCTGAACCCTAAAAATACCCCTATACCCCAAAACCCAAACCTAGCCCAGAACCCTAAAAATACCCCTGTACCCCAAAACCCATACCTATCCCTAAACCCTAAAACTACCCATGTACCCCATAACCCAAAACTATATCTGAACCCTTAAAATACCCAAACACCCCAAAACATATACCTCAGTACCCCAAAACATTTAACCCTATACCCATACTTACCTTATCCAAACATAAAAAATAACATGCTTTTACCATTCATGCATTTACAACGAATTTCGTTGTAAATGTATGCGTGGTAAAAGCATATAAAATGTAATGCCATGCGTTATACTGGCATTGCGGAGTCATGGTACTATCGTAATGAAAGTATGCGGAGTGATGGCATGCGGAAAGAAAGTTGCGGAACAATGGGTGTTTACCCTCCCCCGGTAAGTACATTGGTGGCACGGAGGCCCACATCTCCAGCAACATACTTGTTAGACCTGGCACCTTGGCGTGAGTCTCCCTTCCACTTTTTGCTGATGTGCCTCCGATGTTTTGCTGGTTTTCCGATACTCAAGGCACTGCGCCACGGCTGATCCGTGCCGCAGTGCAAGTGCTCCCTACTGTAAATTGTATATACGATTGGTATTCCTGATTGGTGCATTGGATTTGCTGTCAGTCCCTAGTAAAGTGCACGAGAGAGTGCCGGGGCTTGTAGATGCCATTACTGCTGGTGGGCCTGCAGCGCTGGTTGCGCCACCCACCGAAGCAGCCGTAAAGATGTGTCTGGGAACTGCGACCGCAGAACCCGCGTGCGGTCTCGTACTGTCACGCTAGCTGGGCAAGTGTCCCCACCTGCCCGCACCGACCCTTCCCTTGACTGCATATTAGTCACCCCTATGGTAGGCCTGCGGGCAGGGTGCGTTGTAAGTGTAAGGTAGGACAAGCCCTGATGTGCGTGGCATGTCCTAGTAGTGATTTACCACCGAGACCGTATTTCACTACTGAAGGCTACCTGCTCCATTAGGCCAGACTGAGCTGCGAGGGTTATTACACCCTATAATCCCCGCAGGCTCAAGGAGCATGGTAGTGAGTCATGTTTAGTATGCCTGAACTCAGGATAATGAGATATTTCTTGTAGTCAAGTTTATTTCAGTATCCTGGGTTTGCAAATGCTACTTTTAGAAAGTTAGCATTTGCTTGCTTAACCATTTCAGCGGCCTCTGCTGGTGTGTATCTGACTGTCTGGGATGTGTGAGTGACAGGGCTGGAGGGATGACAGGTGGTGAATGCACAGATTACACCTTAGTGGGAGGTAGGAGTGCCTCTTGACTCAAACTGTCACTGTGCTCGGCCACCACAATGCTGGCTCCACCCTCCTGGGGAGCGGCGGATGACTCTGCCGGCACCTGGCCCAGGAAGGGCGAAGCCCCCATCAACAAGGTACTCTGGCCACTCCTGTCCGGACAATGCTGGCTCCACCCCCTGTGGGGCGTCTGATGCGCCTGCCCCTCACACTGAAAGCAGAAGCCGGAGTACACCCGCGGGGGTACTCCAGAACTGAGAGTGGCTATGCAAAGGCCCCCCTGGCCTGCGAGAACAAAAGAATTGGCCTATAAAAGACGGAGCCCTGCTCCTTGAAAATTAGATCCGGTTTGGGCCACAGAAAGACTCTGCCCTACGAGAAGGACCGTGAGAGACAAGGAAGGGTGCTGACTCTTGCCTGTGTCTGGTGCCTTGCTGCTGAAGGAGAGGAAGACAATAAGACTACGAAAAGACTTTTGTGCTACTTGTGCCAAACTCTGCAAAGAGATCTCCAAGGGCTTGCAACTGAACTTGCCCCCTGACCAGCGTCCCAGGACCAGTGGACGCTACCCCCTTGGAAGAAAGCGACTGCGGGTGCTGACCATCGCCGCAGCATCGACAAAGAGGAATCTCCTCTAAGGCATCAACGTCATCCCGACCACCGTGACCGGGGCCCACAGCAACAGCGGAAGCAAAGCAAGGACCAGCCGCCGCTGGTCCGAACACCGTGACCGCAACTGCACCGGGAGCCCGAGAGCAAAGGGAAGGAGGACCCGTCCGGTCTGAGCTTTCGAGGAGACTGCACAGCGAGCAGTCACTCACCTGCAAGGACGGGCAGTTGCCCTACGAGAATCCACAAGGTCGGTAGCCTGCCCGACAGCCCAGCTGTGAGCCCACAGCTGCACCGACATTTGGCTGGGTACGTCCTGCACTTGGGGACCGTACTGCCACTTGTCACCGCCGCACAGCCGCCGTCTCCAAGGTCGGAGCGGACGACGAGGAGAGGACCGTGCCGCCACAGAGCACCGCTGCCCCGGACGACCAGTGACCTGCTCGGCCGAAGAGCCGCAACGATCAGCGACCCCGGGAAGGCAACGCGACGTGGGACAGATCCCCTGGAAGCCGCCGGCTCCACAAAGAACTTTGGTTAACCCCGGCCTACGGGCCTCAAGAGAACTGCTATAAGAACTGTGGTAACCTGAAACAAGTATCCTGCAACCGTTTTCATAAAGTATATCGACTGTATTCACAAGCCTGCGTAAAATCTATATAAAGATATATATTTTTACAGAATACAGTCTGGTCTCGTTGTGTAGTGGGTTGGTTGTGAAGGTGTACTGTTGCAAGTGTTTAACCCTATGTGCCCCAAAGATTAGCCTACGACTGCTTAAGCCACACTACCTAGAGGGTAAGCAGAGGTTGTCTGGAAGGTAACCCTCAGCCCTGACGAGGAAGAGAGAGCCCCTGCTTGTCGCTAGTGTTGCACTGCGCCAACTAGAGCCTCCCCCTTCCTACATTGGACGCAGCGGTGAGGATTTCGAATTTACACTTGCGATATCTATACCTAAGCTTCTGACCACTGCACAAGGACTACGGTCCAGGTACTTAGCCACAGACTTTGCTTTTTGAATTTTGCCGAAAGAAGATTCCGAGTGCAGAAACCATGCCGGGCACAAAGAGCCTGGATGGAGCGGAGTCCACGACCTCCGAGGTGTTGGAGATAGAATGGGACGCCGCAAAGCTGGACAAATACTCAAAGATGGAGCTGAAGTTTTTCTGTAGGAAACTAAAGGTTCCGCACGCTGGTTGCAAAAACAAGCCGGAGCTCTACAAGGCCCTGAAAGCCTGGGTGGAGTCCAGAAAGACCCCGGAAGAGCAAGACGTCCTCGCCGAGCAGAATACGACGGAGGAGCAGAATGCGCTTGGGGATCTGATCGATCTGGAAAGGCAAGACAGCGAGCACAGCTTGGGTAAAGGCCTGTCGCCAGAGGAGCTGGCGGACAGGAAGGAAACCCGGAATCACGAAAGAAAGTTGGCAGAATTGAAAATCCAGCTGGAGCTTGAAACGAAAAGAATGGCGCTGGAAGAGCGAAAGCACCAGATGGATTATGAGGTGAAAATGAGGGAGATAAGTCTCAAGGAGAGAGACTTGGATCGTCCTCCCTCTGGTGGCAGCACATCGCCAGTGCAGGTAGAGTCAAGAGTGCATATCCCGAAGGACGTAGTCAAGGAGTTCTTTAAGGGGGATGACATAGGACAATGGTTTAGGGCATATGAGGTAGCCATGTCCTCCCACCGGGTCCCTGACAAGGATTGGGGAGCGGGGTTGTGGGGAAGGTTCCTTAGCGAAGGGAGAGATACCTTGCTAGATTTGCCCGTTGAGAATCAGAGGTCCTATATCCACATGAAAGAAGCTTTGTTGAACAGGTACGGGCTTACCCCTGAAATGTATAGACAGAAGTTTAGGGGATGTACTAAGCGGCCTGGGAATACGTATGTGGAGTATGTGACTTACTTCTGCAGAGCGCTGGATGGTTGGGTGAAAGGTAACAAAGTTAATGATTTTCAAGGTCTCTTTGATTTAATTGCATGGGAGCACTTGTCTGATCACTGTTTTCCTGAGTTACGCCAACACCTGATCGATAGCAAGCTGTCCAACCCGAGGAAGCTTGCTGAGGAGGCGGACCGCTGGCTCAGCACCAGGGTCCACAAGGGTCCCGTGGGAGATTCCGCCAAGAGTGGGCAGGGTCCCCAGCAGAAGAGTGGGGGGGACAAAGGGGGAAAACAGAAAGGGTTCCAAAAAGGCCCCCAAAGTAGTTCCCAAGGGAATCCGCAGCAGGGTTCTCAGCCTCCCCCACCCCCGAAGCAGAATGGGGCCCCGACAGGTAAACCTGTTCCAAAGGGGCCCTTCAATTGTTTCAAATGTGGCGAGCCTGGGCACATATCCAGTGACCCCAAGTGTCGCCTATTTGGAAAACCCGCACCCACTGGTGCTCCGCCCCGACAAGTGACTAGCGTTCACCTGGGAGAAGAAATGATGGTCCCGGGGGGTGGAGATCCCGTTCACATGACCCTGGTCTCGTTAGGAGACAGCGAGATGATCCCTATGAACTACCTGCCCTCTAACACTAAAAAATATGGGCAGGTGGTGATCATCAATGGTAAGGAAGCCGAGGCTCTTAGAGACACAGGAGCCAGTGTGACTGCAGTGAGGCAGCACCTGGTGTCTCAAGAGCAGGTTGTACCCCATGCCTACTGTAGGGTTATCAACGCTGATAATTCTGAGAGTCAGTGTCCGATGGCTCAAGTTCCCTTCGAGTGGGGGGGGGTCTCTGGTACTCTGCAGGTCTGTGTGAGAAAAACCATGCCTGTTGACTGTTTGCTAGGGAACGACTTGGAGCACTCCCCTTGGGAAAAGGTGGAGAAAACGACTCACCTGCGGATGGTGGGTCTGCCTGACTGGGCGTGCGTGACCACCCGGTCGATGGCAGCCAGTAGGGGTGATCGAGAGGTCCTGGGGCCTGAAGGAGAGGCCCAGGAACCGGCCTTAGGGAGAAGGCGCAGGGGGCGCGGGAAACCGGCCCCGGAAGTTCCTACGGTCCAGGAGGAGGCAGACCTTGAGGGGGATGCCCTGGAGCCTACAGGGGAACAGATCGCTGAACTGGGGGACCTGCCTGAGCTGACCCATTGGCAGCAAGAAGGAGGACCCTCCAGGGAGGAATTCTGCAGGGAGCAGAAAGAATGCCCTTCTCTCGTGGGTATGCGGCAGCAGGCTGCAGACCAGGCCAATGGTGTTCAGGCCAAAACACATTACGTGTACTGGGAGAACGACCTCCTGTATTCGGAGCCTAAGGCTGCTGAACCTGGGTCAGCCCGTGTGCTGGTGGTACCCCAGAAGTTCAGAGCCTTCCTACTGGGTCTGGCTCATGATGTGCCTTTATCAGGACATTTGGGGATGGACAAGACCTATGACAGGCTTGTCACCCACTTTTACTGGCCCCAAATGCATAAGAGTTCAGATGCTTATTGCAGAACCTGTCCGACTTGCCAGGCAAGTGGGAAGAAGGGAGGGAAGAACAAGGCTCCCCTCCAACCCTTCCCTGTGGTCGGTACGCCATTCCAGCGAGTGGGTATTGACATTGTTGGGCCTCTGGACCCCAAGACAGCCATGGGCAACAGGTTCATCCTGGTCTTGGTGGACCATGCCACCCGGTACCCTGAAGCCATTCCTCTGAGGACAGTGACGGCTCCCGTGGTGGGGCGTGCACTGATGGGAATTTTCTCACGAGTAGGATTCCCTCTAGAGGTGGTGAGCGACAGGGGGACCAATTTCATATCGAAGTATATGAAGTCCCTTTGGCAAGAGTGTGGCGTAACGTACAAGTTCACCACACCCTACCATCCCCAAGGTAACGGGTTGGTTGAAAGATTCAACCGAACCCTCAAAGGCATGATCATGGGCCTGGAAGGTCCGATGAGGCGTAAGTGGGACGTCCTCTTACCATGCCTGCTGTTTGCATATCGCGAGGTACCACAGAAGTCCCTAGGGTTCAGCCCCTTTGAACTACTGTACGGCCACCCCGTGAGAGGACCACTGAGTTTGGTAAAGGAAGGCTGGGAGCAATCTCCCAGGAAACCTCCCCAGAATGTATATAGCTACATGCTGGCCTTCAGAAACCAAACCAGGCGCTTCAGACAACTTGCCGAGGCAAATCTGGAAGCGAGCCAGGAGGAAATGAAGCGGTGGTACGATCAGAATGCCACTCTGGTCGAGCTTCAGCCTGGACAAGAGGTGTATGTCCTGGCCCCAGTGGAGCCCTGTGCCCTTCAAGATAAGTGGACAGGACCATTTGAGGTTGTGGAGCGGAAGAGCCCCGTGACATACTTGGTGGACATGAAGACACCCAGGAACCCTTTGCGGGTCCTACATGTCAACCGCCTCAAGCCCCACTTGCGAAGGTCCGAAGTGGGCATGTTGTTGGCAACCGATGACGGAATGGAGGAGGAGTCAGAGCCTCTACCGGACCTCTTGGTGGCCTGTGAGAAGGATGGGTCAGTGGATGGAGTTAACCTCTCACCCTCCCTGACCGCCGAACAACAGGAGGACTGCCGCCAGTTGCTGGGGCAGTTTCCAGACCTGTTCTCCCTGGTTCCGAGTGTCACAGATTGGTGCGTCCATGATGTGGACACTGGAGACAGCTTACCGGTGAAGCATAAGGCTTACCGGGTGACTGACAGGGTACGGGCCTGCATCAAGGAGGAGGTCTCCAAGATGCTTGCCCTCGGGGTGGTTGAGTCTTCCAGCAGTCCTTGGTCCAGCCCCGTGGTCTTGGTTCCGAAGGCTGCTGCGCCGGGAGCCACACCCGAACTACGGTTCTGTGTGGACTACAGAGGACTCAATTCAGTCACGAAGACTGACGCGCACCCCATCCCCAGAGCTGACGAGCTCATTGATCGGCTAGGGGCTGCCCGGTTTCTCAGCACGTTTGATTTGACGTCTGGGTACTGGCAGATCGCCTTGACCGATGGGGCAAAGGAGAGGTCGGCATTCTCTACACCAGATGGGCATTTCCAGTTCCGGGTTATGCCATTTGGAATGAAGAATGCCCCTGCCACCTTCCAGAGATTGGTCAACCAGGTGTTGGCGGGACTGGACGAGTTCAGTGCCGCCTACCTGGATGACATCGCGGTGTTCAGCGGCACCTGGCCCGAACACCTGCGACACCTCTGGGAAGTGTTGATGGCCCTGCGCAGAGCAGGCCTCACAATCAAGGCAAGCAAGTGCCAGATTGGGCAGGGTTCAGTGGTGTACTTGGGACACCAAGTTGGGAGTGGCAAGGTAGCCCCCTTGCAGCCCAAAATCGAAACCATCCTGGCTTGGGAACCCCCCAAGACCCAGACTGCAGTGAGAGCCTTCCTGGGGCTCACTGGGTATTACAGGAGGTTTGTCAAGGGCTATGGCACGATTGTGACCCCCTTGACAGAGCTGACTTCGAAGAAGCAGCCCAGGAATGTGATTTGGACTGACACCTGTCAGAAGGCTTTTGACACCCTGAAGACTGCCATGTGCACGGCGCCCGTGCTCCTGGCTCCTGACTTCTCCAAGGAATTCATAGTGCAAACAGACGCTTCAGAGCATGGTGTAGGGGCTGTTCTTTCACAGATGACTGAGGAGGGCTTTGACCAACCCGTAGCCTTCATAAGTCGGAGGTTACTTCCACGGGAAAGTAGGTGGAGTGCAATAGAGCGAGAAGCATTTGCTGTGGTCTGGGCGCTGAAGAAGCTAAGACCCTACTTGTTTGGGTCTCACTTCCGAGTTCAGACGGACCACAGGCCCCTCAGATGGTTGATGCAAATGAGGGGTGAGAACCCGAAACTGTTGAGGTGGTCCATTTCTCTACAGAGTATGGACTTTACGGTGGAACACCGCCCTGGCACCGATCACGCCAACGCGGACGGTCTGTCCAGATTTTTCCGCCTTAGTGATGTGGAACTCCCTGGGGAAGGGTAGTTCCCCCCACATTTCAGCTGGAGGGGACACATGTTAGACCTGGCACCTTGGCGTGAGTCTCCCTTCCACTTTTTGCTGATGTGCCTCCGATGTTTTGCTGGTTTTCCGATACTCAGGGCACTGCGCCACGGCTGATCCGTGCCGCAGTGCAAGTGCTCCCTACTGTAAATTGTATATACGATTGGTATTCCTGATTGGTGCATTGGATTTGCTGTCAGTCCCTAGTAAAGTGCACGAGAGAGTGCCGGGGCTTGTAGATGCCAATACTGCTGGTGGGCCTGCAGCGCTGGTTGCGCCACCCACCGAAGCAGCCGTAAAGATGTGTCTGGGAGTACACCCGCGGGGGTACTCCAGAACTGAGAGTGGCTATGCAAAGGCCCCCCTGGCCTGTGAGGACAAAAGAATTGGCCTATAAAAGACGGAGCCCTGCTCCTTGAAAATTAGATCCGGTTTGGGCCACAGAAAGACTCTGCCCTACGAGAAGGACCGTGAGAGACAAGGAAGGGTGCTGACTCTTGCCTGTGTCTGGTGCCTTGCTGCTGAAGGAGAGGAAGACAATAAGACTACGAAAAGACTTTTGTGCTACTTGTGCCAAACTCTGCAAAGAGATCTCCAAGGGCTTGCAACTGAACTTGCCCCCTGACCAGCGTCCCAGGACCAGTGGACGCTACCCCCTTGGAAGAAAGCGACTGCGGGTGCTGACCATCGCCGCAGCATCGACAAAGAGGAATCTCCTCTAAGGCATCAACGTCATCCCGACCACCGTGACCGGGGCCCACAGCAACAGCGGAAGCAAAGCAAGGACCAGCCGCCGCTGGTCCCAACACCGTGACCGCAACTGCACCGGGAGCCCGAGAGCAAAGGGAAGGAGGACCCGTCCGGTCTGAGCTTTCGAGGAGACTGCACAGCGAGCAGTCACTCACCTGCAAGGACGGGCAGTTGCCCTACGAGAATCCACAAGGTCGGTAGCCTGCCCGACAGCCCAGCTGTGAGCCCACAGCTGCACCGACATTTGGCTGGGTACGTCCTGCACTTGGGGACCGTACTGCCACTTGTCACCGCCGCACAGCCGCCGTCTCCAAGGTCGGAGCGGACGACGAGGAGAGGACCGTGCCGCCACAGAGCACCGCTGCCCCGGACGACCAGTGACCTGCTCGGCCGAAGAGCCGCAACGATCAGCGACCCCGGGAAGGCAACGCGACGTGGGACAGATCCCCTGGAAGCCGCCGGCTCCACAAAGAACTTTGGTTAACCCCGGCCTACGGGCCTCAAGAGAACTGCTATAAGAACTGTGGTAACCTGAAACAAGTATCCTGCAATCGTTTTCATAAAGTATATCGACTGTATTCACAAGCCTGCGTAAAATCTATATAAAGATATATATTTTTACAGAATACAGTCTGGTCTCGTTGTGTAGTGGGTTGGTTGTGAAGGTGTACTGTTGCAAGTGTTTAACCCTATGTGCCCCAAAGATTAGCCTACGACTGCTTAAGCCACACTACCTAGAGGGTAAGCAGAGGTTGTCTGGAAGGTAACCCTCAGCCCTGACGAGGAAGAGAGAGCCCCTGCTTGTCGCTAGTGTTGCACTGCGCCAACTAGAGCCTCCCCCTTCCTACAATACTCATATTTTTTCACCACCAATTTGAAAAATGCACAGGTCTCTCTCACTGATGGCCAGTACCGACATACAATTTTAGACACACCTCCCGCCATAAGTTCTAGAATTGCGAACTTTAGAGCTGGGGAGCTACGTTCGAATCTCGGCATCAGTTCAACATCCTGTGATTCCGGGCAAACCGCTTTGTCTCCCCGTGCCTACCACAAATGAATGTGTTCTTCTGTAATGTAAATTGTGCTCATCCCATGTTGTCGAGTTCGCACTATATAATATTGCAAGGAAAAATAAAGTAGGGAAACTCGAGTTCACACACTACTGAACGCGCACTCTTAAGTGCATCAGCAGTGCACTGTGAATCGGAGCGTTTCACAGGCCTGTCACAGATAAGAAATGCTATCAAAACGAAATCCTACAAAACAATATACTACTGGCCGGCATCAATTCATACCCGGACAACGTCGGGACGGGCTGCTAGTAGGATAATAAAAACAGATACCTCAGACGACACAGTATTCGCTGTGAGACAATTCTTACTAAAAGTCTGGTATAATCGGAAAATATTTTGACTTAGTTAATTATCATCTTAATAATCATGATCGAAGTGAATAGAGTTATCTTGGTGTTCTTGAAAGTGCTATGTTTGGTGAAATAAGTATCTTTGCACTATATCGCACTTTAAAATGTTTATCACAATCTATCAAATGTTCTGTTGGTATTTTTGAAAGTGCTATGTTTGGGGAAAAAAGTATTGTTGCACTATATCGCACTTTAAAATGTTTATCACACTCTATCAAATTTTCTATTGGTATGTTTTTTGTTTTTATTTAAGTTAAAAAGTCCTCAATTTCTTTATTCCTTACATCACTAGCACAATTTACAGGGCAATATACTTGATGTAATGAAAAAAGAAAAAAAAAAAACTACAACAGATAACAAAAATAAGACCTCAGGGATGTACATGTAAATCAACACTACATTGTATTCAACAGCTGCACTTTTGTTTTAGCGAACTGTGGCTATGAGTCCTGAATAAGAAGGTTTTCCTGTTTAAGCTGCAGTATTTTTTCTGCCTAGGATCATCGCTCCTCCTGTGGTAGATTATGGTTCCTCCTAATGCACATGGATGACTGTCTCAAAGTAACCTGCAGTTTTCCTGACAACACCTCGCTCTCCTGCTAAGAACTGTAGCCTTATAGCAAATTCTTATTAAAACCTTCTGCCACCATAGCCGCCGCTTCCACCACCAGTTCCACCACCGGCTCCGTAGCCACCACTACCATAGGGGCTGCTGCCAGAACTTCACCCACCTCCAAATCCGCCTCCACTCTTCATCGGCCCATAGTTAGATTGCTATTGGCCACCATAATTTCCGAAATCGTTGTAGCCACCACTGCCCCCATAGCCACCGCCTCCACCGCCACCAAAGTTTCCTCCTTCGTTTTAGTTATCGTGGCCTCCGCTACCACCACCACCATATCCTCCACCACCTTGGCTCCCGTAGCCACCAGGACTACCACCATAACTGCCTCTTCTTCCACCACCATAGCCAGAGCCGCCAGTATAGTTTCCACCATCCCCGCCATAGCCGTTGTATCCATCTTCGCCACCGTACCCACGGCTTCCACCTCCACCACTGAAGCCTGCTGAGCTGCTGAAGTTTCCTCCTCCACGACCACCGCAGTTACCGCCGCCACCACCACCATTGCCGAAGCTGCTTTCTCGGCCACCACCAAAACTGCTTGAACCACCACGACCTCCTTGCGAGCCAGCCGTCTGCATTTCTTGTTTGGAAAGTGCCTTCTTAACTTCACAGTTATGCCCATTGATTGTATGGTATTTCTGAACAACAATTTTGTCGACTGTATCATGGTCATCGAATGTTACAAATGCAAAGCATCTTTTCTTCCCGCTCTGGTGATCTTCCATTACTTCAATTGTTTCGATCTTTCCATACTCTTCAAAGTAGTCTCTTAAATGATATTTTTCTGTATCTTCTTTAATCCCGCCAACAAAGATTTTTTTGACTGTCAAGTGTGCACCAGTGTGCAGAGTCTTCGCATGACACTGCTCGCTTTGGTTCTACGATACATCCATCAACTTTGTGTGGCCGAGCTGCCATTGCAGCATCCACTTCTTCCACGCAGGAGTAAGTCACAAATCCAAACCCTCTGGAACGTTTTGATTGTGGGTCCCTTATTACCACGCAATCGGTGAGTTTTCCCCATTGTTCGAAAGGTTCCTTTAAGATGTCATCTGTTGTTTCGAAGCTTAGGCCTCCGATGAAGGGTTTCCTCAACTGCTCCGGCTCCTTGGGATCATGGCCGTCCATTGCTGCTTGTGCTGCGAGACGCTTCGATGTTAGTCCGTTCACCCATGAGGAGGAGGAGGAGGAAGAAGAAGAAGAAGAGCAATTCTATTGGTATTTTTTAAAGTGCTGTTTGCCTAATTAGGTGTCCTTGAACTATATTGCACTTTAACATGTCTATTCTTTTTATGAAATATTGTAGGGCTTTATGATGTTTGACAGCAATCTGTAGACAATGACAGTAGCCATGATAGTTGGGTTCTCAGGCTGTCACTATTGTGAATATCGTTTACTCGGATCCTGAGAGCACTGTATGTCATTTTTTTGCCATATTCTGCATGGGTTCTTATGTGATTTTAACCTCTGCCTTTGTACAATAAAACTTTGGTTAAATGACAAGCTGTTTTATTTCTAAAACACATGTTTTAAAGTATTTTTGCAATGTGTACTTTTAACTGTTGTTTTTATGCTTCCTTTGATGATTATGGAACCAAAATAAAGAATTGATTGATTTAAACGTAATGTTTCTGTAGGCATAAATGCAATCAGCAATTTATGAAAGAGCAAACTTACACTTGCAAATTATTCACAAGTGTAAGTTATCTTTGTGATTTGGCCTGGTAATGCCTAGGTAGACATTAATGCGATAAGCAATTTTTTAACACTTTAATACTATTCAAAAAAGTACTTGTTAAATACCTCAGCTGACATGAAATTTTAAGTCAACTGCTTCACAACTATGTATAAGCCACTGATAAGGCATGCACTACTAGATCCTAAGCTGAACCATCTGGAGTTTGTACCAATACCATATACACATTTGTGAAGTGTACAGAATGGCTTACACCATTAGGATGATACTTACACTCATACTGTGCCGTGAAGTGTTTGAGAGTCACCCATAGATTATATATTCTTCAGCAACATGACAGGATAAGATGTGTGCTGTTGAGCTTTGTTATGTCAGTGAGTTTTCTTAAGCGCACAACTGCCCGGGGCATCAAGGTGCTGGATCTGAAGGATTCAGACTACCTAGGGACCTTATAACTTGCCCAGCATGGATAGAGCTTTGGAATCCGTGTGACTGTGCTGCCTGAGGTACTTTGCATGGCAATGTTTGCAAGACTGGTGAGAACCTCAGCAGCTCAGCCCAATCCACAGACTTGAGACCAAGGTGTCACTGTGCAAGAGTTACCCCATGAGGTGGTCCATCACCAATCATTGTGAGTTCAATGTCCGGCCCTTTGAGAGGTTATCCATTGTGAGCCTCAGCCACACAGCAGGGTTAAAGCAGTAATTAACTCTTCAAAATGTACCCCAAAAGATGGTCTATCATTGCTGTGAGCCATAACATTCCTACCAATTTGAGACACATTTTGACCCTGTTAAATGCATTCAATAAGAGGCCATTTGCACCAGTATCCCCTGGCAGGGGTACTGGTGCAAATGAGTCCAGGACTCTCCCATCAACCTGTTGCTGCTCTCGATCTGTGGCAGCAGCAACAGGTTGATGGGTGGGTCCTGGACTCATTTGCACCAGTACCCCTGCCAGGATACTCATGGGGCTCTAGCAACAAATCGCTTGTTATTGTCCTGATAGGGAAACCCCCTCTTACATATAATGCACCTTAGCGCGTGCCGCACATAGTTTATGTTCTGTGTCACTACTTGTAGCATAATTCACTTTATCACCTTTCACATAGGCCTCGAGGAAAGCCAGTTACAATTTAAGGCCTGGCTGAAACATGTAGACCACACACCGGATGTAGGAGTACCCTAAATACAACTCCACCCACATCCCACGCCTTGCTTTTTAACACTACTAGAGGCCCAAACAATAAAGTAATCTTTCTTGGGATCACTGGACAGCTTTTAACCTTTCACTTTTCAATTCACCCACACTGCACACTCAGCAATATACCTGCGCCACTGTAATCAGGCATAGAAGCACACCCGGGACACACTCGGTGTCATCAGGTGGGCCCGATGATGAAGCATGCCACAAACTAGGTTGGTGGGTGAGGGCTTTCTAAAAGGGTAAACGCTACCCCTTTACATACATCATACTACATGCACCCTTGCGACTTCCCCACATGTATAGATAGACTAGTTATTGCTGATTATTAAGATTACCCTAGGGCAGGGTTCTTCAAACTGTGGGGCGCGCCCCCCTGGGGGGGCGCGGCACCATCCCAGGGGGGTCGCGTGCTCCACTCCGATCTTTCCTTTGTGCAGCGCGATGTAGAGACTCTCTGTGAGGGCGGGCGATTTCCGTCAGAGTGGGGCTGCAGGGGCCTCAGAGCTGAACAAAGCTCATTAGCATGCGAATGGTCTCTTAAAGAGGTGCGAAGTGCTCGGGTGCGGCTGCCTGGCTGAGTGTGTGTGTGTGCCCAGAAGCTGTGTCAGCCCGGGCACACACAGGCATGGTGAGATGAAGAGGGAGAGGGAGGGAGGAAGGAGACAGAGACAGACAGACAGAGGGAGAGCGAGGGAGGGAGACAGGCAGACAGAGGGGGAGCGAGGGAGGGAGACAGAGGCTGACAGAGCGAGAGCGAGGGAGGCAGCGCAAGGGAGAGCGAGGGAGACTGAGGCAGGCAGGGATAGCGAGGGAGAGTGAGGGAGGGAGACATGCAGACAGAGGGAGAGCGAGGGAGGGAAACAGGCAGACAGAGGGAGAGCGAGGGAGGGAGACAGGCAGACAGAGGGAGAGCAAGGGAGGCAGAGTGAGGGAGAGCGAGGGAGAGCGAGGGAGACAGAGTGAGAGAGAGCGAGGGAGACAGAGGGAGAGCGAGGGAGACAGAGGGAGAGCGAGGGAGACAGAGGGAGAGCGAGGGAGGGAGACAGGCAGAGTGAGGGATAGCGAGGGAGGCAGAGTGAGGGAGAGTGAGGGAGAGCAAGGGAGAGCGAGGGAGAGCGAGGGAGAGCGAGGGAAACAGAGTGAGAGAGAGCGAGGGAGACAGAGGGAGAGCGAGGGAGACATAGCGAGGGAGACAGAGGGAGAGCGAGGGAGACAGAGGGAGAGCGAGGGAGGCATAGCGAGGGAGACATAAGGAGAGCGAGGGAGACAGAGGCAGCTAGAGGGAGAGCGAGGGATGTCGGGTGGAGCCGGCCACTAGACGTCCGTTATGTTGACATGTGGGTGAATAGATGTATGGGTGGAGTGGTGGATGTATGGGTGGAGTGATGGGTGGAATGGTGGATGTGTGGGTGACATGGTGGATGTATGGGTGGGGGGGTGGATGGATGAGTGAGGGGATGGATGGATAGGTGAAGGGGTGGATGGATGGTGGGAGAGAGGATGGATGCATGAGTGGAGGGATGGATGGGAGTGGATGGATGTGTGTATGGTTGGAAGGGTAGATGGATGAGTTGAGGGATGGATGGATCAGTGAAATGGTGGATGGATCAGTGAAATGGTGGATGGATCGATGGGGGGGTGGATGGTGGACGAGTCGGTGGGTGAATGGATGAGAGAGGTGATGGATGGATGTATTGATGTATTGATGGGTGAAGGGGTGGATGGATGGATGAGTGAAGGGGTGGATGTGGGGATGGATGGGTGATTGAGAAGGGAGGATGGACGGGAGGATGGAAGGAGGAGTGAAGGGGTGGGTGAGAGGTCAATGGATGGATTCATGAGTGGATGAGTGGATGGATGAGTGGGTGGATGGGTGAAGGGTTGATGGAGGGATGGGTGGCTGGGTGAGGGGGGAATGGAGAGAGAGGGGGAGGATGGATGGATGGATGAGTGAGGACATGGATGAATGATTGGCAGAGTGGATGGGCAGGTGTGTGCATAGATGGGTGAGGAGAGGAGCATGGAGATGGATGGGTCAGAGAGTGCATGTATGAGTGGGGGAGGGTGGAGAGCGGGAGGGATGGATGGGTGGGTGGATGGATGAGTGGGGGGTTGAGTGGGTGGACGGATGAGTGACTGGGTGGATGGATGAGTGGGTGGGGGGATGGCTGGATGGGTGAGAGGGTGGGTGGTTGGATGGATGAGTGAGTGAGTGGATGGAGGCATGGAGGAGTGGATGGATGGATGAATGGAGGAGTGGATGGATGAATGAATGGAGTGGTGGATGGATGAATGAATGGAGGAGTGGATGGATGAGTGGGAGGATAGCTTGGGTGAAGGGGTGAGTGTTTGGATGGATGGGTGGAAGAGTGGATGGATTGGTGAGGGGATGGATTGGGTGAAGGGATGGATGGATGATGGATGGATGGGTGTGGGGGTGGATGGAGGGATGGATGGGTGAGATGATGGATGGAGGGATGGATGGTGGATGGGTTTGCAAGTGGTTGAAGGGGTTTGGATGTGGATGGGGCACAGATGGAGGGAAGGAATGAATGGTGGGGGAGTTGGTGGATGACAAGGTGTACATGATGGATGGGGAGGGTTGTGATGACTTTTGCCTTGGAGGATTGTGTTTTGAGCTGTGTGGTACGCCTCTGTCGTTTCGCCACACCCACTCACAGGCCTGCAGTTTGCTAGGCACTCTTGTTGTGTTGAGCATTGTTTGCCGGATATGGCCCGTGGTGTGCGCGTTGCAGTCGATCATGTGGTGTGCCGGATTCCCGAGGTTTCGGTCGGGTGGTGGGGGGGGCCAACATCTGGGGGAATTCAGCTGGGGGGGCTCAACCTGGAAAAGTTTGAATACCTCTGCCCTAGGGGATCTGGACTAGTCCTCCATTCCTCTTTCTCTTCTTGATATATAATAATACATGTTTATGTGATATCATTAAAGTCTTATTACATTTTAAGAAAAAGAAATACACAATTTAGACAATCTGTTCTTAATGTGCGCTACCTGCAATATCTGATGACCCTTCTAATTGTTAAAAAATAGTTATCTAGCTGTCTGTAAGCTGTACAGGAACTGGAGAACTGGCTTGAAAGTACCTTATTAATGTCTGAATCTTGTTCAGGGGTTTTCCCCATGAATCCTTTTTCTTTCAGAGTCATTTCTATATAGATCTATGATTTTTCAACATAAAAGTGATATGAGTTGTTTCAGTAGATTAGAATGGAAGAAAGAGCTAGAAAGAGCTTCCACATAAACAGAGTAGAACATAGTATATATGTATATACATACTTATGTAAGTATGCATGGGTGTATATGGTATTTCAGTAATGTCAACCTACCCAGAAGTCAGCTGAGTACTGTACAGGGTTAAAGGAAGCAAAAGGTCCACAAGAGATAGGACAGGTAGTTTTGGTTGAGGTTTAAAGTAGGGTTCTTTGAAAGGGTGGGTCTTCAACTCCCCTAAATTGAAGCATCATTGGGGAGATCCTGAAAAATATGCAGCTGTTGTACTAGATCCTGGGAGCATTGATTCATTCGGTCTTCTGCTTGTTTTTCCTTTTTACACTTTTTAGTCTGAAGTTTGATGATGTCTTACCGACAGGTGTTTGCGAGAACCTCCAGATACAGTGATCTTATCTGCAAGATAAGTGGGGTTGCTGGTCACTATGGGCCTAATTTAGATTTTGGCGGAGGGGAATACTCTGTCTCAAATGTGACAGTGATCCCGTTCGCCGTATTATGATCCCATTATTCCCTACGGAGATCATAATACGGCGGACAGGATATCCGCCTTGCTTATGACTGAATATTCCATCCACGAGATCTAAATAAGGCCCACGGCTTTGTAAAGGATGCAGCTTCTATTGAATACGGTACAGGAGGACAAGGGTTGCCAATGTAATTCCATTAGGATGAGGGGGCATGTCATCATATTTCTCCAGGCTCTGGATGAGACATGCTATGGCATGTTGGATGTCCTTATAGGCTTCCAGTGTGGAATCTGGGAGGTCGTAGAGCTGGGTGTTACCGCCATCCAACTGAAAGAGTAAAAGGGCTTGAACAGCAGTTCTGACGTGGCTTACTGAAAGAAACAGTTTCAGTCTCTTTAGAAGAGAGAGCTGTCTTCCTTGGTTCTGGTAACATGTCCCAGTTTGTCCTGGGTGAATCCAAATGATTTGATAATTAGTGAAAGTTAACGTTCAAAGTGGGGGGGGGGGGAAGAAGTCACAAAATTCGACTTTGCAGAATTTCACAAAGTTTTGTAACAACTCTGTGAAATTCTGCGGAGTTTCACCAACGGGCGCAAATAGGCACGTTGCACTGCGACTAAGCAGTGGAAGCAAATTCTAGCAGCAGCCTTCTGACCACGAATGGTTGTGACTGCCCATGTTAGAAAAATCTCACTGGATGTCCTCCTAGTAACTGGAAAGCATTCCAGGGGGCTCCAAATCTTGCTCAGGCTCGACAGCTTACCATTCTGGCGCGGCATGCGAGAAAAGATTCAGCCACACAGCGATTAGCAGAATTTGGCAGGAACACCGCTTTACAAAAGTAACTGAATATTTCACCCACCCTTACATCGGAGCTGTGAAGGTTCACATCATTGAGCCAGGTTTGCAATATTTCTTGTTTTTGTTCTGGCAAATAACAAGAATTCTATCTTGGTTGGGTTGATCTTCTGATAGTTGCTGGATAAGCAGGGCTGGATCTTTGAGGCGCTGGATGTCTGAATCCGAGGGGACTTTTGAGTTAAGTTGTGAGTCATCGGTATATTGGTGAATGTTGATGCTGCTATCGGTATATTGGTGAATGTTGATGCTGCTATCGGTATATTGATGAATGCTGATGCTGCTATCGGTATATTGGTGAATGTCGATGCTGCTATCGGTATATTGGTGAATGCCGATGCTGCTATCGGTATATTGGTGAATGACGATGCTGCTATCGGTATATTGGTGAATGCCGATGCTGCTATCGGTATATTGGTGAATGTCGATGCTGCTATCGGTATATTGGTGAATGCCGATGCTGCTATCGGTATATTGGTGAATGACGATGCTGCTATCGGTATATTGGTGAATGTCGATGCTGCTATTGGTATATTGGTGAATGTTGATGCTGCTATCGGTATATTGGTGAAAGTCGATGCTGCTATCGGTATGTTGGTGAATGTCGATGCTGCTATCGGTATGTTGGTGAATGTCGATGCTGCTATCGGTATATTGGTGAATGTCGATGCTGCTATCTGTGAGTAGAGCACCAAGCAGCTCCATGCTCAAAGCAGGATTGGAGAGGAAGTTGTTTTTTAACGCACTGACCACAGTATTCAGATGTGCCAAAGACCAGCTGTTGTTGCAATAAGGATACCCTTTCTATTCTTGATTATCTTCAGGAGAGGGGCTGGTGCTCTCTGTCAAAGGCCATTGGTAAGGCAAGGAGGAATTGAGTGCATGAATGACTCTTAATCGGGATACGGAAAATAGCCTCAGCTGTCATTAACGTGCATTCTCCGTGGTGCATCCGAACCTAAAGCATGATCTGAGCTCATCTACAAAGTAATTTTCTTCCATGAAGAGTCTGAGCTGCCTTTGCATACATACGAACACTTTGGGCAGGAACAGTAAATTGAAGGAAGCGCAGAATTTATTCAGATTCTCTTGATTCACCAACAGTTTTCTTGAGTAATAGTAATGCCTGTCTGAATTTCAGACAACCTAGGAGGCTGTTTCCTGAGACAGAGAAGAGATGAGTGATCCAGTCAGGGGTGACAGAACAGCAGGTCCATGGAGCTGGTGGGGTGGAGGGGAGTGAGTGCAGAGAAATGTGGAGAGGACCTGGCCTTGCTAATAGTAATAAACAGTTCTACCGGGGTGACTTATTTGACTAAAAACCTGTGTACCTTTAAGTACCAGAATGTGTTTTTGTGGTTCTGGTCTTTCACAGTGTGAATAAGTGATAGTTCAATCTGTTTCACTTTCTCCACAAAAGAAGTTGAAACATGCCCACATTTTGCTTTGGGGAGGTCTGTGATCCCCTCTGAGGAAGCAAAAGTGATTTGAGTCACAATTTAACAGTCTGTGTTTTTTAATGTTTCTTTTATCTCTGTATCGGTGTTCCATTTTTGAATGTTGACAGAACATTTGTCTTCAACAAGGGTGTCCAATTTAGAACCTTGTCGACCAGATCCATGCCAGATCCATGATTTTGACATCCCTAAAACCTGGCATGGATCCAGTCTTTTTAAACCAATATTGGACATCACTAAGTAAAATTGTAATATACAGGGGGTCTGACTTACAGTTAAATGAGTTGGTAACAGAAAAACTCCCAAGAGGAATTCGCCCTAAATCAAGAGCGGAATCCTTTTGCTAAATTTCCTCAATCATAATGCTTGCCTGGTAGAGGAACCTCCTTCGGCAGATCACCTCCACATCAGCGGCGGCTGGTCCATGGGGGCGTTTGGGTGCCGCCCCCCTGTTTTCTCGCCGTGCGAGAAGGCAAACAAAGGTAGTTATTATCAATGATAATAACTACCATTTGTTTCTGCCTTGCCTTCTCGCACGGCGAGAAAGCAGAAGTTCCTGTGTGGGCGGTGTTACTCGAGGGCAAGGGGGAGCGGCTTGCCCACTGTTGGTAATACTGTCTGTTTGGGCCGACTGAGAGGCTGCCAAACAGACAGTATTTACACAGTAGGCAAGTCGCTCCCCCCTGCCCTCGCGTAACCCCTTCCACTCTCCCTGCTCTCTGTATTCTGCAGCATACAGAGAGAAAGGACGTAGGTAGGGCAGCCGGCCGAACCTATCACAGCGCTGTGCAGTGGTGGAGGGGAGGGGAGGGGAGGGAGGCTGCCTGCAGCCTTCCTGCTGCGTCACGACGAGTCGAGCACCATGGAAATTTCAAACAGGACGGCGCCGCGGGAGTTAGGACTTGAAGGCGGGAAGGGGAGCCTAAGGTAAGTTAACTGTTTCGGCCTGGTTGATTTATAAATTATATGTACAAGAAATTTGTAAAGTGTTTTGTGCACGATTAAATTATAGATTTTGTTTCGATAATTAGAGAGGGCGTTATTAAAGGTGTGTTTCCGTTTTTACTGTCCCTCCGGGCAGACCACTATCACGATGCAGGCGGTGTGACAAAGTCATGATTTTGTATGTGATGTGTTTGTTTGTAGATTGTACAGAACAACCGTGTCCTGGAGTGCGCAAATAAAAAGAAGGAACAATCCTGCGTTTTGTGTGACATTGTCTTTACTTCTTCCCGGTGATGGAGGTGTGGGGCTCGAGATGTACAAGAAGTGCCTGTAATGTTTAAACTGTATAACTTGGAAGTTTCAGTTACAAGTAATTTAACGGGGCGGGGTTCTGATCACCTATTTACCTGCCGAACCCCCGTGAACAAGCAGGGCCTTAAATGTCCCTTTTAATACCCCGGTTTGTATTTTCGGCTTGATAGCAGCACAAAGGACCCTATGAAATGCAAGCTGCAGAGACCACATTCCATGTCCGCTGGAGCGCCCACGGCTGCGCCAGGGTTGATTGTATACTGATTGCTCTATTTGTGCCACTCGTGTTTCCTCGGGGGCACCAAAACACACAGGTGGTGTTGAGGGAATACTATCAGGGATCGTGCATGGACCAAGGTGACAGTTACAATTCATTCGTACTTATTCGTACTCAAACTAATGATATCGGAAGAATGAGTTTGTCCTGCATGGATTCGAACAGGTTACCAGCTAATTACACTCACATTTTAGCAGCGAATATTTAACTTACTGAGCTACTATGCCTGCATAGATGGTTTAAATTAATTTGTAATACGGTTGTTGTGGGTTTCCTATAGTGCTACTTGACTCATGCATGCAGCTTAAATAACAGAAAACAGTGTTATGTCAGCATTAACTCACAGCAAATAAGATGCTTTTGTTTAGCTAGTTTTCTGAATGACATTGAACAGCTTTTGTATGCTTAAATAAATGAATATATGTTTGTCAAAGGACGACACCGATTTAGAATAAGGATCGTTGTTCTCTTAAGCAGTGCATCTCCCAGATACATCACTGCCATTGTACTTACTATTACAAGTGTTTGGACGGAAGCTCCTCAGTTTAGAAAACTATGCTTATCCTGTCTACGTCAGGCTGTAAATAGTTGCTGAATTCTTGTCTTAGCCGCTCCATAGTATTGCATATAACTGTGGCCTAAAAAGAATTTGCAATGTGTCAATTATCTGCCTGGCTGAGAATAGACCCATATACTGAAGCAGTCCAGAAGAAAGAAAAGCATTTATGTAGCAAAGCTTAATGCAGAATTCAATAAACTATTACCAGATTATCTGGAGGATTTATTTTAATGAATATGAAGGTTACGTCTTCAATATGTTCTTTATAAATTATATTAACCCCCCCAATTATTTTACGCCCTACCACTTTCAAATGTCACCAGCCGCCACTGCTCCACATTTAGCAATTCAACAAAACAAACACAATTCTGATACCAGCAAACTTTAAACCAGACCCCTAAACAGTAATTTTCATATAACCATGCCAATATCCAGCTCTCTTGGAATGTCATTGGACAGCCCTATATTAGACCATTCAGCACTGTAATCCCACAATCCACTGAACACCAAGAACTATATAGAATGAATTGTATCTTTCACTTGTTTGTATTTTGAAATGCATGACGAGAAGCGACACAAACCCCGTGAACAGCATGAAATGCCAGCATCCGACAGGCATATCACACTGTGAAGGTGCTCCACTGTCACTTTCAGAAACACAGCACAAAGAATTGGAATGAAATACTGACATCCTAGAGCTTTACACTTTGGTTTATCAATAATTGTTTGAAAAAGTTGAGTTTCTGGTTATGTGGTATATAAAAGTAATAATATCATCTGTTTTCTTCTAGACTGGAGATGGGCCCGCACATTTGCAGGTAATTGAAGACCTTCCTTTCAGGAATTCTACAACTCCAGTGTGCTTGAGGAGCTCTTGATATTATGAATGAATGAGCATGTGAAACCCCAGCAGGGTCTGTGAAAGAGGAGTGGAACATCTGCTTCAAGGGGTGCCTGCATCCACATCTGCAGACCCCCTGAGGTCTGTGACAGCCTAGTCTGTTATTGTCATGTGTCATCATGTGTGACGCGCAGCTGGATATATCACTGTACAGTTATCACCAATGAGCCGCTCCTCTGTGGGTGTGTGAGATAGAAAGAGACCTTCTGCCTGAACAGCTGTTGTACAGATGTCATGAATGTGCAGCCTCCTGGAGGTCTTTGGGAGAGAGCAGGAACATCAGTCTGAGCTGGTATTGTACAGGCATCGCATGTGCAGCACTTCTAGGGGTCAGTGACAGAGAAAGGAAAACCCAACAAGATCTGCCATCACACAGGCGTGAGCAAAGAAAAACCAAAGGTGATGATGGAGGGAGCGTTGACAATACAAACACTCACCCCCAGTCAACTGATCTGGGTTTAATCCATCACAGGTGTGAGCATCAGAAACCCCTGTCAGAGTCTAGAGTGAGCAGAGCCTCTGCCTGGTCCAGTGTTGCACCTCCATCACCACCACAGCTAAGGGGGTTTCTGGGAGAGGGGACATCTCTCCCTGATCTGGTATTAGACAGACATCCGCGTGCAGCCCCTGCGGTGCTACCTGGCCCCGATCTTGGGGGCCTTCAGCTTTAGAAATAGAATGGGTTTAAAAGCACCTTCTGCAGAGTTCCTTGTAAGTCCAACAGTTTTCCTCCAACAATAGCAGTGTCACAATAACGAGGGTGATTCATGTTCCTGCTGTAGATAATGAAGTAGTGCAGAGGGTTAATATACCTGCTGCAAAGAACGTGTACTTGTGCAGATCACAGAACTGTAGTTTATGTAGATAGCTCAGTGGGTCACTACTTTTCTCACAGAAATCCTTTTGTTACTTGCAGTTCATTAGTTACAATCCTAATACAACACAGTGACCTATAAACTGTCATCAAAGAGCTGCATGTAGACAGCTTGGTATAGATTAGAACATTTTTCCCCAGTCTCTCATTATTCTACTGTTGCTAAAAAATAATTTGTTTAGGTGGAAATACATTCTGATTAGTAAAGCCAAACCCAACCACTGATGTACGCTCTAAGGGCCATATGTAGGAAGCCTAATTATGATCGCAAATGCTGAAATTCGCAGAATTTCAGAGTTTGCGATAGCAATTTGGGCAGTGTGCTATGTAGCACACAAATAAGGAATCGCAAAATTTGTGATTCCTTATTTTGCGAATGCATATAAGGATATGCAAACTGCGATTCCTTAAATGCAATGTAGGAAGCACCCAAGTTGTGCGATTTCTTTGAAAAATGCACTTTTTTGCATTTTTCAAAGTGCCATGTGCTGCACATACATGCCCTTAGGGCATGTATGTGCACCACATGTGCACACATGTTAATTTAAGGGGTGCAACAGGGTGTCCTATTGACACCCTTGCAACCTTGAAATTACATTCTCACTTTGTGATTCTCTAATTGGGAATCACAAATTGAGAATGTCTTCCCATTCATTCCTATGGGCCTTCTAGCTCATAGGAATGAATGAGAAGGTATTCCTTATTTGTGAATCTCAATATGTGATTCCTTATTTGTGAATCTCAATATGCGATTCACAAATAAGGAATAAGTGGGATTCGCAAAATATTTTGCTAATCCTATCTACATTGCGTTTTGCAATTCTCTAATAGCGATTCCCAAAAAATCGCTATTTTGAGAATCGCAAAACACGTATTACCTACATATGGCCCTTTATCCTGAGTTTGTGCTTCTCCGGGCCAAACACTTTCAAAACATACTGCCTACGGGATGACTTGTGATGCCTATACCTTGGAATTTGCATTATTGTAGACTGACTTACACATGTATGATCAATTCTCTCTGTATAATGTGTGTGTGTTGTAAAGTGCAATGGGCAGAACTTGTACAACCTTTTCTGATTTCTAGAGAAAGCACAGAGATTATCCATGTGTGTTTATAAAGGAATCGTCAATGTGAAACTGAAAGTAAAAGAGGCAATTTATCTACTGTTACAAAACAGAAATGTTGTCCCCGCCTAGACCATCGCCAATAGGAGAGTTACCTTACTTGCTGCCTTATCTGGAAGCCAAACCCATGGCAGCACTCTGTGTCAAGAACGTAGGTGTTAATATTGACTCTGACTTGTCACTTCAAAATCAGGGAAACTCGATTGTTAGTACCTGTGGGCCCGATTCACCACTAACAAGAATTTTTTGTTTAAGAAATTTGTAATTTACATTCTCGCAAAACATCAGAAAGCTTCTCCTGTCATTATGCACACTTAAACTTCTTCATCAGCCTTTCAGAAAAATGTAAAAACATCGCTTTTCTAAGTGTGCTTCAATCTAGCTGCAGTTGGTCTCCTGATTTATTACCATTGGTTGGTTTATCTCTTTGGTTAGAGCCCACAAGTACCCCAGTACCTCAAGGTGAAGATTTACAAGTTCCTCCCTTCAGTGTAATCCTAAGCCCTTTCTGCCCATCATACATCATTCCTGCATGTACCCCTTCACTTTAACAGTGTGTCCCCCATCACCATCTCTTGGCAAACTGGTACCCTAGCATAGAGATGCCTCCTAAGACATGTACTAAAGAGTTTGGTATTAAAACACCCTGCCATTCACACACCCTATATATTTGTGACTGTAATGATGACCTTTAATTCACTAAACTCAGTTTGTCATTCAGTATATTCTTTCTGAACCACAAATATGACTTAGACATTAGAAACCGGAATATGTTGATATTATATAAAATTGTTTTCTTCTCTCCTTTCCTGTTTATGTACTCCTCTCTTTTCTTTTTTCTTTTTGTTTCTACATCTGTACATATATCCTCAACAAATTATTGAGCTGTAATTTGTATCTACTTATGTTTGATTGTATAATTACCACATGGTTTCCTGGGGGGCGGTGGGTGGGGGGTTGGGCCAAATGTATAGTTAACAAAAATCTGCAATAAAGATTGTTTAAAAAAAGAAAATGACTTACCAACCCATTTCAAATCACAAAAAGAACGGGCATTAAAGGGAAAGGCCTTCATTTTTAGGTTGAACCTAGAGTCAGCGCGCAAGCGCTGCTCTGGTGAAGATCTGCTGTAGTTCAGTACGTGAGGGAAGCCCCGCCCTCTCCCCGCCCATATTTTTTATTGGCTTGTGTCGTTGTCCTTCATAAATGCTGCCTTTAGATTCGTTCATAGGCTTGTTAGTCCCTCATTATGATTGCCATGTCGTCATTTGTATCCTCTCATGGCTACTGGACCCTTTACTTCGAGTGTTACATGGTACGTGTTATTTAGACTGTGTTATTTAGACTGTGAGCACTATTAGGTTCTCCTACTGCCTTCTCTACTCTCCCTTCCCCTCCGTTGTCTGTGCCTTCTTACCCCCTTCCCCCACCCACACTCCCGTTGTCGGTGCCTTTTTGCACCCTCTCGCCAATTTCACTGCGGTAGATTGGCGCGAGCGGGAAGGCACCCGAAAGCTAGGTGTAAAGTAGCAGTGCAGCACACACTCTCACTGATACAGGAAACAAACACAATAACTGACACCACACCAGCTAGTCTGTTTAAAACAAGATCCGTTTATCTAGATTAGGCTCATGGCTGGTAAATAATTCATTGTAATCATTCAGCATTAACTCATCAGCAACATTTCACTGTAGGCTTAGGCAAAACCATTCCATGAGAACTCAGGCAACATTTCATTATAAACGAGTAGGTATGTAATTCATTCCGTGAGAACTCGATCAACATTTCATTGGGTAGGCCTAAATATCGACACGAGACCTCAGCAGGATAAATAAAGCAGTGTTTCAGGATCATTAGACATAAGAACCTCTATTTGCATGGCACGTTATTAAGAGCTGCTTGAGGGCAGGCTACAGCAAACACTCCCCTAGCCAGGGGTTAACTTGATTACCAACAAAAATAGTCAACAAGTGGGGCTAATGCCCAGTTCAGGGGGGCCTGTGGGACTTTCCCTCTAACCTTAGAGCTGGTGACTCGATGCGGGGTTAATCAGGGCTAACAGGGCCCAGTACCAGCTCTCCCGAGGGAAGAGGCGGTCACGGGGCTTCCTCCCTGGAGGCCCGCTTCCGCTCGTGTCTGCCACCCTCATCCCCGGGGGGGAAGTTACCTTATTCTTCGGCCTCCGCGGGCTGGTGCGGGTGAGATGGGAGGGCTCCTGCCCACCGGTAATCCCCACGCTGTCTTGGGACCGGTCCCGGGCCTCTTGATGGTTTACCCGGCCCCGGGACCAGTCGGGACATGGCTGGGAAGGGTGCGGCCTCCTCAGCCAATGGCGGGGCAGCGCGGGCGTGTGCCTGGCCCCAGAGCCAATCCGAGGCTCGCTTGCTGGGGGCTCAGCCACGCTACCAATCCAGGCTCAGCGTTGGGGGGGGGGGGCGTGGTCCATGACCGGCCAGCACCCCCGTTATGTTATGGTGGTGTCTGGCCTCGCTGGACCTAGCGCGGCCTACCGCTGCACTGCGGCGGCCCTCTCCTGGCTCCGGGGACCGCCGCGAAGGCGAAGGCAGTAGCAGGGCCCACCCAGGGAAAGCGCTGAGGTTGCGCCTGTGATGGCAGGCCCCAGAGTACTTCGTAGGCCCCGCGGGCAGTAGTGCCACTTCGCCGGCGAGGCACCGGGCCGCGGCAGTGTCTTTGGCCACAGGAGCAAATGTGCAGCAGCGCCAACAGCAGTGCAGGCCAATCCCGGGCTGCGGCGGTGAGTTCCACAATGAGCGGGCTGAAAGCACAGTGCGTCGGGGGTGCAGCGTTCTCAAGGGTCCAGCTTGAGGTGGCCCCAGTGCTTGGAGGACAAAGGCAGTCTCTGGGCAGTACAGCGCTGGAGAATGACAGCGCTTTAAACATACACAGCGCTTCGGGGGCAACAACAGTTTCCAGAGCCACAGCGCTCGGAGGGGCAGAGCAGGAGAGCGCTTTGGAAGCACAGCGCCCAACAGATACAGCGCTTTGGAAATAGCAGTTCAGACAGTCCAGGGACAGATAGCTTAGGCAGGACAGCGCATGGGGGCACAGTTCGACCAGGGAAGCGCTTGGGTGGTGCAACGCTGGTACCTGGTTGCTCCGCCAGCAGTCCTCCTTGTAGGTAGGTGTTCTCCTGCGGCACTAGATAGTTTCTGCGCACTTCTTATGTGGTTTCTTTGGGGGAGGGTAGGTAAGAAGGGGGGTTGAGTTGGTGGCTCAGAGTCAGGATGGTTCCCTTAGCTCACTGGAGGTGGTTCCCTGGGTTGCCCAACGCTGGGCCAGATCAGTGGGTTTGGTAGCATCCCTCACCTAACTTAGAAGGCAATACCTAGGCCCAGTCACTCCCAGTGGTGTAGGTTCCTCCCCTAGGCCCTCCAGCGTAAACTTCTTCAGAGGTTTCCCCAGGTCCAGTGATGCCCAAACTGACAAGCAGGTTTCCCTCCTTTCCCTAAATACCCCTAGGTCAGGTGACCACTCTCTAATGCGGCAAAGTGTAACCCCTCCCCTATTCCGGAAGGTTCCAGGAGCTTCCACAGTCTGGGCTATGGGAAGAAAAGGCAGGATGGCATTGCTACTGTACCCAAATGTCCCAGCCTGCTCCTGGCTACTAGTGAGTTACTTAAAAAAATCACTCCGTAGTAGAAGGGGCCTGTGGCAGCCATGTTGGTTGGAGAGAGCACCTGCACCGTAGCACTGTTTGGCAGTGGTAAGGCGCCCAGAGACCTAGGTCCAAGAAAAACAAAGTTGTGGAAAAACAAGGCAGGGGCAAAAAACGGGGTAAGACCACCCTAGGGCTGACAGGTCTAACAGAAACCAATATCTGAACAGGGATCAATACTTACAAATATCACAAACAATGGCCCATGCACATTCACCCATATCCCTGATGCGCTGGGGTCAATTTAGTTTCAATGATTTCAGTTTTTAATGTTGTTTATTGTTTCATAGTCAACATCTCCAGTATGTATTTCTAACCTATACATCAACCTTCCTTCTACTTGGTCGATGGACCAATTAGTTGAAGAGTTGATGGCAATGATATGACTCATCTAACTTGTTTAATCAGTTTATTTGAATAACAACAGACTCTCTGTAAGATTAATAAAGTTTTATCTTAAGTTTTGGTCTTAATTCTGTAATGCTCACATGCAAAGTGTACAAATACAAACAATGAATTCATCAGAGGAGAGAAGTTGTTGTTAAATGCAACTACATTACATTCTCTTCTCCCATCAACGTGTACGGTAACCATTTATTATGGGGATATATTAGGAGACAAAAGTTTCAGCAAAAATTATGCAAGAAACAATATTATGAGTGGATAGGTCAAGAGAGAAAAGTTTCAGAATAATACATTTGCATGTACGAATATAAAAACCTAGTAGGTCTGTGGGAAAACCACCCTCCTGGCCTAGGGAATGGTGATGGTCCCCGAGATAGGATCAAGAAACAAATTAAACAGGACCCGAGACAGGTTAAGGACAGGAAACAGCTAGGCCTCTCTGCCAACCGACCATCAGTGACGCATCCCACCTTCTTCTCTTCCTCCCTGCAAGTCCAAACCACACCCCTAAAGGCACCATATTTATACCCTAAAATCTCCAGATCCATCCCAAATAAATTGCAACATGTCACATATTCTAACACCTGATTGGCCGTCTCAGTAGGCGGTTCTATCGCCCTACAGTGACTTCCCCCCAAACATTAGACAGTTCGCTATCCTAATTTCTGTTCCCACAGTTTCTCAAGTTCTTTATTCATACTACATTCAAATGATACAATTTGATGAAATTAATTCAATATTTATTTGAGCATCTTCTGCAAAAGAGACGTCCGATCTCATGGTCGGCCATGTTCTTTGATAATCTGACAAATGTTTCGGGATGCTGAGCTCAGCATGTCTGTTTTGCTTCTGTCAGCTCGGTTGTGCTCCTCATCTCTTCCCCCTCCCACTCGGAACGACTGTAGCCAAGATGGGGTTGGCGTCCAGCATACTACAGTTAATGCAAATAAACATTTATTAATTATATGACAGTATAGTTTTCACTGTGTACGACCCTCCCGTGTACCGAGTAGGTTTTAGTGTATATTACTTGACATTAGTGCAGATTTGTGCAAAGCTTTTTCCCACATGTGCGTGTGTGTAAGGTGCCTGTTAATTTCTATTTCTACTTCTCCTTACTGTTAGTACACATTATGAGGGTGTTGTTCCGAGCAGGTTTCGTATTTTTGCAATCCTGCTCCAACAATCCCCCCTTTGATGGCTTCCTAGAGCAGTTATAAAAATACCTACCATACCGTGTGCCATCTTTGTTTTAAAACTCAGTACTCTTCTCTCTTTTCATGTCATAGTATTCCCCTTTCTTGTCCTCTAATGCTATGTCTTTCTCTTTTTCGCTCTTCATTTATTAGCTGATTCTGTCACTTCATTTCTTCCTCTCTTACTCTTACAACATGTATAGGTTGTTATTAACATTAGAGCTGTCATTGCTATGGAAACAGGTGGTATTAATATTTTTCCTAATAAACTACTTCAAAGGTAGAAAACCATTTGCGTACTGAGGAGAAACCATTTACCAGTCTCTCCAAACACTGTCAACCTCCAGTGGGGTCAGATCGTTATTTAACTCTGTAATATTCTTAATTTATCCCTGACTTTACTGCCTCTCATCCTTCATGGTGTGTGGACTCTGCCTCTCATCCTTCAGGGTGTGTGGACTCTGCCTCTCATCCTTCAGGGTGTGTGGACTCTGCCTCTCATCCTTCAGGGTGTGTGGACTCTGCCTCTCATCCTTCATGGTGTGTTGAACTCTGCCTCTCATCCTTCATGGTGTGTGGACTCTGCCTCTCATCCTTCATGGTGTGTGGACTCTGCCTCTCATCCTTCAGGGTGTGTGGACTCTGCTTCTCATCCTTCAGGGGGTGTGGACTCTGCCTTTCATCCTTTAGAGTGTGAGGACTCTGCCTCTCATACTTCAGGGTGTGTGGACTCTGCCTCTCATCCTTCAGGGTGTGTGGACTCTGCCTCTCATCCTCCAGGGTGTGTGGACTCTGCCTCTCATCCTTCAGATGTGGGGCCTCTGCCTCTCATCCTTCAGGGTGTGTGGACTCCGCCTCTCATCCTTCATGGTGTGTGGACTCTGCCTCTCATCCTTCACGGTGTGTGGACTCTGCCTCTCATCCTTCAGGGTTTGTGGACTCTGCCTCTCATCCTTCAGGGTGTGTGGACACTGCCTCTCATCCTTCAGATGTGTGGACACTGCCTCTCATCCTTCAAGGTGTGTGGACTCTGCCTCTCATCCTTCAGGGTGTGTGGACTCTGCCTTTCATCCTTTAGGGTGTGTGAACTCTGCCTCTCATCCTTTAGGGTGGTGGACTCTGCCTCTCATCCTCCAGGGTATGTGGACTCTGCCTCTCATCCTTCAGGGTGTGTGGACTCTGCCTCTCATCCTTTAGAGTGTGTGGACTCTGCCTCTCATCTTTCAGGGAGTGTGGACTCTGCCTCTCATCCTTCAGGGTGTGTGGACTCTGCCTCTCATCCTTTAGACGGTGTGGACTCTGCCTCTCATCCTTCACGGTGTGTGGACTCTGCCTCTCGTCCATCAGGGTGTGTGGACTCTGCCTCTCGTCCTTTAGAGTGTGTGGACTCTGCCTCTCATCCTTCACGGTGTGTGGACTCTGCCTCTCATCCTTCAGGGTGTGTGGACTCTGCCTCTCATCCTTCAGAGTGTGTGGATTCTGCCTCTCATCCTTTAGAGTGTGTGGACTCTCATCCTCCAGGGTGTGCGGAATCTGCCTCTCATACTTCAGGGTGTGTGGACTCCGCCTCTCATCCTTCATGGTGTGTGGACTCCGCCTCTCATCCTTCATGGTGTGTGGACTCCGCCTCTCATCCTTCATGGTGTGCGGACTCTGCCTCTCATCCTTCATGGTGTGTGGACTCCGCCTCTCATCCTTCATGGTGTGCGGACTCTGCCTCTCATCCTTCAGGGTGTGTGGACTCTGCCTCTCATCCTTCAGAGTGTGTGGATTCTGCCTCTCATCCTTTAGAGTGTGTGGACTCTCATACTTCAGGGTGTGTGGACTCCGCCTCTCATCCTTCATGGTGTGTGGACTCCGCCTCTCATCCTTCATGGTGTGTGGACTCCGCCTCTCATCCTTCATGGTGTGCGGACTCTGCCTCTCATCCTTCAGGGTGTGTGGACTCTGCCTCTCGTCCTTTAGAGTGTGTGGACTCTGCCTCTCATCCTTCACGGTGTGTGGACTCTGCCTCTCATCCTTCAGAGTGTGTGGATTCTGCCTCTCATCCTCAAGGGTGTGTGGACTCTGTCTCTCATCCTTCACGGTGTGTGGACTCTCATCCTTCAGAGTGTGTGGATTCTGCCTCTCAATCTCCAGGGTGTGTGGACTCTGCCTCTCATCCTTCACGGTGTGTGGACTCTCATCCTTCACGGTGTGTGGACTCTCATCCTTCAGAGTGTGTGGATTCTGCCTCTCAATCTCCAGGGTGTGTGGACTCTGCCTCTCATCCTTCACGGTGTGTGGACTCTCATCCTTCAGGGTGTGTGGACTCTGGCTCTCATCTTTCAGAGTGTGTGGACTCCGCCTCTCAATCTCCAGGGTGTGTGGACTCTGCCTCTCATCCTTTAGAGTGTGTGGACTTTGCCTCTTATCCTTCAGGGTGTCTGGACTCTGCCACTCATCCTTCAGGTTGTGTGGACTCTGCCTCTCATCCTCAAGGGTGTGTGACTCTGCCTCTCATCCTTCAGAGTGTGCGGAATCTGCCTCTCAATCTCCAGGGTGTGTGGACTCTGCCTCTCATCCTCCAGGGTGTGCGGAATCTGCCTCTCATACTTCAGGGTGTGTGGACTCCGCCTCTCATCCTTCAGGGTGTGTGGACTCTGCCTCTCATACTTCAGGGTGTGTGGACTCCGCCTCTCATCCTTCATGGTGTGCGGACTCTGCCTCTCATCCTTCAGGGTGTGTGGACTCTGCCTCTCGTCCTTTAGAGTGTGTGGACTCTGCCTCTCATCCTTCACGGTGTGTGGACTCTGCCTCTCATCCTCCAGGGTGTGCGGAATCTGCCTCTCATACTTCAGGGTGTGTGGACTCTGCCTCTCATACTTCAGGGTGTGTGGACTCCGCCTCTCATCCTTCAGGGTGTGTGGACTCTGCCTCTCGTCCTTTAGAGTGTGTGGACTCTGCCTCTCATCCTTCACGGTGTGTGGACTCTGCCTCTCATCCTTCACGGTGTGTGGACTCTCATCCTTCAGGGTGTGTGGACTCTCATCCTTCAGGGTGTGTGGACTCTGGCTCTCATCTTTCAGAGTGTGTGGACTCCGCCTCTCAATCTCCAGGGTGTGTGGACTCTGCCTCTCATCCTTTAGAGTGTGTGGACTTTGCCTCTTATCCTTCAGGGTGTCTGGACTCTGCCACTCATCCTTCAGGTTGTGTGGACTCTGCCTCTCATCCTCAAGGGTGTGTGACTCTGCCTCACATCCTTTAGAGTGTGTGGACTCTGCCTCTCATCCTTCATGGTGTGTTGAACTCTGCCTCTCATCATTCAGGGTGTGTGGACTCTGCCTCTCATCCTTCAGGGTGTGTGGACTCTGCCTCTCATCCTTCAGGGTGTGTGGACTCTGCCTCTCATCCTTCAGGGTGTGTGGACTCTGCCTCTCATCCTTCAGGGTGTGTGGAGTCTGCCTCTCATCCTTCAGGGTGTCTGGACTCTGCCTCTCATCCTTCAGGGAGTGTAGACTCTGCCTCTCATCCTTTAGAGTGTGTAGACTTCGCCTCTCATACTTTAGAGTGTGTGGACTCTGCCTCTCATCCTTCAGGGTGTGTGGACTCTGCCTCTCATCCTTTAGAGTGTGTAGACTTCGCCTCTCATACTTTAGAGTGTGTGGACTCTGCCTCTCATCCTTCAGGGTGTGTGGACTCTGCCTCTCATCCTTTAGAGTGTGTAGACTTCGCCTCTCATACTTTAGAGTGTGTGGACTCTGCCTCTCATCCTTCAGGGAGTGTGGACTCTGCCTCTCATCCTTCAGGGAGTGTGGACTCTGCCTCTCATCCTTTAGAGTGTGTAGACTTCGCCTCTCATACTTTAGAGTGTGTGGACTCTGCCTCTCATCCTTCAGGGAGTCTGGACTCTGCCTCTCATCCTTTAGAGTGTTTGGACTCTGCCTCTCATCCTTCAGGGTGTGTGGAGTCTGCCTCTCATACTCCAGGGTGTGTGGACTCTGCCTCTCATCCTTCAGGGTGTTTGGACTCTGCCTCTCATCCTTCAGGGTGTGTGGAGTCTGCCTCTCATACTCCAGGGTGTGTGGACTCTGCCTCTCATCCTTCAGGGTGTGTGGACTCTGCCTCTCATCCTTCACGGTGTGTGGACTCTGCCTCTCATCCTTCAGAGTGTGTGGACTCTGCCTCTCATCCTCAAGGGTGAGTGGACTCTGCCTCTCATACTCCAGGGTGTGTGGACTCTGCCTCTCATCCTTAATGGTGTGTGGACTCTTCCTCTCATCCTTCAGAGTGTGTGGACTCTGCCTCTCATCCTTCAGAGTGGGTGGACTCTGCCTCTCATCCTTCAGAGACCTGGACTCTGCCTCTCATCCTTCAGAGTGTGTGGGCACTGCCTCTCATCCTACATGGTGTGTGGACTCTGCCTCTCATCCTTCATGGTGTGTGGACTCTGCCTCTCATCCTTCATGGTGTGTGGACTCTGCCTCTCATCCTTCAGGGTGTGTGGACTCTGCCTCTCATCCTTCAGGGTGTGTGGACTCTGCCTCTCATACTTTAGAGTGTGTGGACTCTGCCTCTCATCCTTCAGGGAGTCTGAACTCTGCCTCTCATCCTCAAGGGTGTGTGGACTCTGCCTCTCATCCTTCAGGTTGTGTGGGCTCTGCTTCTCATCCTTCAGGGTGTATGGACTCTGCCTCTCATCCTTCAGGGTGTGTGGACTCTGCCTCTCATCCTTCAGGGTGTGTGGACTCTGCCTCTCATCCTTCATGGTGTGTGGACTCTGCCTCTCATCCTTCAGGGTGTGTGGACTCTGCCTCTCATACTTTAGAGTGTGTGGACTCTGCCTCTCATCCTTCAGGGAGTCTGGACTCTGCCTCTCATCCTCAAGGGTGTGTGGACTCTGCCTCTCATCCTTCAGGTTGTGTGGGCTCTGCTTCTCATCCTTCAGGGTGTATGGACTCTGCCTCTCATCCTTCAGGGTGTGTGGACTCTGCCTCTCATCCTTCAGGGTGTGTGGACTCTGCCTCTCATCCTTCATGGTGTGTGGACTCTGCCTCTCATCCTTCAGGGTGTGTGGACTCTGCCTCTCATCCTCAAGGGTGTGTGGACTTTGCCTCTCATCCTTCAGAGTGTGTGAACTCTGCCTCATCCTCAAGGGTGTGTGGACTCTGCCTCTCATCCTTCAGGGAGTCTGGACTCTGCCTCTCATCCTCAAGGGTGTGTGGACTCTGCCTCTCATCCTTCAGGGTGTGTGGACTCTGCCTCTCATCCTTTACAGTGTGTGGGCTCTGCTTCTCATCCTTCAGGGAGTGTGGACTGTGCCTCTCATTCTTCAGGTTGTGTGGGCTCTGCTTCTCATCCTTCACGGTGTGTGGACTCTGCCTCTCATCCTTCAGAGTGTGTGGACTCTGCCTCTCATCCTTTAGAGTGTGTGGACTCTGCCTCTCCTCCTTCAGGGTGTGTGGACTCTGCCTCTCATCCTTTAGAGTGTGTGGACTCTGCCTCTTATCCTTTAGAGTTTGTGGACTCTGCCTCTCATCCTTCAGGGAGTGTGGACTCTGCTTCTCATCCTTCAGGGTGTGCGGACTCTGCCTCTCATCCTTCAGGGTGTGTGGACTCTGCCTCTCATCCTTTAGAGTGTGTGGACTCTGCCTCTCATCTTTCAGGGAGTGTGGACTCTGCCTCTCATCCTTCAGGGTGTGTGGACTCTGCCTCTCATCCTTTAGACGGTGTGGACTCTGCCTCTCATCCTTCACAGTGTGTGGACTCTGCCTCTCATCCTTCAGAGCCGTGGACTCTGCCTCTCATCCTTCAGGGTGTGTGGACTCTGCCTCTCATCATTTAGAGTGTGTGGACTCTGCCACGCATCCTTCAGGGTGTATGGACTCTGCCTCTCATCCGTCAGGGAGTGTGGACTCTGCCTCTCATCCTTCAGGGTGTGAGGACTCTGCCTCTCATCATTTAGAGTGTGTGGACTCTGCCTCTCATCCTTCAGGGTGTGTGGATCTGCCTCTCATCCGTCAGGAAGTGTGGACTCTGCCTCTCATCCATCTGGGAGTGTGGACTCTGCCTCTCATCCTTCAGGGAGTGTGGACTCTGCCTCTCATCCTTTAGAGTGTGTGGACTCTGCCTCTCATCCTTCAGGGAGTGTAGACTCTGCCTCTCATCCTTCAGGGAGTGTGGACTCTGCCTCTCATCCTTTAGAGTGTGTGGACTCTGCCTCTCATCCTTCAGAGCCGTGGACTCTTCCTCTCATCCTTCAGGGTGTGTGGACTCCGCCTCTCATCCTTCAGAGTGTGTGGACTCTGCCTCTCAGCCTTCAGGGTGTGTGGACTCTGCCTTTCATCCTTCAGGGTGTGTGGACTCTATTTCTCATCCTTCAGGGTGTGTGGACTCTATTTCTCATCCTTCAGGGTGTATGGGCTCTGCCTCTCATCCTTTAGAGTGTGTGGACTCTGCCTCTCATCCTTTAGAGTGTGTGGACTCTGCTTCTCATCCTTCAGGGAGTGTGGACTCTGCTTCTCATCCTTCACGGTCTGTGGACTCTGCCTCTCATTCTTCAGAGTGTGTGGCGTCTGCCTCTCATCCACCAGGGTGTGTGGACTCCACCTCTCATCCTTCATGGTGTGTGGACTCTGCCTCTCATCCTTCACGGTGTGTGGACTCTGCCTCTCATCCTTCAGGGTGTGTGGACTCTGCTTCTCATCCTTCAGGGTGTGTGGACTCTGCCTCTCATCCTTCATGGTATGTGGACTCTGCCTCTCATCCTTCAGAGCCGTGGACTCTGCCTCTCATCCCTCAGGGTGTGTGGACTCTGCCTCTCATCCTTCATGGTATGTGGACTCTGCCTCTCATCCTTCAGAGCCGTGGACTCTGCCTCTCATCCTTCACGGTGTGTGGATTCTGCCTCTCATCCTTCAGGGTGTGTGGACTCTGCCTCTCATCCTTCAGGGAGTGTGGACTCTGCCTCTCATCCTTCCGGGTGTGTGGACTCTGCCTCTTATCCTTCACGGTGTGTGGACTCTGCCTCTCATCCTTCATGGTGTGTAGACTCTGCCTCTCATCCTTCAGGGTGTGTGGACTCTGCCTCTCATCCTTCAGAGACCTGGACTCTGCCACTCATCCTTCAGGGTGTGTGGACTCTGCCTCTTATCCTTCACGGTGTGTGGACTCTGCCTCTCATCCTTCATGGTGTGTGGACTCTGCCTCTCATCCTTCAGAGACCTGGACTCTGCCTCTCATACTCCAGGGTGTGTGGACTCTGCCTCTCATCCTTCACGGTGTGTGGACTCTGCCTCTCATCCTTCAGGGTGTGTGGACTCTGCCTCTCATCCTTCAGAGACCTGGACCCTGCCTCTCATCCTTCAGAGTGTGTGGACTCTGCCTCTCATCCTCAAGGGTGTGTGGACTCTGCCTCTCATCCTTCAGAGTGTGTGCACTCTGCCTCTCATCCTTCAGAGACCTGGACCCTGCCTCTCATCCTTCAGAGTGTGTGGACTCTGCCTCTCATCCTCAAGGGTGTGTGGACTCCGCCTCTCATCCTTCAGAGTGTGTGGACTCTGCCTCTCATCCTTCAGAGTGTGTGGACTCTGCCTCTCATCCTTCAGAGACCTGGACCCTGCCTCTCATCCTTCAGAGTGTGTGGACTCTGCCTCTCATCCTTCAGAGTGTGTGGACTCTGCCTCTCAGCCTTCAGGGTGTGTGGACTCTGCCTTTCATCCTTTAGGGTGTGTGAACTCTGCCTCTCATCCTTCAGGGTGTGTGGACTCTGCTTCTCATCCTTCAGGGTGTGTAGACTCTGCCTCTCATCCTGCAGGGTGTGTGGACTCTACCTCTCATACTTCAGGGTGTGTGGACTCTGCCTCTCATCCTTTAGAGGGTTTGTACTCTCATACTTCAGGGTGTGTGGACTCTGCCTCTCATCCTTCACGGTGTGTGGACTCTGCCTCTCATCCTTCAGGGTGTGTGGACTCTGCCTCTCATCCTTCACGGTGTGTGGACTCTGCCTCTCATCCTTCAGAGCCGTGGACTCTGCCTCTCATGCTTCAGGGTGTATGGACTCTGCCTCTCATCCTTTAGAGTGTGTCGACTCTGCCTCTCATCCTTTAGAATGTGTGGACTCTGCCTCTCATCCTTCACGGTGTGTGGACTCTGCCTCTCATCCTTCAGGGTGTGTGGACTCTGCCACTCATCCTTCAGAGCCGTGGACTCTGCCTCTCATCCTTCAGGGTGTGTGGACTCTTCCTCTCATCCTTCAGGGTGTGTGGACTCTGCCTCTCATCCTTCACGGTGTGTGGACTCTGCCTCTCATACTTCAGGGTGTGTGGACTCTGCTTCTCATCCTTCACGGTGTGTGGACTCTGCCTCTCATCCTTCAGGGAGTGTAGACTCTGCCTCTCATCCTTCAAGGAGTGTGGACTCTGCCTCTCATCCTTCAAGGAGTGTGGACTCTGCCTCTCATCCTTTAGAGTGTGTGGACTCTGCTTCTCATCCTTCACGGTGTGTGGACTCTGCCTCTCATCCTTCAGGGAGTGTAGACTCTGCCTCTCATCCTTCAAGGAGTGTGGACTCGGCCTCTCATCCTTTAGAGTGTGTGGACTCTGCCTCTCATCCTTCAGAGTGTGTGAACTCTGCCTCATCCTCAAGGGTGTGTGGACTCCGCCTCTCATCCTTCAGAGTGTGTGGAGTCTGCCTCTCATCCTTCAGAGTGTGTGGACTCTGCCTCTCAGCCTTCAGGGTGTGTGGACTCTGCCTTTCATCCTTTAGGGTGTGTGAACTCTGCCTCCCATCCTTCAGGGTGTGTGGACTCTGCCTCTCATCCTTCAGAGACCTGGACCCTGCCTCTCATCCTTCAGAGTGTGTGGACTCTGCCTCTCATCCTTCAGAGTGTGTGGACTCTGCCTCTCAGCCTTCAGGGTGTGTGGACTCTGCCTTTCATCCTTTAGGGTGTGTGAACTCTGCCTCTCATCCTTCAGGGTGTGTGGACTCTGCTTCTCATCCTTCAGGGTGTGTAGACTCTGCCTCTCATCCTGCAGGGTGTGTGGACTCTACCTCTCATACTTCAGGGTGTGTGGACTCTGCCTCTCATCCTTTAGAGGGTTTGTACTCTCATACTTCAGGGTGTGTGGACTCTGCCTCTCATCCTTCACGGTGTGTGGACTCTGCCTCTCATCCTTCAGGGTGTGTGGACTCTGCCTCTCATCCTTCACGGTGTGTGGACTCTGCCTCTCATCCTTCAGAGCCGTGGACTCTGCCTCTCATGCTTCAGGGTGTATGGACTCTGCCTCTCATCCTTTAGAGTGTGTCGACTCTGCCTCTCATCCTTTAGAATGTGTGGACTCTGCCTCTCATCCTTCACGGTGTGTGGACTCTGCCTCTCATCCTTCAGGGTGTGTGGACTCTGCCACTCATCCTTCAGAGCCGTGGACTCTGCCTCTCATCCTTCAGGGTGTGTGGACTCTTCCTCTCATCCTTCAGGGTGTGTGGACTCTGCCTCTCATCCTTCACGGTGTGTGGACTCTGCCTCTCATACTTCAGGGTGTGTGGACTCTGCTTCTCATCCTTCACGGTGTGTGGACTCTGCCTCTCATCCTTCAGGGAGTGTAGACTCTGCCTCTCATCCTTCAAGGAGTGTGGACTCTGCCTCTCATCCTTCAAGGAGTGTGGACTCTGCCTCTCATCCTTTAGAGTGTGTGGACTCTGCTTCTCATCCTTCACGGTGTGTGGACTCTGCCTCTCATCCTTCAGGGAGTGTAGACTCTGCCTCTCATCCTTCAAGGAGTGTGGACTCGGCCTCTCATCCTTTAGAGTGTGTGGACTCTGCCTCTCATCCTTCAGAGTGTGTGAACTCTGCCTCATCCTCAAGGGTGTGTGGACTCCGCCTCTCATCCTTCAGAGTGTGTGGAGTCTGCCTCTCATCCTTCAGAGTGTGTGGACTCTGCCTCTCAGCCTTCAGGGTGTGTGGACTCTGCCTTTCATCCTTTAGGGTGTGTGAACTCTGCCTCCCATCCTTCAGGGTGTGTGGACTCTGCTTCTCATCCTTCAGGGTGTGTGGACTCTGCCTCTCATCCTTCAGAGCCGTGGACTCTGCCTCTCATCCTTCACGGTGTGTGGACTCTACCTCTCATCCTTCAGGGTGTGTGGACTCTGCCTCTCATCCTTCAGGGTGTGTGGACTCTGCCTCTCATCCTTCACGGTGTGTGGACTCTGCCTCTCATCCTTCAGGGTGTGTGGACTCTGCCTCTCATCCTTCACGGTGTGTGGACTCTGTCTCTCATCCTTAAGAGTGTGTGGACTCTGCTTCTCATCCTTAAGAGTGTGTGGACTCTGCCACTCATCCTTTAGAGTGTGTGGACTCCGCCTCTCATCCTTCAGGGTGTATGGACTCTGTCTCTCATCCTTAAGAGTGTGTGGACTCTGCCTCTCATCCTTCACGGTGTGTGGACTCTGTCTCTCATCCTTAAGAGTGTGTGGACTCTGCTTCTCATCCTTAAGAGTGTGTGGACTCTGCCACTCATCCTTTAGAGTGTGTGGACTCCGCCTCTCATCCTTCAGGGTGTGTGAACTCTGCCCCACATCCTTCAGAGTGTGTGGACTCTGCCTCTCATCCTTCAGAGCCGTGGACTCTGCCTCTCATCCTTCAGGGTTTGTGGACTCTGCCTCTCATCCTCCAGGGTGTGTGGACTCTCATCCTTCAGGGTGTGTGGACTCTGCCACTCATCCTTTAGAGTGTGTGGACTCTGCCTCTCATCCTCCAGGGTGTGTGAACTCCGCCTCTCATCCTTCAGGGTGTGTGGACTCTGCCTCTCATCCTTCAGAGCCGTGGACTCTGCCTCTCATCCTTAAGGGTGTGTGGACTCTGCCTCTCATCCTCAAGGGTGTGTGGACTCTGCCTCTCATCCTTCGTGGTGTGTGGACTCTGCCTCTCATCCTTTAGAGTGTGTGGACTCTGCCTCTCATCCTTCAGGGTGTGTGGACTCTGCTTCTCATCCTTCAGGGTGTGTGGACTCTGCCTCTCATCCTTCAGGGTGGGTGGACTCTGCCTCTCATCCTCCAGGGTGTGTGGACTCTTCCTCTCATCCTTCAGAGTGTGTGGACTCTGCCTCTCATCCTTCAGGGTGGGTGGACTCTGCCTCTCATCCTCCAGGGTGTGTGGACTCTGCCTCTCATCCTTCAGGGTGGGTGGACTCTGCCTCTCATCCTCCAGGGTGTGTGGGCTCTGCCTCTCATCCTTCAGAGTGTGTGGACTCTGCCTCTCATCCCTCAAGGTGTGTTGACTCTGCCTCTCATCCTTCAGGGTGGGTGGACTCTGCCTCTCATCCTTCAGGGTGGGTGGACTCTGCCTCTCATCCTCCAGGGTGTGTGGAATCTTCCTCTCATCCTTCAGAGTGTGTGGACTCTGCCTCTCATCCTTCAGGGTGGGTGGACTCTGCCTCTCATCCTCCAGGGTGTGTGGACTCTGCCTCTCATCCTTCAGGGTGGGTGGACTCTGCCTCTCATCCTCCAGGGTGTGTGGACTCTGCCTCTCATCCTTCAGAGTGTGTGGACTCTGCCTCTCATCCCTCAAGGTGTGTTGACTCTGCCTCTCATCCTTCAGGGTGTGTTGACTCTGCCTCTCATCCTTCAGGGTGGGTGGACTCTGCCTCTCATCCTCCAGGGTATGTGGACTCTGCCTCTTATCCTTCAGAGCCGTGGACTCTGCCTCTCATCCTTCAGGGTGTGTGGACTCTGCCTCTTATCCTTCAGAGCCGTGGACTCTGCTTTTTATCCTTCAGGGTGTGTGGACTCTGCCTCTCATCCTTCAGGGTGTGTGGACTCTGCCTCTCAACCTTCAGGGTGGGTGGACTCTGCCTCTCATCCTCCAGGGTATGTGGACTCTGCCTCTCGTCCTCCAGGGTGGGTGGACTCTGCCTCTCATCCTTCAGAGTGTGTGGACTCTGCCTCTCATCCTTCAGGGTGTGTGGACTCTGCCTCTCATCCCTCAAGGTGTGTTGACTCTGCCTCTCATCCTTCAGGGTATGTGGACTCTGCCTCTCATCCTTCAGAGCCGTGGACTCTGCCTCTTATCCTTCAGGGTGTGCGGACTCTGCCTCTCATCCTTCAGAGCCGTGGACTCTGCCTCTCATCCCTTTGGGTTTGTGGGCTCTGCCTCTCATCCTTCAGGGTGGGTGGACTCTGCCTCTCATCCTCCAGGGTATGTGGACTCTGCCTCTCATCCTTCAGAGTGTGTGGACTCTGTCTCTCATCCTTCAGGGTGTGTGGACTCTGCCTCTCATCCTTCAGGGTGGGTGGACTCTGCCTCTCATCCTCCAGGGTATGTGGACTCTGCCTCTTATCCTTCAGAGCCGTGGACTCTGCCTCTCATCCCTTTGGGTGTGTGGACTCTGCCTCTCATCCTTCAGGGTGTGTGGACTCTGCCTCTCATCCTCCAGGGTGTGTGGACTCTGCCTCTCATCCTTCAGAGCCGTGGACTCTGCCTCTCATCCCTTTGGGTGTGTGGACTCTGCCTCTCATCCTTCAGGGTGTGTGGACTCTGCCTCTCATCCTCCAGGGTGTGTGGACTCTGCCTCTCATCCTTCAGGGTGGGTGGACTCTGCCTCTCATCCTTCAGGGTATGTGGACTCTGCGTCTCATCCTTCAGAGCCGTGGACTCTGCCTCTTATCCTTCAGGGTGTGCGGACTCTGCCTCTTATCCTTCAGGGTGTGTGGACTCTGCCTCTCATCCTCCAGGGTGTGTGGACTCTGCCTCTCATCCTTCAGGGTGTGTGGACTCTGCCTCTCGTCCTGCAGGGTGGGTGGACTCTGCCTCTCATCCTGCAGGGTGTGTGGACTCTGCCTCCCATCCTTTAGAGTGTGTGGACTCTGCCACTCATCCTGCAGGGTGGGACGACTCTGCCTCTCATCCTTTAGAGTGTGTGGACTCTGCCTCTCATCCTGCAGGGTGGGAGGACTCTGCCTCTCATCCTTCAGAGCCGGTGGACCCTGTGGAGGCAGCTGGGCTTCTTGCCTAATGGTGAAGGGGGTTGTGTGTGTGTGTGTGGGGGGGGGGGGGCGAGCCTTCCTGGTGACAAACATGTAATGGAAGTCAACACTGCACACATATAACACATTACATAGCACAATATTGAAGCTGACACTGTTAATCTGACACAGACTCCACACAATCTGTGAATTCTGGGCATTAACTTTTACAATATGAGATTCATTTCTGTAGATTAAAAATGATGCGTTGGAATTGTACAAAAAACATCCTGGTGTTGTCAACAACTCTTTCTTTTACTGTACAAAGGAGTGTGACACCTTCTGGTGGTGACGTGCCTCAGAGGCCAGTTCTGAACACACAAATATCTCGGAGCAGTGACATCTGGGGAATTGACATATTAGGGTTGAATAAAGAGATTGACCCCTGTGGGGAGCCCAGCAGGAGGTGATACTTAGACCCGAGAGCCGGGGGTGCCCCCTCTTCCCCCAGGATAGACTAGGAGCCATGCCAGGAGCTGACCTCTGACCTCTTCTTCTCTCTCCTTCAGCTGCGGTGACCCTGGACCCGAACACTGCGAGTCCCTGGCTTGTCCTGACCGAGGACGGAAGGAGCGTGAGGCTGGGAGACAGATACCAGGACCTGCCGGACACGCCGCAGAGATTCACTAACTACATCATAGTCCTGGGGAGGGAGAGGCTGAGCTCCGGGAGGCATTACTGGGAGGTGGAGGTGAGGGACAAGACGGACTGGGACCTGGGGGTGTGCGACGAGGCCCAGAGCAGGAAGGGGAAGATTACACTAGCGCCTGCGCGTGGATACTGGACAGTGTATCTCAGAGATGGTGAATACAATGCTGCCACCTCCCCCGACACCCTCCTGACCCCCCGTGTGCCCCCCAGGGCTGTTGGTCTCTTCCTGGACTATGAGGCGGGTCGGCTCTCGGTCTACAATGCGGATGACGGGTCTCTGCTCTACACCTTCTCGGGGGCCTCCTTCCCCCCCACCCTGCGGCCCTTCTTCAATCCAGGACTGAACGAGGGAGGGGTGAATGCGGGGGCGCTGCGGGTCCTGCCGGTGACAGTGCGGGAGTGAAGAGACTGCCAGCAGTGGGGGGGAGAGAGAGAGAGAGGTGCGGGGGTGACATGAGACGTCACTGACCTAGGTTAAAGCAGCCTGTATGACGTCATTTAATATGAGATGTTAAGACATTATGTGAAGTAGATGATACTTTACTCCCCCCTGGTGAAAGTCTTGTTAATAAAGCGCATTCCTCATTACCCAGCGGCCCCTGGCAGTTGCTTCCGTCTCTCTTCCTTTATGTCTGGAGGTGAGTGAAATGACTTGGAGTACAGTGGTTAGGTGAGCAAAAGTAGTTTATTTAACCAACAACCCCAGGAGCATTCAAGGACCAACTTCCTCAGTAACTGTGCATCTCTGATCTGCTCCCTGGATTCCACACTCTGGAATCCAGTGAGCACAGTGACCATGAGACAATGACATCATTGCTAAGATACAACATATCTCCCTTTCTATAAAATAACAAAACAAACAACGGAAACAAAGAACACATTTCATACTGATACATATAAGAAATACACCATCAAGGACAGATGTAATCCTTCATCCAAACTGGTCTACATTTAGGCCTGGTAGATACAGACATAGAAATGGGTACATCATCTCTTTTCTCCACAGATGTTTTTGAAGAATTGTCTACCAGACCATTCATTTGTTTGCACTCTAGATCATTACATCTTGTAATGCTTCTCACATTCCACTGTTTACCATCATCTAACTTTACTATATTACCTGTTACACAAATAATTCGTTTAGGTTTAGACCATTTAGAGGAACCAGGTTTTCGATTGCCCATTAATTGAGAGCGTACCCAGTCGCCAACCCTAAATGCATTAGCATTACAAATGATCTTAGAATTGTGATTCTGAACATATTTATTTTGATATTGTTGAACCTTAGATGCAAGGTTCTTACCATCAGTCACTTTTGAAATATTTTTAAACATCCATACAGGTTTAACCTTAGATCCAGCCTCACGCCCTTTTAATAAAGAAAACGGAGATATTCCCGTAGCTGTGTGGGGAGTATTTCTGTAACACCATAACATCTCCTTGACAGCATCCTTACAGTTATCATTATTGTTGCTAGCAAGTTGGATGCATTCCTTCAACACCCGGTTGAATCTTTCTATTAAACCATTTTCTCTTGGATTATATACAGAGGTGGTAATGTGTTTAACTCCAATTTTTTTAAGATAAGCGGAAAATTCTTCGGCTATAAATTGCGGGCCGTTATCTGATAAAATAGTGCTAGGGTACCCTTCTCTATGGAAAATACCATCGCAAAATTCGATAATATTGGAAGCTTTGATATCCCTTACAAAAGCTACTTCAGGCCATTTAGAGTGAAAATCCATCAAGACAATTGCAAACTTATTTTCAATACCTTTGACATGAAATGGACCACAAATATCAATGGCAACTTTATCCCAAGGCTTTTCAGGAAAAGGAGTTGCCGAAATAGTGGTTTCATGCGATTTGTGAGATTTGTCACTAGACATACATGCTAGACAATTCCTAACGCACCTGTCTATGTCCTTGTCCATTCCAGCCCACCAAAAATCATTCCTTGCTCTCTTCTTCATGCTAGTCATTCCACTGTGTCCTTCATGTAATAAACTCAATAGTTTGTCACGCAAAAGTGCAGGTACAACTAATCTGTCGCCCCTCCTAAGAATGCCATCATAAAAAGATAATTCGGGCCAAACCATCTTAAAATCAGCCAAAATACACTTATCCAAGGATGACAGATTTACACCAACATGTAAGTTATTAATGATTTGTTGTAGTAAAGTGTCATCAGTCACAGCTTGAACCCATTCTTGTTCACTGATTGCATTATTACACGATTCTTCGATGCTGGCAACTAACCATTCATCTTTATCCTCAGAAGTATCATCTTTGTCACATGGCAAGGGAAGGCGAAAGTTATACTCCTGTAATCTATATAACCATTTAGCTATTCTGGGAGTGGCTCTTGAAGCACCCTTAGTTGTGAAGATATCAATAAGAGGTCGGTGATCTGTTCTTAATTCAAAACAAGTGCCCCAAATAAAAGTTTTAAAATGGTCTACACCCCACCAACATGCTAAAGCCTCTTTTTCAATTACGGAATAAGAAGGTTCAGCACCCTTAAGTGTGCGAGATGCAAACGCTATGATACGTTCAGCCCCATTGTGCTTTTGCATAAGGACAGCACCCAAACCATAAGCACTTGAGTCCACCACAATTATAGAGATATGATCAGGATCATAAGGTTTAAGAGCCACTGCTTTTGTGATGTCTTTTTTGATGTTCTCAAAAGCCTGTTGACACAAGGTTGACCATGCAAAAGAAACGCCTTTTTTCATTAACAATCTTAAATTATGCACTTTGTCAGCAAAGTTTGGGACAAATTTAGAATAGTATTCCGCAAGTCCCAAAAATGATCGTAACTGATCTTTATTAATAGGGTGGGGTGCTTTTTCAATAGCATCTAATAGTTTCATTTTAGGTTTAACCCCTTCGTTGGAAATGGTATGACCAAGATAATCAATTTCTTTGACTCCAAACTTGCATATTTCCCCACATACAGTTAGACCAGCATCCTGTAATTTCTGCAGCACACCGTGTACTGCTTGATCATGAGAAAGTATGTCTTTCCCCCAAATAAGAACATCGTCTTGAAAAATTCTCACATTAGATTCACCCTTCAGAATGCTGCACATGACTCTCTGAAAAACTGAGGATGCAGATGCCAATCCGAATGGCATTCTGAGATATTGGAAGGCACCCTCAGGTGTAATGAAAGATGTTAAATGCCTAGAGTCAGGATGTAATTTGATTTGGTGATATGCATTTGACAAATCAATCGACGAGAAAAACATGGCATCTTTAATGCTTGAAATCATTTCATTGATGTGTGGCAGAGGATATCTATCAACCCAGATATTTTTATTCAAGTCCCTCAGGTCCACACACATCCTAATTTTTCCATTGGGTTTGCGAGCCAAAACGATGGGACTAAGCCAATTTGAAGCTTCAATAGGCTCTATTACCTTGGCATTACATAACCTATTTAATTCATCCTTCAAGGGATTCCGTAGGGCAAATGGTACATTCCTTACTTTATGAACAGATGGAGTATTGTCTGCTTTTAAAATGATCTTGTGTTCAAATTTGGTCAAACATCCTAGTTCCTTGCTAAATAATTTGGGAAAAACAGATTCCCATTTAGAAGATGGATCCTCATTAGTTACCAATACATGTTCAAGATAATCATTAGCCAAAACTACTTGATCAGGATGATTAGGATTTAGTACCAACCCCATTTTTTTAAGATCTTTCCAACTCAATAAAGCACGTCCCTGTTCAACAACATAAACTTTGGTTGAACATGATCTACCTTTGAAAGTTACCTTGGCATCAAAATAGCCCATAACAGGTAATCTAACACCACAGTAACCTTTAGGTCGTGCATCAGATGTTATTAAAGTGTACTTGTTACCATTTTCCCACATGTTTTTATCAATGATGGTGTACGGCGAACATGAATCCGCCCAAAGCATCATGTAGACATCATTTATCAATACTTCACATTTAGGCGGACAATAGTCTTCAGAGATATCATTAACAAAATCATCCTGCAACATCATCACTTCAATATCATTCTCATTGCCATCAATTACTTCCTCATCACTGTCAAGGTGAGATTCTACGAGATTTACAGAACGCTTCCAATTACTGTAATCACCAGTTCTACACCATTTGGCAAAATTACCGATTTTTTTGCATTTAATACATGTAACTTTACTAGCAGGACATTTAATGAAATCAGCAGTGTGTTTCTGACTACCACATCTGTAACAGACTCTCTTGGAAAAACTAGATTTATTTTTGGAAAAACCAGGTTTAACTTCCTTGTTATCGCTTTTATAATCAGTTTTTCTATAGCCTGTAGATACAGCATTAACATTACTAGATTCATCCTTAGAACTTAACTCTTTGACATAATGAGACGTATTCTCCATTTTTCTGGCTGTGTCAAGAGTTTTCTGTAGAGATGGATTTTTTAGCTCAAGTAAACGCTCTTGAATTTTGATGTTTTTAATTCTATTTATAAACTGATCTCTTATTATTTCTTCGTGTAAGTCTTTGAACTTACATGTGATGGCTAAAGTTCTTAAACATGCCACATATTGTTGCACATTTTCACCAGCTAATTGTGCTCTAGAGAAAAATTTGTGTCTCTCAACAACAATACTTGTCTTCTTGCCATAATTCTCTTCTAATGCTTTTAAAGCATCAGAATATACATCAATAGCTGTATCATTAGAGCTAGTTTCACTGGTTTCACTTGTTTCATCATTATCAATAACCGTTGAAACAACACGATTTGTTACAGGTAAAGTTTTTAAAACTTTTCTACCTTCAACGCCTAAATTGTGTTTAAGTAATGCTAATTTTCTTGAAGGTAAAAATACATCACCGCCTATGGCCTCTAAATAAGTCTCAAAAGATTCTGACCAATCTTCCCAATTCATAGAAGGCGGACCAGGAGACTGCAAGAACTTGGGAGGAGCAACTACAGAAGATGAAACATCCATAATGACTAATATAAGATTTAAATATTAAAATAACATTTAGTAAATGCAATAAAATAATAAATTAAAATAATTAATGTAGTCACCGTTGTCAAAGTAGTTTGAAAATAAATAACTAAAATAATTAATGTAGTCACCGTTGTCAAAGTAGTTTGAAAATAAATAACTAAAATAATTAATGTAGTCACCGTTGTCAAAGTAGTTTGAAAATAAATAACTAAAATAATTAATGTAGTCACCGTTGTCAATAACTGATATTTGTTTGAACAACTGTAGTCAGGCGTTTATTCCATTAAGTATGCACATATTGTTCAAAGTTCATCTCATGTTTTAAGTTCACCTCGTAGAAAAATGTGTACAAAAATTGAAGAATCTTGCTTGCTGAAGAACGTTTAATAATGCCAAGTATAAATAATAAATTGTAGACTTGCCGAAGGAAAATTGTGTCCGACGAGTGAAATAACCTTGTTTGTTTACATCCGACGTTTGTACGAGTGAAATAGCATCAGTTGTTATGGTTACTCAAGATGGCCGCTTAACGGAGCGTCAAACGTGATGATGCAGTGATTGATGTCAGAGCGTTGAACGCGCTGATGTAGCAACGCGATGACGCGGAACCCAGAAGAATGCAGGCGATTGGTATCAGAGCGTTGGACGCGCTGATGTGGTAACGCGATGTGCACGCGAAGGCAGCAATCAACACGGCGGCATTTTTTGAAAGAAGAAACGATGTAAGTCAATGAAGTTGTTATCATGCCGGCATCTTTCAAAATAAACAATCCTGTTATAATCCTTAAGACGATAGAAAAAAAAAACGATCCTTCGTATTTTAAAATGGCATTATAATTACAATGCTGCGCATTAATTTGACACGTTAAAAACAGTTCACATGCCAAAAACAGTTTAAAAATTGGATTCAGACTCTCAAAACACACAAAAAAAAATCCAATTTAAGCGCAAAACAAAAATTCATCCGTTTTAAAACGACAATGATAATAAAGGTACCTTGAAACTTTTATAAAATGTTCAGGCTTCCTGGGGTTGTGTGAAGAAATCTTCAATTTGTAGAGGAATCTTCAATCCAAGTCTTCTTTTCTTCATTAAATGTATCCCATCCTCGTGGCCACTGAAATGACTTGGAGTACAGTGGTTAGGTGAGTAAAAGTAGTTTATTTAACCAACAACCCCAGGAGCATTCAAGGACCAACTTCCTCAGCATCTGTGCATCTCTGATCTGCTCCCTGGATTCCACACTCTGGAATCCAGTGAACACAGTGACCATGAGACAATGACATCATTGCTAAGATACAACAGTGAGGAGAGGTCAGGCCGCAGGGGGTATTTTATTCATTCTATCTTAAAGCTGCTCTGTCGTGAGTGCGGCCTCCTCTCCTCCAGATGTGTGAAGACGGCGCCCCTGGACCTCGGCCTGACACACATTGCAGTAAAGTGTAACAGGAACTGCTGACGCCCCCCCATGTGAACTTCGCCCCCTACAGCCCTGCTATCACACCAACCCTCCCACTGTGAATATTACAGCCCGCGGCCTCCATTAAATCAAGTGAAGGTCATGTCTGTGCCCTGCGGCGGGGGAGACTTTCCTCTGCCTTTATTAAGAGCGATGAGAGCCTGGAGGTTTTGGGGCGCTTTACACGGGCATTAGCTCAAGGTCACCTTCCTTGTTTATAGGGACGGGGAGATGCAGCGATGTGCCCAGAATCACAGGACGGTGAGCTGAGCCGAGACTCAAACCCACTAAGGCCTCATCCAGGGTACAGGGAGGCAGGAGCCCCGAAAGCTCGGCTCCTCATGGGCTCGAGGTGCCAACAGGACCTCGAGCCGAGCCGGGCTTGAATCTGGCTAAGATTCAGTGGCTCGTCCATCTCTAGAAATGGGGGGACACTGAGGGATGGAAACGGGGGACACCGAGTCATGGGAAGGAGGCAGATGTTGGGGTGAGAGAGGGCACTTGAGACACGCACTTCCAACACACAGGGAGGGGCGGAAAGAGAGCCTTTATGAAGCACGGACTCTCTTCCAAGGTTACTCATGCTGTTACTTGCACTAGGCCCGCAGCTGTTGTAAAGCACCTTTCAAGGAGCGGACGGAGCCAGGCTGCCCCTGAGCACAGAAAGAGGTGGGGGCTCACTAGTAACGCCCCCCCCCTCACCCCCCCACCGCCTTTGACATGCTCCCGGCCCTGAAGTCTAAGGCTATTTTATTCAAACAATGCTTCAAGAATGTACAGATAATTATCATGGCACAAACATATTTCACCAACAAATAATTAATACATAAAAAAAAAATATATACATAACGACACTGCACACACAACAGTACAGAGATAAAAACATGAAATGCAAAATATGGCCCATATACACCAAGTCTAGAAAGACCTACAAAATGTATTCAGTAAAAATGTAACGTGAGGCTCAGACATATAAGCTGGTACAGATAACATTGGTAGACAGACACGACCAGACATGTGACATACAATAAGAGGTTACATAAACGAAGAAGTTCCGGAACACTGATGGAGCAACAACAAACAAAACAACGTGTCCTCCATAAATTGCGGCCACAATTGCGTCAACGACGTTTCGACCTTTGTCATAAGTGCACGGTCATCATCAGGACAGATAGTGGACAGAGCATCCTACCAGATAATTTCTGATCGCAGGAAAGAAAACAAGCACGATAGTAATAAATGCTTGAATAGAGAATATTATGTTTGTGGAACAAGAGACATAATTCACTGGAAACGCTTTATAATTCAGCGCCATTCATTTCTTTGCCTCCGTGGCTGCTGAGAATCAATCTCATAAACTGGCCACGAGAGGAATGTTCCCTTTTCCTACACTTCCTGTACGTTCCCAAACGAAAGTAAAGTAAGTACGCAACTGAACTGCGGGGCAGGCAGAGCCTTCTGCTAAGTGGCATTTATGGCCACAATTTATGGAGGATACATGTCTGGTTGTGTATGTCTACCAAATGTTATCTGTACCAGCTTATATGTCTGAACCTCACGTTAAAATTTTACTGAATACATTTTGTATGTCTTTCTAGACTTTTTGTATATGGGCCATATTTTGTTTTTCATGTTTTTATCTCTGTACTGTTGTGTGTGCATTGTCGTTATGTATATATTATTAATTTTTGATGTATTAATTATTTGTTGGTGGAATATGTTTGTGCCATGATAATTATCTGTACATTCTTGAACCATTGTTTGAATAAAATATTGATTGCCCCTGGTTCAGGTGGTTAGGGCTGCCCCTGTGGTGGTTAATTAATCTGAAATCTAAGGCAGCAGCATTGTCAGGACCGACCATTCCTCGCACGTGTCTCCAACCTCTGTTTCCTGTAGATCTGATGTGGTGGTACCTGGACTCCCTCTGACTTGTGGCCTTCTTCAGGTCAAGTGCTGATACACTGCTGAGGGTGGTAGGTGCAGCTCAGAGTTTGTTGGTACTGGTGAGTGCTGAGACATGTGCGGTAAGGAATGTTTATCTGTGCAGCCCCGGGTTTGTTGGTACTGGTGAGTGCTGAGACATGTACGGTAAGGAATGTTCATCTGTGCAGCCCCGGGTTTGTTGGTACTGGTGAGTGCTGAGACATGTGCGGTAAGGAATGTTCATCTGTGCAGCCCTGGGTTGTTGGTACTGGTGAGTGCTGAGACATGTACAGTAAGGAATGTTCATCTGTGCAGCCCCGGGTTTGTTGGTACTGCTGAGTGCTGAGACATGTGTGGTAAGGAATGTTCATCTGTGCAGCCCCGGGTTTGTTGGTACTGGTGAGTCCTGAGACATGTGCGGTAAGGAATGTTCATCTGTGCAGCCCCGGGTTGGTTGGTACTGGTGAGTCCTGAGACATGTGCGGTAAGGAATGTTCATCTGTGCAGCCCCAGGTTTGTTGGTACTGGTGAGTGCTGAGACATGTACGGTAAGGAAAGTTCATCTGTGCAGCCCCGGGTTTGTTGGTACTGGTGAGTGCTGAGACATGTACGGTAAGGAATGTTCATCTGTGCAGCCCCGGGTTTGTTGGTACTGGTGAGTACTGAGACATGTGCGGTAAGGAATGTTCATCTGTGCAGCCCCGGGTTTGTTGGTACTGGTGAGTGCTGAGACATGTACAGTAAGGAATGTTCACCTGTGCAGCCCCGGGTTTGTTGGTACTGGTGAGTGCTGAGACATGTGTGGTAAGGAATGTTCATCTGTGCAGCCCCGGGTTTGTTGGTACTGGTGAGTCCTGAGACATGTGCGGTAAGGAATGTTCATCTGTGCAGCCCCGGGTTTGTTGGTACTGGTGAGTCCTGAGACATGTGCGGTAAGGAATGTTCATCTGTGCAGCCCCGGATTTGTTGGTACTGGTGAGTGCTGAGACATGTACGGTAAGGAATGTTCATCTGTGCAGCCCCGGGTTTATTGGTACTGGTGAGTGCTAGTCATGTACGGTAAGGAATGTTCATCTGTGCAGCCCCGGGTTTGTTGGTACTGGTGAGTGCTGAGTCATGTACAGTAAGGAATGTTCATCTGTGCAGCCCCGGGTTTGTTTGTACTGGTGAGTGCTGAGACATGTACGGTAAGGAATGTTCATCTGTGCAGCCCCGGGTTTGTTGGTACTGGTGAGTGCTGAGACATTTGCGGTAGGGAATGTTCATCTGTGCAGGCCCGGGTTTGTTGGTACTGGTGAATGCTGAGACATATGCGGTAAGGAATGTTCATCTGTGCAGCTCTGGGTTTGTTGGTACTGGTGAGTGCTGAGACATGTGTGGTAAGGAATGTTCATCTGTGCAGCCCCGGGTTTGTTGGTACTGGTGAGTGCTGAGACATGTACGGTAAGAAATGTTCATCTGTGCAGCCCCGGGTTTGTTGGTACTGGTGAGTGCTGAGACATGTACGGTAAGAAATGTTCATCTGTGCAGCCCCGGGTTTGTTGGTACTGGTGAGTGCTGAGACATATACGGTAAGGAATGTTCATCTGTGCAGCCCCAGGTTTGTTGGTACTGATGAGTGCTGAGACATGTGTGGTAAGGAATGTTCATCTGTGCAGCCCCGGGTTTGTTGGTACTGATGAGTGCTGAGTCATATGCGGTAAGGAATGTTCATCTGTGCAGCTCCGGGTTTGTTGGTACTGGTGAGTGCTGAGTCATGTACGGTAAGGAATGTTCATCTGTGCAGCATCCGGGTTTCACAGATACAAAGCTCCAGCACTGAACCAGGAAATTCATGATTCTGGCAGGAATTACAAGGGGCTCAGAAACAACCCATCCCTGGGAATAAAAAATTAGCTAGCTGTCGCGCCAAGAATTTTCAATTCTATTAAGGACAAGGAGGCAAGGATTATGCTTCTCTTTCTTTAATATGCTACACACAGCAGCCAATGAAATTTAAGTAGTACCAAAACAAACTACATTTCCCATGATGCTAAACACACATCACTTCCTGCAATAGTCCATAAGACCTGGTCACTCCCGGATATCCTCCTCTTTCTTTGCTTCGAACCTATGTCCATAAATAACTGAAGTCCAACAAAACAGCCTCCAACATGGAAGAACAGCCAACAGGAAGAATTCCTTAACCAGAGATGTTCTTCTCAGAACCTGGAAGAATGAGAAAAAATAATGCCCGTAAAATCTGCATGAACAGATTATAAGCATGGGTGGGCAAATATTACAATGCATGTAATACAACCGGGTGGGATAATCCTCGCCTCTGTGTCCTTAATAGAATTGAAAATTCTTGGCGCGATAGCTAGCTAATTTTTTATTCTATTACAGGACCGGAGGCTTCGTATTATGCTAGTTTAACACTCTTGAAACACCACAGAGGAAATATCACCCACCGGCTTATAGTAAAACTGTTTGAAAGTGGATTCAGAAGACCAATCAGCTGAATGCATTATATCCTGAATGGTACACCCCAACATAAAACTCTTAGACGCCATGGCGCCCCTAACAGAATGTGCACCAAACACCTGGGTATCAATACCCGCTTCCTGCATGATGTATTACAAACAACTGGCTATGGTAGCCGCAGTAACAGGTCTGAATGGTTTCTGTAAGGCAATCAACAATTGTCTAACTCCCTGGGGCCTGACATCTTTTGTACATTCTTCATATGCTTTAAGACATTGAACCACACAAAGCTTGGCATTGCTGGGAAAAGCATAGTAATCAACAGACCTAGACATAGTTTTGGTTCTGGCCGTTATAGCAAAGGAAACCCCTTCAGGGGTGAATACTCTACCCGTAATATCCAGAGCCTTCACGTCCGAGGAGCGCCGGCAAGCCGCCAGACACAGCAACATGGCGAGCTTGGCTGAAAGCTGTTTCCTGGACAACAGATCATTACTTGGCCAGTTCGCGAGAAAATCGAGTACCCTAGAAACATCCCATAAGGACGTATATTTGGGCTTAGGTGGATTCGCAACCCGAATCCCCTTTAAGAGTTTACATACCATAGGATGCGTACCTACCGGTTTACCATCGATCTGGGAATGGCCCGCCGAAATTGCGGAGCGGAAATTATTAACAACCCCTCCGACGCTTTCGAAAAAAGGAAATTTATAATGCAGGGAAGTCCTGCCCCCACGGGATCCATGTGCCGTTCCACGCACCAACGAACCCAGCCTTTCCAGGCGGAAGTATAACGTTTCCTGGTGGAGGGAGCCCAGGCTTGATCAATGAAAGCTGAAGCTTGTTCCGAAAACTCCGGCATTTGCCAGCGTTTCCTGAAAGTCTCCAGGCCTTCAGTGTCAGATGCCCCGACAGAACCATCGGGTGCATCTCTCCCTGAGGGCCCTGGAGCAGCGTCAGAGAGTCCGGGATCCTCCTGGGAAGGTGGCAGCACAATTCCAAGAGGCTCGGGAACCACGGCTGCGACTTCCAAAGGGGAGTCACTAAAATCAACTCCGCCTTCTGACACAGTACCCGAGAGTACAAACGGGGAATCAGAATGAAGGGGGGAAACGCATAGTTCAGTGACTAAGACCAGTTCTGGTAGAAAGCATCCGTCGCTAGAGCCAACGGATCGGGCCTCCAACTGAAAAACAGAGGCATCTGACGATTCAGTCGGGATGCGAACAGGTCGATCTGACACGGTCCCCAAATCCTATGCAACTATTGCACCACCATGGGGTTGAGTTGCCAATTGCTGTAGTCCCTCAGGTGACGCGAGTGCCAGTCCGTCACCACATTTGACTGACCCGGGATATACTCCGCCGTGACCAAAATCTGATGGGTCAGACAGTAATGCCAGAAATCTTTGGCTATCTCCACTAACATGGAGGATCTTGTGCCCCCCAGTTTGTTGATATAGCGTACCGCCGATACGTTGTCCATCCTGAGGAGGATGCAACAGGATACCTTCCTGGGCGCCAAGGTTCTGACCGCGAACGAACCTGCGAGCAGCTCGAGACAATTTATGTGCAGCTCTAGCTCTTGCAGAGACCACCTGCCGCCGGTGGAAATATTTCCACAACGCGCTCCCAAGCCCCAACGGCTGGCGTCGGACTCTTTGATGCCCTCTGGAACAGAGCCGAAAACGGCTCGACCGTTCCAAGCCTCCACGTGGCTTAACCACCACTGGAGCTCCTGTCGCACCTCTGATGACAGAGGAACTAGATCCGTATACGAGAGACCCTCCTATAGATGCTGAATCTTCAACCTCTGAAGGGCCCGATAATGAAGGGGGACCGGAAATATTGCCTGCACAGACGATGCCAGGAGACCCACCACTCTGGCAATGGCTCGCAGTGTCACACTCTGTCTGGACAACAGGACCCGCAACTCCTTCTGAATGTCGCGCAGTTTCGACCGAGGAAGGCTCAACTGAGCCATTTGCGAGTCTATGACAAAACCCAGGAAATCTATCCTCTGGGTAGGGCAGAGAACTGATTTCTTCTCGTTGACGACAAAGCCTAGGCTTTGAAGCGTAGCAGTGGTCAAACGCAGATGTTGGGATGCCACATCCTGCGTTTGTGCCATGATTAGGATGTCGTCTAGGTACACTATCATACGGAGCCCCTGCTCCCTGAGATACGCGGTCACCGGTTTCAACACCTTGGTGAAGCACCAAGGAGCTGATGAAAGACCGAAAGGCAGGACCAAATATTCGTACCATTGTTCACTCCACTGAAACTGTAGAAACCTCAGATGGGGCGGAAAGATCGGAATGGATAGGTAGGCGTCCTTCAGGTCCAGACGGACCATCCAGTCTCCTTGTTTCAACAGATCCGTCAGAAGATGGATGCCCTCCATCTTGAAATGTTTGTAAAACATGTACTGATTGAAGGTTTTTAAATTGGGTACTAACCTGTAACCTCCACCTCTCTTCTGTACCAGAAAAATATTGCTGCAGAAACCGCAAGGGCCCGTATCGCAGCGAGCTATCGCGCGTTTCCGCAGCAATTCTCCTATTTCTGAATCGATAAAAATGCCCTCTGCTTGGGAAAAACCCTGCTGTCTGGGAAACCTGTTTTGCACGGGGACCTGAAAGAAATGCAGATGAAAACCTCGAACAGTCTCCAAGACCCAAGCGTCCTGAGACAATCGAACCCAATTGTGAAAGAAGTGACGAGTACGACCCCCCAAAGGTAATGGGTAAATATCCAGAGCACTCACCTCCTGACTCTGAGGCCTGGAAACCACCACGGTAAGATCCCTTGTTGAACCATCGTTTGTTGAACCGCTGCCTGGTAGGGTAGAAGGTTCCCCCTCTGGGGGAGTCCCACTCTCCCCTGCCACGTCCAAAATCGCCTCTATGGGGGGCTTGGAATTGCTGGCGGCCAAACGAGCGTCCCGGCCTCGTCCGGCCCTGTGAAAAACACCAGCTTGCAGGGCACGCTTGATACCGGATAGAGCCTTATCCAAAGTGGTGAAAGTACCCACGTATTTTGCCACATCCTTGACAAAACGGTCCCCAAATAAATTGCCATCCACCAAGGGGCCTGGCTCTGCGGTGGCAAGCTCAGTGAGGTTAGTATTCATCCTCATGAGGAGGGACTTGCGTCGTTCAGTTGAAATTGCACAGTTTGCATTGCCCAAAAGGCAAATAGTCCTTTGGGTCCAGCCCGCTAAAAAAATGCGGATCCATGGCCGAAACGGATTCCTGGGCCTCCAAAGCCATCTCTAGGATCTTGGCCAGGGGGCCGACCACGTCCAGGAGTTTGTCCTGGCAGCCCCTCCATGCGCGATCTATACCCTTCTTAGGGTCCTTCGTGAACTTCTTAAGGAAAGTTAGCATACTAGGATCAATATCGGGAGTCTCCGCCACCTTGTCCGAGATGTCTGGACGTGGGCACTCCAAGCGCAATCTATTTCTGACCTCCTTGTCGAAGCTCTTGCGGAGATTATCATGAATATAGGCTGCAACCTCTGGCGCTGGAAGCTAGTCAGAAGAGCGTGGGTGGACAATATCTGCCGGATCAAACGTAAAGGGGGTCGACAGAGACTCAGAAGAATCTACATTCTTGGACTTCTTTGTCCATTTTTTTTGGGGGAGATTCATCAGAAGTATCAGTAGTAGTAGTAGTGTTCGTGTCGGTATCAGTGTCCTGTACCTGGGATTTCTTACCCGAGCCTGGAGCAGGCAGAGAGGACATAGAATAGGAATGAGGCCAAGCCTCCGAAGGCGCCTGAGAGGCAGCAGCGTCCTTCTTTGCGGAATCAGCTGAGGTAAAACCACGCATTTTCGCAAACTTCTCCAGTTGCTTAGTGATTGGCTTCAGAGCACTAGCCAGAGCCTGCTGAACAGTTCCTGGAACTGCCTTCTCCAGGGCCTTGTTGACGGAATCTTGGACAGAAGCGTCCAGAGCCTCAACAATCTTTTCTTCAACAGTAGGAGGGGCCACCTCCTCAGCATAGAGATTCTCCTCATCATATGTCACCCAGTCCTCCATGGTGGCACCAAACTTGTACATAGACTTGCTCATAGAGAAGGCAAGAGTAAATCAGAGGAGTAAAAGGGGGGAGCCAACCCACAGCACAAGTAGATATATACCTATAAATATATATGGGCAACCAGGTAACTAGCTCCTCAGCCAAAGGCTGTATGAAGTTGTTGCAGCCCACAGGCGTAAAATGGAGCCGAAATCTCTTCAATAGAGTAAGAAAGTCCAAAGAGGTGTGCACCCTCAAGGCCCAGCAGTTATTTCAGCCAGCAAAGCGTCAATGATCTTCCCCCGGTGGAAGGCAGCACCAAAGACCCTAAAACTACCTAAAAACGGGCAGTAGCGACATGTGTAGCCCAATCCTACCAAAAACAAGCCCAATTGGGCTACACACGTCGAAACTATCGAAACCGAAACTACCTAAAGGCTCCGAGCATCTAGGGCCAATGAGGGGGGCCACGCACTCTCAATATTAGAAAAACCTTGCCGTCTGCGAGTCGGTACCGTGCCCAGTCATCAAGAAAGCAGGATTACACTCAAACGGCAACCGCCGCGACCGCCGCCCTCCCAGCGCGATCCAGATAAAATCAAAAAGCCCCTCGGGAGCAAGCGCGAACAAGTGCCACTCTTGAAACACGCACGCGGCGTCCGGGTGCACTCCCGACCCCCCCGCAGGGAAGGAAGGCGCGATCGCACCCGGCAGACGCTGACATCGATGTGAAAGAATACACAGAAGGCACCAGTACAGCGCGCCGCAGCGTGAGCACATGCAATACACCCAAAGGGACAATCGTGCCGAAAGACAAGGCAATAAGACAATGCTTACAATATGAATATATAAGAATGCAAGTAAATGGCACTTAACTGGCTGCGTGAGCAGCAAAGAAAGAGGAGGATATCCGGGAGTGACCAGGTCTTATAGACTATTACAGGAAGTGATGTGTGTTTAGCATCATGGGAAATGTAGTTTGTTTCGGTACAACTTAAATTTCATTGGCTGCTGTGTGTAGCATATTAAAGAAAGAGAAGCATAATACGAAGCCTCCGGTCCTGTAATAGAATTCCTTCTCCCAGCTGAGGTTTCAACAATTGTATGCTGAAGATTTTATCTCGAGTGAAAAGTCCCAAAATATGGAGTTACTGTATGAATCGGATTTGATATTTGTGATTCAAGACATATTGACCTATTTCTCAGGGCACCCTAGGGTGAAAACTCATAATAGAATGGTATCCATGCATCCACTCATTTTCAGTCAAAACAATGGAAAGATGGGGGGTTGAAGACCAAATGGAACGATGACGCATCCAGACTCCATCTGGTAAGGTAGGGGAGACTTCGGGATATATACAACACACAAGAGACACAAGTCAGGAACATGAGGTTGGATCCTGTAAGGAAGAAAGAATGAATGAAGGAATATACATTTTGTAGAGCGTGAACATAGCCCAGGGGCATCAAGGCGCTATGGACAGAGATCATGGTCGGAGAAATCCAGGGATTTCAGGGCTTAGATGTTAGGACAGGTGAAAAGCCAGGTCTTCAAGGCTTTGCGGAATAGGGAGTGAGTTTCCAGAGTGGTACTAGGGAAGGGAAGTGACTCCATAACTTGGCCCCTATCAGCGAGAAGGCCCTACCTCCCCGCCTAGCTTTCCTAGCCCTGGGAACAGTTAGCAGGTAAATAAGACTTCAAAGATAGAGTTACAGTTACAATGATAATATACAGAACCAATTAATCCAATCAACGCGTTTCGGCGAATGCCTTCCTCAGGAATTCTGTATAGCCCCAACTAATAACTATGAGACAAGAACATATATATATTAATTTATCTAAAGTGACAACATCTTGAAGATTTCTATTTATACAGTTTCTGATTTTTTTAAAAGGGACATCTAGTACATAGAACATAGTGGGGAGAGAGCTAGATCTACTACATTTTGATTACAAGTTACTACACAAGGAGAACAATTAATACTTTCTATGTGCCTATTTTCACGCAGTGCTATACAATCTCAGCTTATATTCACAAATCATATATACATTTCAACCTTATATACAATGTTCTACAATTTATACAATATATACATAGTCTATTTACATATATTATAAAACATATTTTTAACAAATTTTTCCTACATGGCCTAAGCTATCCACCAACCACCTCTTTATCTATGGGAGGGGAACACTATCCCAATATAAGTAAACTTAATTTAATGTAAATGAGCCATGTCACATAGTTACCTATAAATGCCAGTGCTGGTAGGCAGCTAACGTACTTGACCCACCCACACAAATGAGGTACCATTTTTCTCAAACTACTTGGGGGAATGCGGGGTGATCGGAATTTTGTGAATCCACACAGATTCCAAAACTTTCCACCATAGAAATGTGAGGAAAAAAAATGGGGGGCGTGGCTTGGACGGCAATGTTGAGAGTTACCTAAGTTCGGAGCTTCGCAGCACCCTGGGACATAAACGAGACAAAAAGCGATACAACTCCATCCAAATGAAGGTAAAACCATAACTCCAGAAATCGGAAGGCGGCGCGCACCAAAGGGTAACAACGAAGGGAGCATAAAAAGCCAGAAGACGCAGGAAAATGAGCTGCCAAGAAAACGAGAGAAAAATGCTGGCAAAATGGCGCCTGATGGAAAAACAACCTCAGTGTAGCGGCGAGCAAAGACAAAGTGTGACCTAGATGAGCCGTGGTTCAACAGCAGGTTAGTGGCTAAACCCCAGCATGCTATCACCTCCCTCCTCCACCGAAGCCTGCTAAAAACTCACCGATCCCCCACAGTAGAAGTCACAAAGGAAAGCAAGTGAAAACGAAACTCGACTGGGGGGCGCCATACTGGGAGAGGCAAAGCAGGAAAGATAAAGAGCGGTGTGCAGAGACAAAGTGTGACTTTGATGAGCTGCGTTTCAATCAGCATGGTTAGTGGCTATAACCCCAGCGTGCGATCGCCTCCCCCCTTCGCCTGTAGCCTGCTAAAAAATAAACGAAACACGAAAAGCGAGTGAAGGCGAAACTGAAAACTCAACAGTGGGGCGCCATCTTGGGTGGAGCAAAGCGGCAAAGTGGGAAAGATAAAGGAACACGAGACATGGGGCAGAGCAACTTGCGCAGTCGATTGTAGTTAACCCAGCGTGCAAAGACCCTTGACACCAACTGGCAGCAAACTAGACACATCCAGCGCCGCTCTGCCAAAGTCAAGAAGAAAAACGAACGACTACAAGGGAGAAAAACCGAAACTGCAAACCCGAATAAGGGCCGCCATCTTGCAAAGGGCAGGTGAGGAGAAACAAAGTGCCACAATACACGAGAAAAGCTGCAGAGCCTACGGGGCCCACTGAGCCAACCGCACATGCAACCCAGCAGCTAACCGTAAGGGAGCAGAGAACAAGGAGTGTGCGAAGAGACTGATCCTACCCAAGCCAACACCACATGCGCCCATGGAAGGCACTAACCCCGCACCCCCACCGTGTGTAGCAGCAACAAGAGCGCAAAACAACTCACAAAGGGCTGACAGAGGAAGAATTCAGCTGGTGATTGGTAGGGGCAGAGAGCATTGGGCAAGCACTAAACTCCTGAACGCCAGCGCTAAACTAAAAGGGCATCCTGTAAGATTAAGGAGAGCAACAAAAGCCAGTCCTTGAGCACAAAACAAAGCACCTATCCGAAAAACAAAGACAGACCCAGACAACCTGACAACGCAAACTAAAGAGACAACAGCGTCAGGTACCAAACCGGCCGCAGAATCCAATATTAACACAAAGAGCTGTCAAAACATAACAACATCACATCTGGCCACACCACCAAAGAAGCCAGACACGCTACAGAACAAAAGTGAGACCGCCACTGAGACACCACAGAGGAGGCCAGTGCAAAAGCAGCGAGAAGGCAAAGAGTAGTACCAAAAAAGAAAGACAGCCATAGCTCGTCTGACGGAACACACCGAAGAATCATACGAAGCACACAACGTAAACAACAGCAAAAGAGCAGCAGCAACAAATACAATGGCGAAACGGCAATCGAAAGACAAGGAGCACAAAGCTCCCAGGAGAGCACCAGGGGGAACAAAGGGCAATAAGGAAGATAGCTCAAGCACAAGACCAGACACAAAACAAAACGAAGAGGGTGCAACAGCCGAAAGAGTGGAGCCACTTTACAGGCACCACAGCGCAACAGCAGGAGATTTGAGCTCATACAAAGCAAAAGAGGAATACGCAAAATGGCAGGGAGCGATGGGAAGCTGATGCAACAACCGAAAAAGCCGAAACCAGAAGTCACTCCAGATTCTCCCTTCAAGCAGAAATCGGATATAAGTAGCACGTTAGATAGCATACTCAAAAAACTAGCAGACGTGCACGAACTGGCCAAACAACGAAAAAAACTACTGATGCCATTCAACTTGAATTAGCAGCATGCAGAGCAGACATCCACACGGCCAACAACAGAATATCGTCAGTGGAGCCGAGAGTGAGCGACATAGAAGACAAAGCACAGCTCACGAGCAAGACAATGGGAAACATTGCTAAAGCAACGACAGACCTACAAAAGCAAGCTGCAGAATTCGAAGCCCGACAAAGAAAGGGGAACATAAGAATTCTGGGCATTCCGGAGGGTGAAGAGGACAAAGTGGGATCTTGCGTGGCTATGCTACAAGACCTCATACCAAAACTCACGAATCTCAAATTTGAAAACCCCTTCAAACTGGACAAAGCCTACGGAGTACCTGCATACAAACAAAGCAACAGACAAACACCAAGACCAATTATATGCAAACCACTGCGCTCGCATTACACAGAAGCCATCTTCGGAGTTGCAAGAAAAAACCCAAACCTACATTGGTGCGGTAATAAGATCATCCTTACGCAAGACTATTCTAAAACAACTGTAGACATCAGGAAGGGCTTCCTGGTGCAAAGAGATAAACTAAGGAAAACAAATATCATTTACTATTTTGTTGGCCCAACAAGATTCAGAGTAAATAACAAAGGAATAACGACAACCTTCGAAGACCCCGCAGACCTATCAGAATACTTGACAACAGCAGAGTCACAAGAAATGAAAATGTCGACCTCGACAACAATAAGAAGAGCTTCACATGACAACGAAGTAGAATAAAGCCGGAGCAGAAACAAAAAGCGGACACACAAAACAAGGGAACGGACACGAAAAAGATGGACGATTAACAACGTATCTACCTCAAATAAGGCCAACACATGAGGACCTCAAGGGGAGAAAAAGAAAACGATCATGGGAGATTTCGAGACTAGTACAACAACAAGCACCAACACAAGCACCGGACAAGAAAGCGCGATGCACAACCCGAAAAAACAAAGATATCCTTTGAACAGTGGTGCTACAGAGAGAGCGAGCGGAATGATAAATAGCCAACTACCCAGAGAGGGTTTTTAAATTTGGTCCAAACAATCTTATGCAACAAGATATAACTAGACTATTCTACAATATTAGATGTCCTGGGGGGGGGGGGGGCAGAGGACCTTGCTCTCGCACGCTTTCAGTACGATATTGTAGTGGGGGGAGGGATGGGAGGAGAGGGAAGGGCAAGAGAAGGGGGGGAATGTTGCGTCCCATTAGTCTTATCTGTTGTGTCTGTCACGTTTGTCAAGTTAGTCATGTCCAGATCACTAATGATCCATTAGACAGAAGACATAACCCATCGAGCAAAACACCCGCCACTCGCACAGGTAGACCACACACACCCAACAACCACTGCACACATAAGCCGGTAAGACCGCGGCAGACACACCACCATAATGAGTAAAATAGGCATCCTCCAGTCCGACCTTAAGGTTATATCCCTAAATGTCAAGGGCCTGAACCACCCAGTCAAAAGGAAAAACATATTAGACTATCTAGCAAAAACCAAAGGTGACATCATCCTCATGCAGGAAACAAAACTATCAATAGAAGACGCGGATAAGATTAAAGCGAGATGTATAGGCCAGCAAGCCTGCTCACCAGCTGTGGGGAAAAAGAGAGGAGTAATCACCCTAGTTATCTCCAAGTCCAAGATAACAATTGAAAGCGTAGATAATGATGAAGGAGGTAGACTTCTATACACTCAACTCAAAAGAGGAGAAGAAACAATGTCAGTAACCAACATATATGCCCCAAATACAGATGACACAACATTCTGGGAGGGGGTAACAAGGGAATTGGAGAAAAACCAAACACACAACTTGAACATTGTAGCGGGAGATTTCAATATGGTCCTAGACCACACCCTCGACAGACAATCAAATACCCAAACGAGACCCCCAGCATCCCACAACGTCCTGAAAAACATCTGCAACAGATTCGAGCTACAACACCCATGGAGACTACAGCACCCAGACGCCAGGGATTACACCTTCTACTTCAACCCACACAACACATACAGCAGGATTGACTACATACTCATCTCAAGAACACACACGCACCTAATAGAGCACACAGATATTGCGGCCAGAACGGTCTCAGACCACTCTTGCATTAGTCTACACCTAGCAGACAGGCACAAAAAACCACACCACCCGGAGATGGCGGTTTAACAACACAACGATTGCAAAACTAGATGACATAGACGCGATCGAGAAGGCAATCAAAAACGACGTAAACGAGAACGACACACCAGTCACCGACCCCAAATACATTTGGGATGCCCTCAAAGCAACCGTCAGAGGTAATCTAATAGAAATCACAGCCAGGAGACACAGAGAAGCAAGAGCACAACTAGACAATTTAGAAAAGGACATAAAACAACTAGAAACCCAACATATAGACAATACCTCAAATTCAGAGATCCTCCTAGCACTCAGAGGAAAAAAATACGAATTCAACAGAATCCTCAGTGAAAGGGTGGGTCTGTGGATAAGAAAGTACAAACAGATCAACCTCTACGAAGCAAACAAATCAGGAAAAAGGCTAGCGACATACCTCAAACGCAAGCAGAGGCAACACTTCATCGCCACAATCACAGACCAGCATAACAAAACACACACTCGACACAAGGAAATCCTACACACTTTCATGGAGTTCTACAAAGACCTATACACAAAGGATGACAACATCGACAAGGTAGGTACCACAGACTACCTAAACAGACTCAACCTACCCAAGATAACGAAAGATGAAGCGAAAACACTGAGCCAAGATTTCAAAGAGACAGAGATAGCATCAGCTATAAACTCTCTAAAAGACAATAAAGCCCCAGGACCAGATGGTTATACAGCACCCTTTTACAAAAAGTTCAAAGAGCTTCTTCTTCCTGTTCTAACCAAAACCTTTAACCACTGCGCAGAAGAAGGGTCAATAACAGAAACAATGACACTAACCAATATAATTGTCATTCCAAAAGAAGGTAAAGACCCACAATGGCCCAAAAACTACCGACCCATATCATTAATTAATCTTGACTTCAAAATATACGCCAAAGTACTAGCCACAAGATTAAACAAAATACTACCCCAGCTGATTGGAAATACGCACGTAGACTACATGAAATCTCACATGTCCCACAACACTACGAGACTCCTGTGCCAAATCATAGAACACTCTTCAAATTCACCTCACCCAGCGGTTGCAATCACACTTGACGACGAAAAGGCATTTGACAGAGTCTCCTGGCACTTCCTTGAGAGATGCATGCAGGCCAACAACTTAGGTAATCAATACACAAAGAAGGTCATGGCGCTATACCAAAAAACAGAAAGCGCAAATAGCCATAAATGGAGGCTCATCGACCCCATTCGAACTGGAAAGAGGAACGAGACAAGGATGCCCACTGTCCCCGCTACTGTTCCTACTAGTCCTAGAACCCCTGATCAGAGACACCTTAGCAAACAGGGACATTACAGGGATAACAATCAACAATACCACAGCCAAAATCGCTGCCTACGCGGACGATCTTCTCATATTAACGAACAACCCAGCCCACCCTATACCAGCACTTATGTGTACAATGGAAACATTTGCCAAACACTCAGGCTACAAACTCAATGAGGACAATTCAGAATGCATGCTGCTTAACATACACACAACCAGAGATGTTATAGGAGACTCAGGCCTAGGTTGGCAACCAAAATACGTCAAATATCTGGGTATCCAATTTAAAAGAAGCCTCAAAAGCACCCTAGAACTGAATGAGAAGATCACGCTGGGAAAGATAAAAGACCTACTAGACACGTGGTCGCCCAAGTTCATCACATGGTGAGGCAGAATAGACACTATCAAAATGATGATAACTCCCATAGTCAACTATCTGGCAGACATGCTTCCCCTGCCCATGACAGAAGACTTACCACAGGAAAATAGACCAAATGATCAACAAATTTATATGGAAAGGGAAAAAAGCCAGAATAAGCCTCCAAAAGCTTAGACTAGGGAAAAAAGTGGGCGGGCTGAATATAGCAGATCTGAAAACGTTCTAACTAGCATATATAGCCAGCCAGGGAATGCACTGGCTGCTCCAGACACAACGATACACGCCAACATGGCTAGTCATAGAGAAAGCCATGCTAAACGACACAGACCTACTCGCACTGCTCACATCGAACAAGCAAGCACTCAACAACAATCCGATCCTAAAGATCACAAGACACGCGCTACTCAAAGTTGACCATAACCTATAATACAGCATCAAGAATTCACAGTGGGAGACACTCTGTTCTAACCCCAAGTTTAAATACAGAAGGAACACAATAGACATGAATACATGGAGGAAACTAGGATTTTTGTTCCCAGCTCATCTGGAAGCAGAAGGGAAGCCATACACCTTTAACAACCTGAAAAAAAAAACATAACCTCCCTGACAGAATGTTACAACTTCCTAGCAATCAAAACAGCATTAGCAAAGTCAAAACTACATAAACAGACCCCATCCATCTTCCAGTTTATGGAAAACATAAACCAGACAGGACATCAAGTCTCACTCCTATACAAATTACTCCGACCTGTCTCAACGAAACTTAATGATAAAAAGAAGGCCTACTGGGAATCCCAGATAGGATCCAAACTCACAGAACAGGAGCTACAAACACTGTGGGCATCCCCATCGAAAAATATGATATCCCCAGTACTAGCACACACTAAATTCTGGATACTCCACCAAGCGTACTGGACACCGGCACGTCTAGCGTCAATAGGTCTGAAAGACGATGATACCTGCTGGAACTGAGGAATAGAAAGAGGGGACCTAGAACTCCTCATCTTCAGCTGTACAAAAGTCAAAAAGTTCTGGAAACAAGTACTAGACTTCACTAACAAGACATTAAACTGCAGCCTAAAGCAAGCATTCGCCACAATCGTCACAGCACATATATCACCAGTCATCACCTCTCAAGAGGAAAGATACCTACTTGATTTCCTCCTCACATCTGCAAGAAAGTTAGTACTAATCAATTGGAAGAACACCTCCAAGGCCACATTCAAAGGGTGGTTACACTGGGCGATCTTCCTCAGAGGGACAGACTACACTACTCTCAGAAACACACCCGGAAGGCACCCCAACAGAGTGATGTGGTCGAAATTAGACAAATTCATAGACTACTACAAACCACCATAGACAAAGAACAACACGGGTCTACCTAAACTAAAGTCTCGGTCCTGTTTTTCTGTCACAAACAAACACCAACACTTTATGTTTTATATTTCAAACTAGACACCAGCCAATGGCAGACATATGTGTTACATGTTACTTGTTAGCCAGACTACCAGGGCAAACAAAGCCAAACCGTCGAAGCACATTACTAGAGCCCTAGGCGACGATCCTCCAAAGAACGACAATTGGATGTTTTTTTTTGTAATGTATGTAATGTTTTAAATACCAATAAAAATATATTTAAAAAAAAGAAATGTGAGGAAAATGTGTTTTTTTATACACATTATGAGGTTTGCAAGGGATTCTGGGTAACAGAACCTGATGAGAGAAAGTCAAGTCACCCCATCCTGGATTCCCCTGGGTGTCTAGTTTTCAACAATGCACAGGTTTTCTGGGTTTCCATATCTGCCGGCTGCGCTAAGGCTAAAAATCTACAGGTAGGCATATTGCTAAAAACTAATTAGTGCCAATTCGGCTTTCTGCCTCCCTAGGGGGGTATCGGGGGTGGGGTTGCCCTGGTATGCCCCCAAGGGGGGCAGAAACACTGTGGCTACTTGTTTTTTGGGGGGTGGGGACATTGGTATGCCCATTCTGGGCAGCCCCCAGGCCCACTTACAAAAAACGCCTGCGTAATTGTTGGCGTCTTGTGTGCTTTTTGCCCCCCTGGGGGCCAGAACGGGAGCTACTTCCCCCATCTTAATAAGGGTGGGGGCTGGCCACAATGGTCATGCCAATGCCCCCACCCTAATAAAAATTTGCCAAAAATTATCCCTGGTTTCAACTGGCTTTTTGCGACCCCCGGGGTCATATTGGGTGCTAATGCCCCCATCTTCCCCCAGGGTGGTAGAAAGGCAGTAATGTTTGCGGAGGAGGGGTGGGGGCATTGGAATGCCAATTTTGGGCGGCCCCACCCTAATTCAGATTTTTCACCAAAAAATCCTTGATGTCTAGTCGGCTTTTTGCCCCCTCGGGGGGGCATTTTAGGGTCTACTGCCCCATCTGCCTCCCAGGGGTGGCAGAAAGGCTGTAAATTTTGCTGGGGTGGAGGCATGGACATGCCCTTTATGGGCAGCCCCTACCCTAATAATATATGCACAAAAATAAAATCCCTGGCGTCTAATGGGCTTTGTGCCTTCCTGGGGGGGGCAAAAAGACTAAATTATACCAAATGTATTTGGGGGAGCAAAGGCCCTTGCTCAAGGGGCGTTTCCAACCTCCCTGGTCTCTAGTGGGTAGATCCCCATTCCAATTATACCTCTCCCATCTTTCTACGTGCCCGGGGGGCTGAGATAGCCCCCTGAGCACATTGACGTGCGCGCTGATCGTCATTGGACACAAATCAGGGGGGCCTCGGGATCTGGGGTAGCTCTTCCCAGCTCCCAAGGCTTTGGGAGGGAAAAAGAAATCCCTCTGCTGTCTGCAGCAGAGGGATTTCGTGTCTCTGTGCTCATGACGGAATGGTTCCGTCATGAGCACAGGAGCGCCGATGCTCATGATGGAACTATTCGTCATGAGCATTGAATGGGTTAACAAAGATGCAATGAATACTACAATCAAACTTACATGCCATACATAAGTACAACATTAGGGAAAAGGAGGGAAAGGGGAGGAAGGAGGAAGAAAGGGGAGAAGGAATGAAAAGGGAGAAGAGAGAAAAAAGAGATAATAAGAGAAGACAGCACATGACAACCACTTAATGCAATATAGGAATGCAAATTGAGAAAATAAAGCGGACACCGACTGTGATACCTACCTTTTAAGGGAAGACAAAAAGAAGTGTGGAAGTGGCGACACACGGAAGACGGCACAACCAACGGGGAAGGGAGCACCACAGTGGGGAACATATACAATAAACAGGAAACAGAGAAAGAAATGAATAGAAGATGAGAAATTACGTAGAAAAATAGAAGGATATAAGAGAAATTGAGGAGTTGAAAAAGAAAATGATACAACACAGTGGTACAATACAATTATGAACAATAACCTGCAAAGATAAAAAACATTAAGTAAAACCAAGCAAATTAAATCTGAAGCAGAGGAGAAGAAAGTCAATGTATGTAGGATGTGGATTAGAGCGAACCAGAGACATCCATCGACAATGGAGTGCAAATGAATGGATATCCTCAATTCTGCCGGTTCCTTAAAAGTGGAAGTCTTGTTTTGTTCAGTAACCTTGAATAAACACAGGTGAAAAAGTCCATATTGAGCTCCAAGTGTGCGCAAAGGTGGTTGAAGATCCAAAAATTCTTTTCGCCATTTATCCATTGCAGATGAAACATCATGTTAGAGAAATAACTTAGCGCCTGAGTTTGGCTGCATTTAAAACTAGTAGCAAGTCTGTAAATTTGCAAAATAGAAAAATCACACCTTGTGGCTTGGAAGGAGCAGCTGATGAAGACAGATGGGGGCACAACCTGTGGGCTCTCCGAATGTTAAGATTTGTAAATGCAGGGAGGACCAGAAACTTTATGAGAAAATTGTTGAAGAAGGGAACTGGATCATCACCTTCTAAATTCTCTGAAAGACCATATAAACGTAGATTAATGTGCCTATTCCTATTTTCAAGGTCTTCCACTGATTTTTTCAACCAAAGGACCTCCTTCTCAAGGGCATCTCATTTATTGGAAACATTGTGAAGTTCATCAACTTGCTGTTCCACTGTGGAAATGCGAGAATCCAAAGAAGCCCATTTGGTGTCCATAGTCTGTAAGTAGGAGTTAGTCTCTTCAATAAAAAGGTGCAAAGCGTAAATTTCCTCATAGATGGTGTCCAGAGATATCAGAGCAACAGACTTTGATGGAGAGGGAGGGTCCTGTTTGAGGCTTTTATTAACAGAAGCTGGAGTTTGCTATTTAATTCACAAGGGCATCGAAATTGCTAACTTTGAAGAGCTGGATTGTGCCATAATGATAGTGTCCCTAGATACAGGATCAGAAGAAGAAGATACTAACACTGGAGAGTGAGCTGTAGATCTCTTTTGTGTAATTACTAATTTCTTGTTCCTTCCCATATAACAGGGAAGGAATAAATGAGTGAGAGCAAAGAAAAACACCAGCAAAAAACTGCAATGTCTCACAGTGTTTGAGGTAGGCTCCACAATTAATTACCATACAGCTCAAAACACAAATGATCCACCTAATAGAATTAAAAAAAATAGGTCTGGTTAGGCATAGAATAGCAGGAAAATAGTCATTGCTATAAAAAATCAGGAATGTGGCATAATATCTGAGGCGAGAAGCAAGGAAAGCCTCACAGAGAAAATCAAAATGGCGGCTGCAAAGGAGTGAGAACAAATAAAAGAGGTTTTACCTCAAAAAACAGCAAATACACCCTTAGCTGACACATGAGAGTGTTCAGGAGCAATACCGGTGCATGAAACTCTCTATTTCAATGCCCAAAGAGGGTTTTGAGTCACGAAAATCACCGTGATATTTCACCCGCGATGCAGAGCTCCGGGACTAGGCTGCCATCTTGGTTGGCGCCACGCGCACTCCCCCGTCATTTCAGCTTACTGAAGTTGAACAAAAGAGCAGCTCAGTTCCAAGTGTTCTGTGTAAAGGTTGTGAGCAGATCAATAATTGTAAATCTTACAGATGTCAAATTACCCCATTCCATCCGCGGGTATTCCTCCTCTGTAGGGTTATCAGAGATTTGAAGTCCTGTTTATCTCATAATAAAATCCGACTTACATGTATCAGAATGGACAGAAAACCTGCAGTTGCTGGATGACTATCTCACGCTTACACCTGGAAAACTCAATGACTCTATGGAGTCTAACTCCTTCAGAGCACTGTTCACTCCTTGTGTGTCAGTGTCTGACACTTTTATACCACAGACTTCTCAATGGGGAAAAAGAGCTGCGAAGGGTGCCATTTATGCTGTTGGCTAGCGCTTAGAGTCCTCACTCTTGGATTTTACCCTTCATCTATTTAGTACTGCCAGCTTCACAGCACACAGCGAACACGTTGTTACAATAAGAGCCACCCTAACACAAAATTAGTTTTTCTGCTATTGTCTGACTGCACTGGTCTGTAAAGCGTCAGTATCAGAGCCGGCTCTAGGGGGGTGCGATCAGTGTGAACGCACCGAATGCTGATTTGGGGTGGGGTTGTCATTTTGCAAGTATATTATCATTTTAAGAGCACCTGCTGCCACGTTCCTGTCCTCCAGCACTTTTCAGGCAACAATTAAAATGTCAACATAACTCCAAAGATTAATCGTCTTCTTGGAAAGAGACTGGAGGTTTGTTTAGCGGCAGTTTTGACTAATCCTAAGGTAGTGCAGAGAGTTAAAATTCCTGCTGCTAAGAACCTGTACCACCAAGCAAACACTCTATATATAATGTAAATAGGTCAGTGGGTTTCTGCTTCTTGTTGTTTATAAGTCAAAATCCAAATTTAGAACAATGAGCTATTAACTGTCATTAAAGAGATGCATGCAAACTGCAAGGTATATGTTAGAGCTATATGTTTTTTGCCCAGTCTTTCATTATCCTAATCTAGCCAAAACAGTTCATTTGGTTAAAAAACAATTCTTATTATTAAAGAGAACCCCTAACAATGGTATTACATTTTAAATTCTGAATGTGTGCTTTAAAGAATAGGGACTCTTAAACTCCATAGTCTACCAGTATCAATGACATGTCACTCTTACAATACACCTGGTAGTCCTGTCTGATGTAACATTTCCTATATGCTGATTTACACATATACAATTGTTTCTGTGCAATGTGTGTGTGATGTAAAGTGATCTGACACCGTACACTTGTATGAGTGGTGCTATAAAACTAAATGAATCCGAGAAACAGTGTATATGGAGACTTGAGGGGCACTACTAAAGGGTGATAGTGAGGGAATCTGTGGCAAAGGGGGTCATTAGGGGGTGTGGCAACAAGCATTGTCTCACCGGGTGCCACCAGTGTTATAGCCGGCCCTGTTCAGTACACCCAGCAGCATAGTGCTGCGAAGGCTGAAACGGGGTGTAGCTTTCGTTAGTTCAAGCAGGCACAAGAGAGTATTTGTTTTCCTAACAAAGGAGCAGAGAAAAGGAAAAACAAGAAGCTGGCATGCAGTCATCATTTCTAAGAAAGTTAGGAGAAATGTCGAAACTCTACTCTTGGCTAGATGGTGTGGTGGGGGCAGGGAGGGGGCGCTGCATTATCATAAACAGTCATAGGGGCATAGTGACAATATCAGCAACACACTCCCCATCACACAAACAGCTGATGAAATAAACACACAAGACAACTTTTTCGTGGAGAAAATTCTGCAGGTTTATTTGCATACCGAAATATGCCAAACATGGTGGGTCAACTTACGGGTGATCCAAGGGCAGGCAGCCCCTCTGCTGCTTGCCCACCTGAAGAGCCAAATTGCACCGTGGCACTAACCAATCGGTGCTTACAAATTTTGGGGGAGGGCATTCCCCTTCCCACCTGTGGACCGCCAGTCCACCCATTACTCACTACCCTTGAGGGGGGTGAAGAGTATCCAGGCAGTCCCCGGTTGCTCTGGTTTACAACTGTCCATAGGACTAACGGGGTGCCATTGCTCCTCCAGGGTCCAAAGCAAGGACTTCCTGGGGATATTTAGCCTTTGCACCCTTGTTGTGCTCCTGCAGAGGGTACCTTA